>NC_134591.1:69175097-69532597 GCF_037038515.1 Microtus pennsylvanicus | reverse complement strand
GTTTTAGATGGGCAAAGTAACACAGTTTTAGAGTTAAACAAATGTGACATAAAAGAATGCAACTCACCTATAAAAAAGCACAGGCTAACAGATTAGATACGAAAACAGAATCCATCCTTCTTCTGCATACAAGAAACACATCTCAACCTCAAAGACAGACATTGTCTCAGAGTAAAGGATTGGGAAAAAATAGACCAATGAAATGGACCTCAGAAACAAGTGGGTGTAGCTATCCTAATATCTAACAAAATTGACTTCAAGATAAAAATCAGTCAAAATAAGCAAAGATTAAAAAATAAAGCAAAAATAAATAAATAAAGCAAAGAAAGCCAGCCTACAAACCACAATCTCAGAGAACTTAGACAACAATGCGGACAACTAAGACTTACATAGATTTAATCTACATGGGAAGTAGAAAGTAGAAAAAGACAAGATCTTCTGAGTAAATTGGGAGCATGAGGACCTTGGGGGAGGCTTGAAGGGGGGAGGGGAGCAGAGAAAAAATGTAGAGCTCAAAAAATATCAACAAAAGTATATAAAAAAGAATGCAACACATTTTTGCATCATTAAACAAATATTCTACATCATAAACAAATGTAGCACATAATATTCTACAACACAAAAACCAAACCAAACTGAAACAAAAACAGTAAAAGTGCCAACAATGCCATCCCTAGTCTTCCTTTTTTTTCCCTGGCAGCTGAACAGGTCAGTCTTCTTTGCTGGGCAGTAAAGCAGCAGAGCCTGTGATGGGTAGCCAGAGACAGTGAGTGTGTGACCAGCTGTCCCCATATATTCACAACTTGGAGGTTGGGAGTTTGGGAATGTACAGTTGGTGGTAGACTGGACTTTCAGGTTTATCTTGACAGTTTCTTTACACAGCTCTGCCTGTCCCGGAACTATGTAGACCAGGCTAATCTTGAACTCAAAAAGATCCTTCTGCCTCTGCCTCCAGAGTGCTGGTATTAAAGGCACACACCACCATGCCTGGCCAAACTTTCAAATGGGCCTGCTTCCTTTTGCCAGGTGTGCCCCAGAAGCTGCCCCTACCTGCATCCGGAACAGCTTCAAGGCTACTGGCTGAGATGATCCAGCCTCACAGACTACTCCAGGGTCCCCCAAAGATGTCAGCATGCCCAGACAACAGGAAGCAGGCTAGAGAAACAGCACGTCCAAATTCTCAAAAGATGGGATATAGATATTTGTCATCAGTTAAGGGGGGTTGGTTACAAGTTGTTATTGATCAGTCATGAAAAAAACTAAACAGGGCTGGAGAGATGGCTCAGTGGTTAAGAGCATTGCCTGCTCTTCCAAAGGTCATGAGTTCAATTCCCAGCAACCACATGGTGGCTCACAACCATCTGTAATGAGGTCTACTGCCCTCTTCTGGTCACAGACAGAATATTGTATACATAATAAATAAAAAGATTTGTCCTTTAAAAAATAAATAAACTCTTAAAAGAAAAAAAGAAAAAAACTAAACAAAAGGGTTAAATTAAAATACCTCTTTCTAAAGAAAAAAGGGGATATGATATAGAAATGAGATGAAAATGGCAGATTATTGAAACCATTTTAATCCAAAAAGCAATTATTAATCTCAAAATATTTTACATTGGTATAGATTTTGGATTACTGATATAAGCTTAAAGTTAGTTTTGCTATAATGCATGTATATTTTTATTCTTGTTTTGGGGTATTGTGCTTATGCAGCTCACTTACAAATACGGGTTAGTAGTTAGTCATCTATAATAATCAAACTTATAGTCATTTTAGTCATCCTATGTTTTCAGGGTTAGATAGATGGTCTTCAAACACTTCCAGAATATGTCACTTAAGATGATGATGAACATCAAAGATGATCCATATGGAGTTTGCTTTCTTTATGGCAAAAGCTTAGTGCAAGAAACTCACCTTGCCTCAATTGCTGACAGTATACTGTCCAAACTAGACCAGCAGAATGCAAAAGAAAGCAACTCCTAACTTTGCCAAGGTAGGACGGTTCTTCAAAATTCCTGCTTCTCAAAAATGTCTGTCACATATACTAGGCCTGTAGGCCAAAGTTGGATGACCCAATGTTACAGAACTTTGGGTGACTGTCCAGGCAACCAGATGTCCCTATCAGTAGGTAACATTACACCCTTCTGGAGTCCTGATGGAGTTAAAGATTAAATAATTAAACAAGTTTTTCTTTTTCTTTTTTTTGTTGGTTTTTCGAGACAGGGTTTCTCTGTGGCTTTGGAGCCTGTCCTGGAACTAGCTCTTGTAGACCAGGCTGGTCTCGAACTCACAGAGATCCGCCTGCCTCTGCCTCCCGAGTGCAAACAAGTTTTTCTTAGTTATGATAATAGATTAGGTGTAAAACTTTAGACTCACAAAGATAGACAATAGAGTATTTTCTCCAATTCTGTCAAATACAAATGGAGTGGATATTGTAACTGTAATTCTTTTTTATCAGGGCGATTGAGTGCTAGCCTCAGATGCCCCCTCAGGATTCAGAAGGGTACAGTCAGTGTACGGCTCAAAGGGTCTGAGGACAAAGAAATCTCTTACTCTGTGCTTCTCTTTGTCAGTTTCTTTTTATTGTCATCTTGTGCTGCAAAGTTTTGTACACACACACACAGGCAATTCTCTGGTAACTGCAATAGAATTTCTCAGGGTCATAAAGCAGGTAAGTGCTGTCCCTAGTGACACTATCAACTTCTTTTTTTTAAATTTATTTTATTATTATTATGTTCATGGGTGTGAGGGTCAGATGCCTTGGAACTGGGATTACAGACAGTTGTGAGCTGCCATGTGGGTGCTGGGAATTGAACTCTGGACCTCTGGAAGAGCAACCAGTGCTCTTAACTGCTGAGCCATCTCTCCAGCCCCACTATCAGCTTCTTTATGACCCCAGGGAGGTGTGGCTAGAAAGATGCCCAGTCAGCACTAAGAAGCAAAAAAGTTGATTTAGGAAGCTTTAAATTAGAAGGGAGAAGTTTGTGCACAAATTACCTTCACAGGTTAAAATCCTGTATTGAAAAACCAAGTTAAGAGTAGGTGTAGTGGCCGGGCGGTGGTGGCGCACGCCTTTAATCCCAGCACTCGGGAGGCAGAGGCAGGCGGATCTCTGTGAGTTCGAGACCAGCCTGGTCTACAGAGCTAGTTCCAGGACAGGCTCCAAAGCCACAGAGAAACCCTGTCTCGAAAAACCAAAAAAAAAAAAAAAAAAAAAAAAAAAAGAGTAGGTGTAGGGCGTCTAATAACTATTTTAGGGCTAGAGCTGGGGGTCAACTTTCCCAAGTTGGCTGTGGGAGAATTTGGGGCACCCAGTCTCCTTATCAGGAAGTACTATGAATCAAACAAGCTCAGATTGCCATACCCCTTTATCTCTGAAGGTCCCAAATGTGACCTATATGAAAGACTCCTTTTCTGACCACATGTCCTGCCAAGTGGGAGATAATTGTGGGGGGTTGGCTCCTAATGTTTACCTCTGGGAATGGAGGGGAGAGTAGACTGTGGAAACCAAGGTTTTTGACTATGTGACTAAATTCACTGGAGGTCCCAACAAGCAAAGGTACAAAACAGGCTTTTAAGTGGCCAAAGTCCTTATGGGGCAAATATTCAATTATGAAGCATGTCCCAGTATACATTCTATGTATCAAAACTATTTGCTAAATTAAGTCATCTTCCTGACCACCCACATATATGTCCATAAAGTTAAAATGCAATCAGATTATGTATACACATCACATGAGATTAACTACAGTGCAGGTACCGGAGCAACACCAAGCTCCTTTAGCAAAAGTGAGCAACAGTTTTCAGAGTCCTGCAGGCCTCACCTCCATCAGAGAAACACTCCTATGGTGGGTTGACATCTGAACACTAGGTGCCACCTGCTGTAACTGTCATGGCCTCTGACATCTTTTATTTGGGGGGGGGGGTTCAAGACAGGGTTTCTCTATGTAGCTCTGACTGTCCTGGAACTCTGTGTAGACCAGGCTGGCCTCAAACTCACAGAAATCTGTCTGTCTCTGTCTTCCGAGTGCTGGGATTAAAGGTGTGTGCCACCCCTGCCCAGTGTAATTCTTACTTGATAACTTTGTTATAAGTTTACTATGTCAAAGTTAAAACCTTTCTTTTTAATTAGACAAAAGGGGGACATACTGTGGAACAATCTTTGTACACTGCAAATTTGTATTACTTTTAGGTTAATAAAGAGTTGACTAATAGCTAGGCAGGGTTCACAACTTCATTTAGAACTCAGAACTCATTAACTCCAGAATGACCTTGAGCTCAAACAAGTCTTCTCAGTTTCCCCCACCTCCATGCACACCACCAGCTCCTTCACAAAGCCTGCACCTCACAGGAGCTTCCTGGATGGGAATCATCTGCACGAGGGTCCTGGAGACGTTACCACATTGTAACATTCAATCAGATCACTGTTCTGAAACTTCCAAGGCCCCCAGGCCCCCCCAAACCACTTCCCAAGTTCACTATTATGGCTGATGCTGCTGACTCTTCACCACAGAGGAACAGGCTCCATGACCGCATCCACTTGGATTCTGAGTGTGCTCAGCCTGGTGCAGGAGAGCCCTTTACCACAGCAGAAAACTGCTCTGCTGCCTCACGTCGGCAGGTCTGCTCCTGTGGACACTGTTAGGCAGAAGCCAGTACAAATCTCAGATTATGTGGATATGGAATACAAAGTGTTTATTTGGGATCAGGCTGGCTTTGTTCATAAATACATTTTGTAGGGTGAAAGCCCAGCAACAAACTCCATCTCCAAGTACTACCTTCATGGAGGGAAAGGAGAGAAATAGCAGCAGCATAGATCCAGCAGGTCACCAGAGGCCTCACACCCACAGAAGGGCCTGATAAAGCTCGAGTGGAGTGATGTGGTCATCCACACAGCTCGAGTGATGCTGAACTCTACTCCTACCACAAAGCAGCATTTAGCTCTCGATTTTTTTCCCATTTTATGCATGTGTGTGTGTGTGCGTGTTCACACGCATACACATGTACCTTGAGCACAAGCACACGGGCATCAGCGTGCATGGAGGTTGGAGAACAATTTGCAAAAACTGACTCTCATGCCAGCATGTGGGCCCAGGGGTCAAGCTGAGGCCACCATGGTTGTCAGTGAGCACTTTTACCTGCAGTGGCATCTTGTTGGCCCAATTTCGTAGATTCCTTTTTTTTTTTTTTTTTTTTTTTTGATTTTTCGAGACAGGGTTTCTCTGTAGCTTTGGAGCCTGTCCTGGAACTCCCTTTGTAGACCAGGCTGGTCTCGAACTCACAGAAATCCGCCTGTCTCTGCATCCCGAGTGCTGGGATTAAAGGCGTGCGCCACCACCGCCCGGCCCTCGTAGATTCCTTTTAAAGTTACCTTTGGGATTCTTTTTTATTTTTTTCTAAATGATTTTTTATTTTATGCATATTGGTACTTTGACTGAATACATGTCTGTGTGAACGTGTTGTATCCCCTGGAGTTGGAATTACAGGCATTACAGTGGTGAGCAGCCATTTGTGTGCTGGGAACTGAACCCAGGTCCTCTGTAAGAGCTGCCAGTGCTGTTAACCGTAGAGCCATCTTCCCACCCCACCTTTGGGATTCTGAACTGCTATAATGATTAATGAGATTTAAAAATCAGTGATATTATGGGGTGCTCTGTTGCCTAGAGTCCTCATACACACAGCTGCACTCCAATCTACCCACAAGCACCCCTGTATCCACACTGGACAGAAACACACATGGCTGCACACACATCATCAGCCACACCGTCAGAAGCAACTGGGAATAGGTAGTTAGCAGCCAGCCAGCACCTCCCAAGCTGTCAAAAGGAGACGTCGCTTTATTTTAAACTTGCAATGTTTGTCTTTATTTTGTTCCTTATATCTTGAAAGTGAAAAGAAATAGTATTGAGTCAGTTCCTTTTTATGTTTTTAAATATCTGTTCTATGTATTTACAAGCCTTAAGATTGCTCTAACGATTTCAATGGTATTCAGGGTATTTCCAGGGTAGCACTTTTTTTTTTTTGAACAATTCTTGAATTTTTCTGGTCCACAGTACTTCCTTCTGTTCCGAGGTTATGTATGTTTTGATTACTAGTGTGATTTTTAACTTTTGGAAGCAAGCTGAGAGGCAGGCAGAAAGATCTGATCAGGGGTGGGAGTGGAATGAGAAAGAGAGAGAGAAAGAGAGAGAGAAAGAGAAAAGGAGGGGGAAAAAAGGATCTTTCTTACCTTGTTCACCCCAAACCTTCAAGTCTGGACTAACAGCTGTGTCTGAACACAGATGTGGGTGTATCTGAAGGGGAGGGAAATTGATTTCTCTGCTTTTCTATTATACAAGTTGTTTACAGAAACTGCAAATTAAAAATTACACACTGGCATTTGCAGTCCTTAAAATAAATTAAAAGTTCTCAACTGTTTTTTTTCCTTTCTTTTTTTTCTTTTTTTCTTTTTTTTTTTTTGCTAAATGTGTTTTTTTTTAAGTATGAGTCCTCGTTTAAAAAGAAAAGATTAAAACAGAAAATATTTTCTATAAATAGTACATGTATTTTGGTTTTCGAGCTCCCGCCCTCAGGTTTGCTGTCTCCTTGTTCCAGCACCTTTATCCTCCATGATCACCTGTTTCCTTTCCCTCTCCCACTCGTGCACACGTGGGGTTTCTGCGAGAGTTGGCCTTGCTGCACTGTGATTGGCGAAGAAGTGAAACTTTTTAAAAAAATACTTAAATTGTTTCTTTTGTTTCTTTTGTGTATTTGAAGTATTAGTTATCCTCGGACTCCTCTTCTGCTTCCCGCAGCCACGTGAAAAATGCTGTGACAGATTTGAGGGCCACGCCCTTCCCATTCTGCTCTGCAGGGTCCTTGCTGCTCTCCCATTTATAGAAGGCATCCTCTGAGATCACCTCCTCGTCATACAGGCAATCAAAAAACATCCGGAGCAAATCTGCAAGTGGGTGGAAACAGCCATTGGTTGGGGCATCGTAGCAGCAAGGGAAGCAGTGATGTGTGGACCAGAGAGTGAGTGAATGGACCAAGGCAGTGAACAAATACTCACTTCCTAGTACCAGGTTCTACACACTTTTGATGCTGCAATCATTAATAGCCATTTGCAGAGGAAAACCCTAAACAGTCTATATTATTTTATACCTTTTATTTTATTCAAATCTAACATATTCAGATACTTGGGAAGCTGTTTCTTATTATATAGTTATCAAATTAAACACTTCACAATTTTAAGGCTGTATGAAAAACAAAGAGTGACTTTGTACAGAAAACATGGGCCACGGTGATCTCTGCACTTTGGGGTATTAAATATCTCAACTGTTTGAATAATTGGAATTATTTTTCTCTTACAGTGGAAAAGGGAGAACACTGGTAGAGACATTACGCTCCTTTAAATGTATTTATTCTTCCTTTAAAACAGTTCAACCCACAGCACAGCAAGAGAGAAAAAGATAATTCTATCATGATGGGGTTTTACTATGTAGCTCTGGCTGGCCACAAACTCACTATGTAGAGCCTTGAACTCACAGAGATCCAACTGCCTCTGCTCACTGAGTGCTGGATTAAATGTGAACACCATCACCCCTGGCTCTTAGGACTCACTGCAGCTGGCTTCCTGACCATCACACTAGCAGAGGAGACAGTTAATGAATGGTAAATGTCAACTAGTATGAGAACCAGACAGATTCATAGCCACATTTCTTGATTAATCTTTGTAATTATAATAGTTTAACACTGAAATAAATCATGCCAAAACCCAACAAAAATAAAATCAGAACAACTCCAGTTCATCTACAGGGAAATGGAACAAGACCACAAGTCTGATGGTGGCAGGTTCCCAAACCAACAGTTCCCAGGATGTCTGCGGTCGATATACCTAATGTTAACTTGGCAGTCACTTACTTCATCAGACAGCATCTCATCTGAAAAGCTACTGTCCTCTTCTGCAACACCTCAGAAGGATGCTATCCTGTCACATGACCTCACATGACTTTGAGAGAAGGAAAAACAACTACAGTTTTGGATTCAGACTTCAGGGCCTCTCTGACTAACTCTGAGGATTAGATGCTTTAGTTCTTCCTCTCCTCTCTCAGGAGTCTTTCAGGAGCACTTCCACCTTCAGAGGATAACTCTGCGAACGTCAGAACGCAAAATATCTGGGAACCACTCAAGGCCATCCCTGAAATAAGCCTGCTCCATCCACATGTACAAACTGCAGTAATTCTTGAGGGTGTCCAAGATTCACTGGCCAGCACCTGACACTGGGGCACATGGGTAATGGAAGCCTTGGTAAATGCCAGTGCTCAGGATGCTGAGATCACTGGCCAGCCTCTCAAGGCCATTAATCTGCATCTAAGATACCCACATGGGACTACCTAAATGCAAGTTAAATAAAATGGGAAATTCAGTTCTCAGTCACAACAGCTACATTTACATGTACCACAGCCACAAGCATCTCAAGGTGACTAGGTTGCCATACGGAGCAAGGTATACATCCATTGTGACAGCAGAGCCATTAGACCTGGTCCTATGGAAAGATCAACTCTACACCAGTTGCCTTTGAGATATATTCTTACACTGCCGCCCAAGCTGGCCTTGAAGCTTGCTTCTCTTGCCATAGCCACACCCAGGGATGATGGGAGAACGTTACCTATCCAGTTCAACTATGTATGTGTGTATATATCTGTGCACCATGTGCACGCCTGGTGGGTGTGTAGACAGGAGAGGGAGCTCTCCTCTCTGTCTCTGTCTCTCTGTCCCCCCCCCCCCCCCCTAGGTTCTAAGCTAGACTTTTTTCCCTGTTTGAGACAGGGTTTCTCTGTGTAATAGCCTTGGTGGTCCCAGAACTTGTTCTGTAGCCCAGGCTGGTTTCAAACTCATAGAGATCCACCTGCCTCTGCCCCGAGTGCTGGGATTAAAGGCGCGTGACACCACACCCTACTTAACTAGACTTAATAGCATCTTCTCACATAGATTTTCACACTGCTGATTCTGTAAGCTGTTGCAAGTCATCCCACTGCCCATGTCCAAACCCCAACTTTCAAGGCTTACAAATTCTACCTGATTGGCTGGACTCACTGTACCAAGATGGAAACTTACTGGCAGGTTGGTCAAGTTTTACTATTGATGCTTGTAGTGCATAAAGTGCTTGCAGTTCCTTCTCCGTGTCTGAGTCTAGGTACTTGAGTAAGATCGGCACTCTCTGCTTGATGACAGCAGTGTCCACTCTGAAGGTAGAACAGTCAGCTGCAGCGACAAGAACCAGAGTTAACACAGAACCCTTTCTACTGCTGAGAACAGCAGACATGCACATCTATGGAAGGAGAAGTAAGGGGCTCTAAAGCAAAGACTGAACTCTGTACACTCTTCTGTTGCACTGAACCAAGTGCCTCACACACTTGACAAGCTATCCCTGAACTTTTCATTTTGAGACAGGGTCTCACTAAGCTGTCTCATAGGCCTTAAATATTCTCTGTAGCCCAGGCGGGCCTTGCGCTTTTGATCCTGCTGCCTCCACTTATAGGCCTCTGACACTAGTACACTTTTAATGGTATATTCTATTGAAAATGATATAAACCCTGAAAGGGAAATGCATGTGGAAGGCAGATTTCCCAACTTTTTACCTATGTAGATTATAATGAAACAACACCAAGGTTTTATGGCAACTTAGGAGAGCCATATTAATCAGATATCTCATCATAAAATTGGAGAGCTGACAGATATGTTGATTAGCTTGATTTAAACATTCCACATTGTAGACATTATCAAAACATCACTTTTAGCCTATGAATGTGTACAATTATACTTTGCCATGCCAATTAAAAATATTACTAATTAATAATGTGGGAATTCAAATGAATACTTTAAAAATGCAAAAATAAAGCAAAATTGGGAGCTGGAGCAATAGGTCAAGTTTACATGGCATAGATATTTAAACAATAAGCCAAACTTGGTCACAGGTAACTATACTTTTAACACAAGGGAGGCATAAGCAGGAGAGCTTGAGGTTAGCCTGGGCTACATGAAACCCCACCTCAAAAAAACCATAAAAAATATTCAACCCGCTCATGAATGGAAGACATGGCCTTGATGATGGAAAGAAAAAGTGGAAGGAAAAGTCTACGTGCACCCAAGGAGCAGTGCACAATTCCGCTCAACTGCAGAACATGAGGTAGGCAGGCGAGGGAGGCTCAGACCTGTTCTTACTGAGAGATCAACTATTAACCCTTGGCTGAGACAGCAGGTAGCACGGTATGATGCCACCATTTATGCAGAAAATGCAAGTGCCAAGAAATATAAAATGAGATTATGAAACGCAGAGGCGACAATGTGTACTTTAGATGCTCGGAACCACAACGGCAGACACCACTCACCTATGATAGCTGCTTTGCAAACGGCCGTCATTAAAGCTCTAAGGAATGTAGGCGAACTCATCTGGTTTTCATCTAGATTAGCCTGGAAGTGAAAACAGAAAGGATGTCTGTCAGTGTAAGGCGCTTGCATTTGTCTGTGCAAATGCTCCAGGCAGCCAGGCAGGTTTGAGGACTTCTTTCTCTGACCTCAGTCAATCACCCAGCACCATGGACTATGGTCATTTAGACCTGCAACCACCGAACAACATTCCGCCGTCACAACCCACAAGGAGACCCACCCTGTCTACGTATGCAAAAGTGACCGCACTACAGGCGAGGGGCTGCTGCCCATGTCTAAATTTTAATTTTAGCACTGAGGGTTTGGGGAGGGGGAAGAGAGAGAGGACAGAGGAGGACATTCTGTGAGTTCTAGGAAGCTTGGTTTACAAAGTGAGCTTGAAGCCAGCTAGAGCTACATAGGAAGATGCAGCTGCACCATGAAGCATGAATGCATTGTAGCCTGGATCATATTCTCACCATGCGACTGCATCCTTGAACCAACACTGCTGTTCATTTTCATCTACAGCAAACAGGGTTGATTTCCAGAACAGTCTGGAACCTTTGAGAAATTCATTCCACTGATGTCTAATGAAGTCAAAAGGACCCTAGATTCCACTCCACTGCATGGATGCTGCTTAGCCTTACACTAAGATGATGGGCAGCAACAGAAAAAGGCAAAGCACTGGAGACAATCCCTAAGAAAGGGTTTCAAATACTTCCATAGTATCCCGGGGACTTTTCCATCAGAGAGGCAGCCTGAACACAGTGCCTGGCAAGAAACACTGAACATGTCATTGTTTGCTTCTGGGTTTGAAAGTTTAGCCATGTAAGGTCGTTTAGAGACAGACTTTACAACTGAGGCAGATCAAGGAAACCTCTTCCTGACACCTGCCCTCAATCCCACTCAGCAGGAACTTGCGGTATCAGTGAGAGCAGGCAGTCAGATGGTCAGATCTTTGGGACTACCACTGTAGTTAGGAAGGACTTTATTCCATTAGAGTTTCATTACCAGGACAATAGCAGAAACAGAGGCATGTGGGGCCAGTGCCACATCTGGGGATGGACTATGGAAAGCAGTGGGTGCCAAGAGACATGCTGATAAAATGCACCTGCTTTACACTACTTTAAAAGTTCTCAGCTGGACACGGTGAAGCACTGTCTGGTGAGCAGTGCGTGCTCCAGGACTGCCTGACCTCTATAGAGAGACCTTCTCTCAAAAAACAAACTCAAGCCGGGCAGTGGTGGCGCACGCCTTTAATCCCAGCACTTGGGAGGCAGAGGCAGGCGGATAGACCAGCCTGGTCTACAAGAGCTAGTTCCAGGACAGGCTCCAAAGCCACAGAGAAACCCTGTCTTGAAAAACAAAAAAACAAAAACAAAACAAAACAAAACAAAACAAACAAACAAACAAAAAAACAACAAAACAAAACAAAAAACTCAAGATAACCAACAACAACAACAAAGGACAAAAACAAAACAAAAACCTTAAACACCCACACACAAAACCACCCATATAACTATATTTGGATTGAAGCCAAGCCTCAAAGAGTTACTTTTTCAAACATAGGAACAACTATTTTTGAAGAATAAATAATAGAAAAACATAGTGTGTTATTTTAAGATAATGGGCTTTTACATTTTCACTCAACAATATTTTTATTTACGTATGTATGTATGAATGTATAGGCAGGGCTTCTCTTTGTAGCCCTGGCTGTCCTGGATCTCACTCAGTAGACCAGGCTGGCCTCAAACTCAGAGATTCATCTGCCTCTGCCTCCTGGATGCTGGGATTAAAGGTGTGTGCTAGCACTGCCAGGCTAAACTGACATTCTTAAAAACTCCAAATAGGGGGCTGGAGAGATGGCTCAGAGATTAAGTGCACCAGTTGCTCTTCCAGAGGACCCAGGTTCAATACCCAGCACCCATATGGCAGCTCACAACTTTCTATAACTCTGGCTCCAGGAGATCCAACAGCCTCACACAGACATACATGTAGGCAAAACACCAATGCATATAAAGTAAAAATAAGTAAGTTATTTTTTTAAAAAACCTCCAAACAATTTTTTTTTTTTTTTTGGTTTTTCGAGACAGGGTTTCTCTGTGGCTTTTGAGCCTGTCCTGGAACTAGCTCTGTAGACCAGGCTGGTCTCGAACTCACAGAGATCCGCCTGCCTCTGCCTCCCGAGTGCTGGGATTAAAGGCGTGCGCCACCATTGCCCGACAATTTTTTTTTTTAATTTAGCTTTCAGTTAGGCTGCTGGAATTGAAGTTGTACACCACCACTGCCTGGCCATTCAACAGTATTTTTTAAAAAACAGGTTAGCAGGACAATTCTAAGTACTGGACAATACTTGAAATCCACAAAGGATGAGATTCCAAGCAAGGAAGCAAATAAACCAATTAACTAAATGTAATTAGACAACACTTGTAGACCATTTGAGTGTTTCTCCTCAACAGCTACAAGGGAATGAACTGCTCCTTCCTTGCACAAATAAGGACAAGTATTCGAATCCTAGCATCTCACAGTAGAAAAGACTTGGAGAAAACGGCAAAGAAGCCTCTAGGTTAAGCAACAAAGTGAAGGAAGGAGGATGCTGGGCCTGCTGAAGGCTGTTGACAGCCAGACTCACAGGCACTGAGAGATCAGCCACTACTATGGCTTTCCTGCTCTCTCTTCTTGGTTTTTAAAAAGTTTCTTTTATTAGGTAAAATCTACATTTGTTGAAACTTATCTTTATTTATTTGGTTAGAGTAAGGCACGTGTGTGTGTGTGGCTGTAAGGTCAAAGGACAGCTTGCAGGCGCTGTCATTCCACCATCATGTGAGTTCTGGCGACTGAACTCAGGCTATGAGGCTGCAACAGTCTTTACCAGCTGCCCTCTTACCAGAAGAGACATCGGCAAAAACATCAAGCTGGCTGGGCATGGTGGCCTCCCTTTAATCCCAGCAGAGACAGACAGTCTCAGTGAGTTTGGGGCTAGCCTGATTTACAGAATGAGTTCAAGGACAGCCTGGGCTACAATAATAAGAGAACTTCTTTCAAATAAGATCAAAACAAACATTTAAAAAAAAAATCCTGGCCGGGGAGTGGCCTTTAATCCCAGCACTCGGGAGGCAGAGGCAGGCGGATCTCTGTGAGTTCGAGGCCAGCCTGGTCTACAGAGCTAGTTCCAGAACAGGCTCCAAAGCCACAGAGAAACCCTGTCTAGAAAAACCAAAAAAAAAAAAAAAAAAAGGAAGAAAAAAATTCCTATGGAAAAGAAAAGAAAATCCTATAAAGCTGACTGTGAACTGGGGAAGGATTTGGGAGACCTAGGAAGGGGAAAGAATATTAAAATGTATGGAATTCTCAATTATCCCTGCTAAGACTGTTGAACTGAATTCTAAAGAAACTACTGCAAATGTTAGTGCAATAGAACCTAAGAGTGGACAAATATATGCAATTTTTTGGTAAAGCAATGTTAATTTATAACGAAGTTGGACAGTTTAAAGAACAAAAAGTAAAATCACAAGTATGTAGTGAATTCTGAAATGAAAGTTCGACCACCGACACATTGTCCATCTACAAAGTCATGAGGGGACGGCACTAAGCATGTGAGCTGAGACCTGACTTTCAGAACAGAAAGCAGGAGACCCACGGCTCAGGCTACCTGAGTTCAAGAATAAAAACTGTGCTGCTGGCACAGTGGTTAGCACAGCTGCCGTCTAAGACTCAACTATGGCAGAATGGGTTAAGATTAGGAAAGAGATGGCTACCCATCTATGGGTGGGAGTCCCAGAGGAGGTCCTGTGCTCACAGATAAGCACTGCGGGAACCAGGAATGGTCAACACACAGGGTTCCTGCAAAGGAAGGTATACAGAAGCTGCTACCCATCCAGAAGGCTGGGAGACCTTTTGGGCTGTGTGAACAGACTATACTGGATCCTCCCCCAAACCCTTATTATGAGCTTCTCAATCTACAGAATCCATCTTTATGGAAGATGTCACATGTAGTCAATCTACAGAATCCATCTTTATGAAAGATGTCACATGTATTTTACAAAGAGTTTCAAAGTAGTCATATCTTAAGCTTTATTGTACACTAGGATTTTTTTTTTTTTACCAAAATGTGCTAAGTTGTCTAAAATAAACTACTTGGGATTAGATTCCAAAGTTTGGATGAACATGGCTACTTAGTCATGTTGAACCAAACCACCTTCGTGCCTCCCTCAAATTGTTACTCTGCTGACCATGATAGTCACAGAGACCCCTGCAGCTACAATAGAAGTAATATTCAGAAAAATGTAGCCATGTTAAAGCAACTTTTTATCTTAATTACTCTTCTTAGAATGAGACACAATTCCTGAGTTCCAGCAAGGCATCTGAAGCTATCTAATGATGGATCTTCCCTTGTGGGTGAGGTATAAATGGTAACTACAAAGCCAAGTGGAGGACAGCAATGTCCCCAGGTGGGGGAGCTGGACAGGTCACAGTTTTGTCCTCAGAGCACTCCACTCATCCATCCCTCAGTTCCCCTCAGACCTAAGTGACAAGACGGGCATATGAATGAAGCCTGAGGATGATGAAAAGTGAAGACAGCAGATGTCACGATTCAACCCAAATCGTCAGTATTCTCAGACCAGAAAGCTATCTGACTGAGAACTAATTTGAGCCCAGTGTGGGAGTTTCCAGGGAATAGCCCCAAATCAAAGTGGAAGATAAGGCTGGTGTGGTTGTGCACACATTACATAGCACCTGAAAGGCGGAGCAGGAGGACCAGGAATTGGAGGTGGTCTTTAGAGACATGGGGGTCTGGAGGCCACCTTGGGTAACATGTGACTCTGTCTCAAAACAACAAAAACAAGTATCTATACAACGCATCTCATGACCTAAACTGCTGGTCTGCATGTGCGGCCAAGCTCAGACAGCACAGACAGCTTTCAAGGGAATGCCAGAGCCTGCCTGTCATTGTGAAGATGGTTCACAGGTCCAGTGCTTACTGCTCATGTCAAGAACAGAGTTTGCATGGGTGGTGGTGGAGCATGTGTTTAAACCCAGTTCTCAAGAAGCAGAGCCAGGTGGATCTCTGTGAGTACAAGGCCAGCTGGTCTACAAAGTGAGTTCCAGGATAGCCAGGGTGATACACAGAACACATAGAGAAAACCTGTCTAGAAAACAAACAAACAAAAAAAATAGAGTACCCTTGCTGGGCAGCTAACAACAACCTACAAATAATAAATAAATAGAGCAGTGATTAAGGGCTTGGAGAGGTGGCTCTGTCGTTAAGGAAACTTGCTGCTCTTCGAGAGAACCTTGGCTTGATTCCCAGAACCCACATGGTGGTTTACAACCATGACCATATGACACACTCTTCTGGCCTTCTTGGGCACCAGTCATGCACACAGTGCAGACATATATGAAGGCAAAACACCCACATCATAAGATAAAATATTAAAAAAAAAAAAAAATATATATATATATATATATAAAAGCAGTGATAAAAAAAAAAGAGAGAGAAAGCAAGATTTCAAGAAAAGATTACCAGGTACCGACAAAAGAGAAAAAGCAATCAAGTTATTAGGGTCGGTTGCGTTATTTCTCAATGCCTGGAGTGGTTAAAGACCACAGCGGGTTGTTGTAAGAGAGGCCGCTTGTTGGTTCCTGGCTGCTCAGCCCCGAAATAATCACACAGAAACTATATTAATTAAATCACTGCTTAGCCAATCACTTAAGTGTATTGCTAGCTAGCTCTTACATCCAGTATTAACCCATTTACAGTATTTTATATTTTACCATGAGGCTTGTGGCTTACCGGCAAGGTTTCAGCATGTCTGTCTCTGGTGGAGGATCCATGGCTTCTCCCTGACTCCACCTCCATTCTCCCAGCATGTAGTTTAGTTTTCCTGCTTAGCTAAATTCTGCCTTGCTATAGGCTCAAGCCAGCTTTCTTTATTCATTAATGGTAATCACAGCACTCAGAGGGGAATCCCACATCAGCGGACACAGTGGGGTAAGGGGGATTCTGCTTCTGTGACCTCATAAAAAGCCTGTAAGCACCTTCACAGATAAGCATTACCACTCAAAGGAATATAGCAACAGGTTAAAACACAACATGCCGGAACACTGAAGAAAAGTCAGTGTACGTCACAGCAACTGCATGCTGCTCATCAATTTCATCTAAGCTAGTACACAAGTGATAAAATATGGAATGCATTCTAATGAAATGAGGTCCAGAGAAATGGGTCTGTGCTCTGAATAGGTTTTTACTTGACTTGTTAAAGACTAAAATTGACTGGGCATGGTGGTGTATACAAGCAGAGGCAAGGAGAACTCTATGAGTTCAAAGCCAGTCTTGTTTACTTAGCAGGTTACAGACTAGCCAAGGCTACACATGTGATCTTGATTTAAAACAAAACAAAAAATAACCAAACAAACAATCCCCCAAACAAACCAATAAATAAATAAAAGTGGTAAAGAAGACTGAGTACTTGTAAAAACCCTCTGAATGGTCTTTGAATTTCAAATACGCTACACACATATAGGCACAAAAGAAACAGGGCATGGGGTAAAAGGTCTGAGGAAAAGGACTGCCGTGGGAACTCCAGAGAGACAGACAGCAGAGCGTGGTTGGTGTCCGTACCTCTATCCAGTCAAAGATCCGCTCATCGTCTGCCCTGTCCTCCATGATGAGTTTCTCCAGCCGCTGAGACAGCTCCTCAGCAGAGAGTTCTTTCTTCGAAAGTGCTTCAGAGGAACAGGAACTTTCTGACTCTATGAAGTCCAATTTCTGGAACCAAATAGGTAACACTGATATCATTCGGTGTGCCGATTACATGATACTGGTACTGTTCAATGTGACAATTATATGAGACACAGGTAGTGGTCACTGTTACTACCACGTTCATGGACAGGGAAGGTTGGCCATGAGCAGCAGACACACTTCACACGAAGCTGTGAACGTCTGCTACTTCAGCAGCATTTCCATCAGTCTCCAGCCTTTCAAACAAATTGTATGTAGGGGACAGAGAGATGCTCAGTGGTTAGGAATGCACACTGCTCTTACATAGGCTCTGGGCTTGATTCCCAGCACCCACTAGGGTATAATTCACAACTGTCAGTTACTTCTAGCTCCAGAGGGATCCATTGCCTCTGGCCCAAGGGCATCTGCACTAAGAGACACATATACTTAATTAGATCTAATTTTTAAACTGAAAAAAAATCTATTTAATATTTGTATGTATGTACATGATATGGAGGCCAGATAATAACTTTTTAAAAAGTTATTTTAGTTTTAATTACGTGTCCTTATGGGCATGTGTACATGCAAGCGCAGGTGCTCTCAGCATCCAGAAGAGGGCATCTGACCTCTTGGAGCTGTGAGTTATAGGTGGCAAGACATCCACAGCAGCTTGCCACGGAACTGACCTCCACAGCAACTGTACACACACTCTTATCTGCTGAGTCATCGCTCCACCCACACTTTGGGTCCCAAGGAATAAACACAGGCCACCAAGGCTTGTGTAACAAGTGCCTTATCTGCAGCCATCTTGTCAGCCCAATCTTCAAACTTTTATATTGTGCATTTCTATGCTCCATAAAAAGGCAAACTAACTCCCCATGGTTCTCTCTGCCTTGCTACCTCCAGATCACTGTCAACTGCAGTCTTGCAGGGAGTTAGGATGCAGGAGGCCCTGAGGGCTAAGACTGCAGCTTCTCCATAACCCTACAGAGACAGCAGCAGCAATACGCCCTAAGGATCCTGACCATGCTAACCACAAGGGCGAAAAATAATGGTATCAACTGTCATGCAAACAGTAACCAAAACCCACACTGTTCCGTCAGGCAGTAAGTAAGATACATGGCTGTGCCTGGCTTTACACCATATTTACATAGGAGTACTAAAGATAATTCAAACCAAGTTTTCTCCAGTGCTTTTTAAAACTTGGTACTGATTAAAAACTAAAACCTGGGCCGGGCGGTGGTGGCGCACGCCTTTAATCCCAGCACTCGGGAGGCAGAGGCAGGCGGATCTCTGTGAGTTCGAGATCAGCCTGGTCTACAGAGCTAGTTCCAGGCCAGGCTCCAAAGCCACAGGGAAACCCTGTCTTGAAAAACTAAAAAAAAAAAAAAAAAACTAAAACCTGGGCTAGAGAGATGGCTCAGAGGTTAAGAGCACTGGCTGCTCTTCCAAAGGTCCTGAGTTCAATTCCCAGCAACCACATGGTGGCTCACAACCATCTATAATGAGATCTGGTGCCCTCTTCCAACTCATTTGGATTCTGTTTTTGATTCCAATGTTTTATTTCTTCCACACACTGCCTCTCCTATCTCTCCTTCTCCCCGTTTTTGCAGTTTTTAGTGGAATCCGAGACTAAGAACGTGTCATATAAGCATTCTGGCACTAAGCCACGCCTAAGAGGACAGCCATAAGCTTTTTTAAGAACGATCAAGAGCTGGAGAGCTGGCTCAGTGATTAAGAGCATTGCACTGGACATTCTTCTAGAAAACTCAGGCTCAACTCCACCCACATGGTGGCTCACAACCATCTGTAATTCTAGTTCCAGGAGATCTCACTCCTTCTTCTGGCCTCCTTGGGCACCAGGCATCCACCTGGAGTCCATACATACATACAAACAAAACACCAACCCACAAAAATAAAAGCCATCAATGTGTACAACTACAAACTTTCCATGACATGACCCAATGCTCTGAGGGATTAAAGTATCTACAAGGAAAACCTAACATTTCACCAGAATGTACAGAACTTACTTTGAGAGCTATGAAGCAATTAACAGTATTATCAATAAAAGTAAAAAATTTTGACAACAAAGCTTCACCACTGATGAAGGCAATGCTCAGGGAAACACTTGTACAGTCCCTGTACAGTATTTGTAAAAGTTACCTCTCTTTCTAGAACCTTGAGCACTGGGCTGACTTTCACTTATACCCAAGTTCACCAAAGCAGCTTTTATTGTTGTGGGGTTTTGACACAGGGTCTCTGTGGGAGTTTGAATGTACTTGTCCCCAAGTGGTACTTCCTTGTTGAAGGAAGCATGTCATTCTGGGAGCAGACTTTGAGGTTTCCTAGGCTTAGGATACCGTCTAGTTTCTCAGCTGACTTCCTGTTGCCTGCAAGATGTAGGACTCTACGCTACTCCTCCAGCACCATATCGGCCTACATGCCACCATGCTCCAACCACAATGATAAATGGATTGAACTTTTGAAAATGTAAGTGAGCCATCTCAATTAAATGTTTTCCTTATAAGATTTGCCATGGTCATAGTGTTTCTTCAAAGCAATAGAAACCCTAACTAAGACAGTCTCACAGGCTAGGTTGGTTTCCAATTCATTATGTAACCAAGGAGAACCTTTAACTCCCGAACCTACTCCGCACCTTCCAAGGGGTGGATTATGATGCTTGACCTCATGTCTTTGAAATCACAGGCAACAAAGGGAACATAGCCTGAATCCGAAGCCCACTTTTACACTGCCAGGACTACCAGAGGGTCTCCTTTCAAGTATGACTTCTGCATTGCTTCCCATATCAGCAACTTCATTTCCCTGTGTTCAAGAAAGAATTTTCAGCAGGGTCTCACTATGTGGCCCTGGCTTGGCCTTGAGCCAAGAGACCAGCCTGTTTCTGCTCAGCGAGGACCAGGAAAGTAGACACACTTTCTTGGTTTCCTACAACTGAAAGATTGCTTTGTGGAGTTCAGTATTATTTAGTATTACAGAAAGACCATGGATTCTCGATTTGTCTTTGCAGGAACATTTTGAACTACAACCTAAATTCTTGTTCTGGATACTGGTTCCCTTCAATGAGGCTAATGAATACATCAGCATAGAACTGACTCAGACATCTGACTCACATTTTGGAATAGAATTCATAAAAATGCCACTACTTTCTATTGCAGTGGTGAGCACTCTTGCCTTTTCCTTTTTCCCTAAAACTTTTCTTCTAGCTCTGTGGTGGTGGTGGCACATGACCTAGTTTTGTTCTGTTTTATTTTTGGATACAGAGTTTCTCTGTGTGGCCCTGGCTGTCCTGGAACTCACTTATGTAGACCAGACTGGTTTTGAACTTACAGAGATCCACTTGCCTCAGTGTTAGCTACAGTGTGAGTTTAAGACTAACTGCTCAGCCATCTCTCCAGCCCTGTGGTTCTTCCTTCTATGAGCATGTCCCTAGTATACCTAGACTACAGCCACAACTGAAGCGAATGCACAGCAACCCAGTCACTGTCTCTGTACCCAAGATGACACTTCCTTGCTTTGGTTCTGTTATACTGCTCAAGCTGGCCTCAAATTTCTGGTAAACAAGTGATCCTCCTGCATCAGGCTTCTGAACAACCGTGAATTCAAGAACATCCACCCCATAGCGCACATCTCAATACACTGCAAGTAATTAATTAATTAATTTATTTTTACTGACATTATTTTTACTACTGTGGGGTTTTGTTGTCGTTGTTGTTGTTTTCTTCAATTTTTCCCCCCTTGGAGATAGGGTAGCCCTGGATAGCTTTCTCTATGCAGACCAGGATGGCTTCAAATGCACAGAGATGCCCTGCTGACCCCTGAGTGCTAGGATTATGTGCACCAGTAGTTATGGTCATTACTGATTATGTTATGACTGGCCTTAGTTTAACTTTGTTGGTCTGAGACAGTATCTCACCATTTAGCCCAGACTGATCACCTGTAGATCCTACCTTCAACCCCCATGAGGTGGGATTCCAGGGACTGGCACACAATGCCCAAACTCAAGGGATTCAGGATTTGGATTTGCAGGGGTCCTGTGTGCCTTGACTTGGTGTCTTACAGTGGCTTGTACCACTGTACTCTGGCTTGGAAATTTCTGCATTTGGCTATCAAATAGGAGGAAGCTAAAGAAGGTTCTGGTTTTAAGATCCCTCCAACTAGTATCAGTGGGGTTTTAAACAGTCTGTCTACAATTCTCTCTCTTATAAGTGGCATTCTAGTCCCACCTCCCGCCCCCCACACTCGAGAGCACCTCGTGGCTTCAAATTGGAGCTCAGAACACTGGCAGCTTTTGTGATGTCACTACTTATCAAGTCCACTTCTAGATCACCAAAGTCAGTTAAGTATTCTTTTTTATTTTTATTTATTTATTTATTTTTGGTTTTTCGAGACAGGGTTTCTCTGTGGTTTTGGAGCCTGTCCTGGAACTAGCTCTTGTAGACCAGGCTGGTCTCGAACTCACAGAGATCCGCCTGCCTCTGCCTCCCGAGTGCTGGGAATAAAGGCGTGCGCCACCACCGCCCGGCTAAGTATTCTTTTTTAAACTATGTGTGTGTATACGGGGCTATAGTCATGTGTGTACATGTGCATATATAGGTGTATATGCACATCCATCTACCTTGCTTTGAAACAGGGTCTCTCACTGGCCTGGAATTCACTTACCAGGCTAGACTGTCTGGCCAGCAAGCTTTACCAATCTTCCAGTCTCTGACTACTCAGTACTGGGATACAAGTCCACACCATTTTTTACAGAGGATTAAATTCAGGTCCTCAATGCTTGCACAGCTTCCTGGTGTTGAGAACAGAGGAAGTCCTGAGTGTGCGGTTATCCTTGGTGAATGTGCTCCACGTCAAGGACCCATTAGCCTCAGATCCAGGGGGAAATGGCAAAGCCTTCTTTTCTGGTCCATGCAAAAATGATGATAGTATGCGCAGAAATGTCCACTACAGCCTTTCCCACTAGACATTACGGCCTGACTACTGCCCCCTGCAGAGACTGCGGCTACTGAGATTCATTAAAATTGTCTCTTTGTTTATCTATATGCAGAAATCCCACCTCTCTGTTCAACGCTCTATAATAAACACGCTGAGCTTCCCAGAGAGGCCAGTTCACCCAAATAAAACGTTCCTGCCCATGCACCTACTATCAGCAGAGGGTCCTGAGATGTGCTGGATGTGGTACCTGACACCTGCCTTTACTATGGTTCTCATCTAAGTTGCTGAAATGTTGGGGTCAAACCCAAGGCTCTACTGAGCCAGTATCCTAGCCCCTTAACAGTACTACTTTTATTATTATCATTGTCTTCATCTGCAATGATGTGCCTAGAACCCAGGGTCTCATGAATGCTATATAAGGGCTCTAACAACCTCAAACCAACCATCGTCAAAAGGAACTGTTACTCACCTGCTCCAAGAGAAAATTATGTACATCTTCCCCTTCTGGTAGAAAGTCCTTCCAGCTGAGGTCAGCCTCCCTCCATAAGGCGCCTACTTTCTTATGGCTCTAAAACAGAGATAAACCAGTTTTGCTTGCAAGAAGGAACAAAGTTTTGTGTGATATACCTCTAGAGACTAAAAATAAAATAAAATTCAGTACTGATCCTTACTAGCGGGACTATTCTCTTCCAAGTGGAAATGTTTGAATACATGTAACTGTAATGGTGATTCTGGCCACACCAAGAACGCCCATACTTAGGAGGCTGAACTCATCTTGAGTTCAAAGCCAGCCTGCACTACATAATGAGTTACAGGATAGTCTGGGCTACAGAGTCTCCCAAACCTAAAAATAAATATATACATAAATAAATAAAACGGTGAATGACTTAGCATAACTGCTTATGAGTCAACTATTCATTTGCTAGATGCTTAATTTAGGACACTGCCAGCAATTACTAAACATCCTAACCAACTAATTTCACATGTTTATACTGCTTCCCCCTCCCAGACAGCTCTGCTTATACACTTCATGAAGCAGACACAGGCCTCTCTGGCACCCCGATCAGGGATCACCTTTTGACTCAAGCAGAACCACACTCAGCTGGACACATATGAGCAGGTATCCTTGCTGCTTCACAAAGATGATGTAACAGAAAACACTAGAGGCTAATGACATCATCATATAGTAGAGCAAGAAAAGAGTTGGTTTCAGTTGCAGTGTGGCACATGCCTGCAATACCAATACTTAGGAAGGTAGCAGGAAGACAGTTATAAATCTGAGGCTAGCCTAGGCTGTGAACTGGAACTCTGTCTCAAAATCATAAAAATATACAAGTTAAAAAAAAAACCCATGAAAAAGAGACAAAAACACACATCAAAATCCTGGGTTTTGTTATTTGGTTTCTGAAAATTAAAGTAGATAACAAATTTGAAGTGAGAACTGAAGAAGGTAGAAGAGGGAAAGCTGAACTATAGGAGTTCAGTAAACACTTTAGTGTTGCAAGGCAGAGAGAGCTATCACAAGACAGGAAGTCCTCAGAAGTGGGCTGTTGAAAGTGTCTAGCTATGTAACACAGGTTCCACAAATGGGGTCCTGAAGGGCTTTTGCATGTCAGAGAGTGAGACAGAAAGCTGTGGTTTAAAAAAAAAATAAAAATAAAGCTAGGCAGTGGTGGCACACACCTTTAATACTAGCACTTGGGAGACAGAGGCAGGCATATCTCTGTGAGTTCAAGGCCAGCCTGGTCTACAGAGTTCCAGGACAGTCTCCAAAGCTATAGAAAAACCCTGTTTCAAAAACCAAAACAAAAAAAGAATGAAAACTTACTAAACTGTAATCTATCACCCCAGTACCTCCAGCTCAGACAGAAGCACAGCAGGAGCCCCCAGCATCTTCCCAGAGTCCTGCTGTGCTCTGACATCCTCTTTCAGGCAACACTGCCAGGATGGAGCATTCCTACCCCTTCTGCGTGAATGGCTCACCCCTGCCTATCTCCCTCTCCAGCCTACACAGACTTTGAAGGCTTAGTTATCTTTGAGTAACAGACATTTCCCTGAGAAAAATTCATCATCCCGTACAATCACTTTAGCACTTCTGCAGCCACATTAGACTAGACCTCGGCAGTCAAGGTACTAAAATCAACTGTTTGTGACTCCAGAAGCCCTGGAGCAGAGTTAGAGTCCTGAGTCACCATGTGGGTGCTGGGATCCGAACCAGCATACTCTGCAAGAGCAGAAAGTTCTCTTAATCACTGAGCCATCTCAATTCCAAGTATTAACACAATCATTTTGTTTCAAGAAAAGACAAACTCACAGTCACAAATACTAAGTCTCTTCAGATTCTTTCGAACTATTATAGCAAACCATTCTAGTTGAGACTGAACAATTCTTCCCAGAGATCCTGATAAAAGAGGAGTGAAGGCAACTCTGACAGAAACAAGCCAAGCAGTGGGACACTCTTCTTCCCGAGATCAGAAAAGGAACAGACTCACTGTTCACATCACTGCCCTCTGACCACACCAACAGGCCTGACGTTCAGCTAACGCTCACCATTTGTTTGCATAGAAGGCGCAGTATTTCAGAAAGCAGGATCCCAGCTCTTCCCACGGGAAGCAAAGGCTTGCTAAATTCTCTGTAAAAGACAGGAGCAGTTGAGTGAGAACTGACATAGCTTCTGTTCCGTAGCAGTCCACATCGGAGGCGTGCCAACGGAGACTGTGTGGGCCAGCTACTCAGACTCCCTGGCCACCTCAGGCTTGGTGGATGAACAGGAGTGGGACTGTGGAAGCCCGGGATTTGTCTTTATTGTTAGCACTTAGGTGACTCTACTTACCTGCGACATCAA
The DNA here is from genome assembly GCF_037038515.1 of Microtus pennsylvanicus. Lineage (NCBI taxonomy): Eukaryota > Metazoa > Chordata > Mammalia > Rodentia > Cricetidae > Microtus > Microtus pennsylvanicus. Next base: position 69,507,671 of record NC_134591.1, on the reverse strand, counting down.
ATCAAAGAGTGATGTTCATTTAAGGCTCAGTCACAAGTACAGTTAAGACAGAAATTTCTTTTCTTTATGGTATTTTCTAAGTGAGGTGAAAAGAAACCACTGTGCCATAGTCTAACCCAGTCTTTCCTAAACTAAGTTCTCTAGGGCCAACATTGTAAGCTCCCCAAGAAAAGGTTCTTCTGCCAAATAAATGAGACTATGCCCAGTTAAATCGTTTTTCTTGCTTGTTTTCTCGTGAGAGTCTCAAAATACCCAATGTGCACTTTGGAAATCTTTAAGAGGAGGGTCACGTGATACACGTAGTCAATCTTTAAGGGTCATGTGGTTTGCAGAGTGACAGTATGAACTGCTATAGGGACAGCAGTGTTCTGAAAGAGAGACGCATCAGTAACACAAGCAGCACTGATCCCAATTCACACCCAGTTCAGGATGCTGTCATTTTAACTGTGAGCCTGGGATGTAGCAGAGCAGCTCAGCAAAGGCAGGCACAAACAGAGACTAATAGGAAACTTCCAGAAACAATCACTTCCTGGACTCTGAGCTGTGTCTGCAATGACTGCCACCCTCCAAGGACCACAGGGCTCTTGTGTCCCAAACATATCTCCAGTGTACACAATGTAACAATTTCTCCTTGAAATTGAAGGCTGGGAGTCAGAGGCTGTGTTTCATGAGTGTCCAGAGGCACCAATGGACAGCACTATGCCAGAGCAGGGAAGCTTTGAGACCATTTCCCTTAGGAGATGTTAAAAAGAACAAATACAACTTACACAATAAGTTCTCTCATGGAAATTCCCCCTTCTTTTAACAAGGGGGTGACTAGTTCAGCCAGGTACAACCAAATATGGGGAATATCAATGGCCATGTCATCTGCCAATTCCAAGGTTTCAGAAAAACTGAAAAAAGAACAAGAGAAAAAAAATCACTAAAAATGTAATTTAAAAGTTAAAATTACACGGAGACCCAAACCAGTAAGGTACGAGTTTGTGGACGCTAAGCCCATCCTCTGTGAAGGCACTGGTCAGCTGCAGAGGGACGCGAAGATGGGTGCGATGCTCTGGAGCTCACGTTAGTGTGGGGCGGGAGAGGCCTGAGCAGGGAAAGGCAAACTGAAGACAGAGTAAAGAGGCAGAACGGCCATGACGGGCAGCGCCGGTGGGGGCAGAGAACCTCTGCACGGATGTGACTTCTCAAGTGCTTAGCCAGTTAAAGTGTGGGACCAAACACAGGCTACCAGATAGCCGGAGACACGGGAGGAGAGACAGACTTCCATATCTTAGGGAGACACAGGACAGGAAAGCTGGAAGATGAGGGCGGACTACTACAAACACTATTCTAAGTTGCAAGTTATGATGGTAGAAGAGTTCTGGCTTTTGTGCTATGGAATGTAGGTATTTCTTTATGTGAAGTAAAATAAAGAGGAATTAAATATAAAACTTAGAAGAGAGCTGGACGCAGGGTCACATTCCTGCATCCCCAGCTGTTTGAGAGGCTAAGGTAAGAAGGCTAAGTTCAAGTTTAAGATGAACTGTAACAGAGCCTGACCGTGTCTCAAAAACACAGAAAGAAAAGAAAGAAAGAAAGAAAGAAAGAAAGAAAGAAAGAAAGAAAGAAAGAAAGGAAAAAGATAGATGGTGAGAGAAAAGGCTTCTGGGAGTCAGTAGAGTCATGTGTGTGCTGAAGGCTGCAGCTACGGACAATGCAAACTATTCAGGTCTGTTAATGGTTTTCCTGCCTTCCTACCCCCCCCCCCCCCCAACTCTGGATGTCCTGGAACTCACTCTGTAGACCAGGCTGGCCTTGAAACTCACAGAGATCCGCCTGTCTTTTGCCTCCCAAGTGCTGGGATTAAAAGCATTTGTTACTACGGCCTGGCAATGGTTTTCATATACAACAGATTTTAAAAGATTTTAAAACCAGAGGCAAAAAACATGCACAAATCTGCCAGCTAAGTCAAAAGAAGGGAGGAATGAAGGGCAAGCCAGGAGCAGTGACTGCTGTGTCCTTAAATACCACATGTGCTTTTTCCCAAGGCAACACCATATCCCAGTCAGAAGTCACCCAGCTGGGAGGAGGGGAGGGGCTCCACACTACTTCATTTCCATGTAAAAGGAGCTTGCTCTACAGGAGCTACCATTTCAAAACATTCGTACACCTCATCTAACTGTGCTTTTCAGATATGCTACTGTCAATGCTACGCAGAAGAGACTAGCCCATGCTCTCATTATGTACGCACACTCTGAGGTTCATGTGTTTCTGGGGGACACAATGGGAAACTCCAGGATTTCTGGGTTAATGACTTGATCTTGCCCACTCATGTTCTGTGTGCCCAATAGACAACCGAAACCATCCTTGTTATTCAATAAATAATACATCATTTTCATCTCGTAGCACAACTAAAAGCCACTCATATTCTTGATATTTGTGTTTCCACTTTGCAGTCAGCCAGTATACCTTAGAGCAGCTGACAAGACACAGCTGGGAATCAAGTCCATACTGCTGATAAAACCACCACCTTTCCCCCTTCTCAACATAGGGTTTCCATAGTACAAGTTTTCAGGTATTTTTTCTTTCTTTCTTCTTCTTTTTCTTCTTGGGAGGGGGAGGGAAGGACAGGGTTTCTTTGTATAGTCCTGGCTGTCCTGGAACTCGATCTGTAAACTGAGCTGACCTCAAACTCACAGAGATCTGCCTGCCTCTGCCTCCCAAGTGCTAGGATTAAAGGTGTGAGCCACCACTGCTCAGCAGTATTCCCTTTTTAAGTTTATATAGTTAAGAACTTTTAGAAGAAAAAAATTTGGGGTATGCAAATTACTTCTATTTGCATTACTTAACCATCTTCTGTGTGTTGAGGGAATGAGAGAGCAGGACCATGCCCGTGTCCATGTATGCAGTGACCACAATGTCCATGGGGCTGCACAGGCTGTAGTAAACTGTGCTCTGTACAACAAACAGCAAACCACTGACCAAGGAAAAACCACTGACCAAGGAAATCCCTAGGTCTAAGTCTAACCAGGAAAGTAAAAGACCTCCACTCTCCTTAGTGGGAACTCTGAGGACATTAACAAAAAGTGAGGGAAAGAAAAGCCATCTTAAGACAATGGATTAGAATATTTAAAATGATAAAACATTCACTATCATTCAAAATGATCCACAGATATAGAGCAACTTGTATCAAAATCTCATATATAGCTCAATTTAGGATTTTGAAAAGCCCAGAACTTAAAATATCTTAGAATTACAAAAGACCTCAAACAGCCAAAATGTTGGAGGAAAAAAGCTCAAAACAACAAAACAAAATTAAACAAAACAAAGCTGAAGGCATGCCTCTAAAGAAATTATCTCTGAATTCAAGAAATTATTTCAAAAAAGTATAAAGCAGTTGTAAGCAAAACAGAATGACACTGGATAAAAACAGACCCACTAGCCAATGAAATAGGAGAGGAAACCCAAAATAAGCCCTGCGCACAGCCAGTTCACAGTCCACAAAGAAGAACACGTAGTGGGGACAGGACAGTCTGGAAAGGGCAGTGAGAAAGCGAGGTCTCCACAAGCAGAACAGTAGGCTGATCCTCTGGCCCATGAAAAACTCCGAAGTGGACTAAAGCCGTGACATTAGACCTGAAACTACTAAAAGAAATCAGTGGCTCCACAGTGCTAACCCAGGAGACTCAAGGTTGCAGCAACCTAAGCAGCACTAAGACAAACAGGATGGGGGCGAACCCTGAAGCTGTGGAACACAGGGAAGCACAAGATATAGACAGCAGGCAGCACTGGAGCTGGGCAAGAACGCTTAACTGCCTCCCACCAGGAAAACAACCAGGGCACGCTGTGTCATTTCAGCTTCTGGGAGGAAGAGGCGGTGGGATTAGGAGCTAAAAGTCCAACTGAGCTACACAGCAAGGAACTTAGTCTCAGGCAATCTCTGAGAACTCCATAAATTTAGAAGTTTCTGGAGGAGAAACACACACATCAGTAACTTTCTTTCATGAGCCTTGTGATAATGAGCTGTGGTTATTTTGGTCAGGTCTTTTACATTACAGACATAAGATGGACGTCTCAGAGAAAGCCAGAAGATGGCTGCATAGCCTAGCCTAGTATAGAGATTGCCATTATATCAATCAGCATTGCACATGATGTTAAAATACTACAGTAGACATAAAGGTCATTTATGGAAAATATTACCCATCAGCTTAGGTGTGAGGATACCAACCCTTTGAAAAAGTCCTGCTTGCTGAGTTTTTCTGATTGCACCAGCTGATACAGTAACTGGCCCATGTGATCCCTGGTGATCTGGCTCCGTTCCAGGGTGAATTCGACACCCACCTTCACAAAAACATGCAGTGGGCCCTGGGCACCCAGCTCCTCAATGCACTGCGTGGCCTCCTGTTCAAACAACAAATAAAGGCTTGCTTCAAAACATACTTACATTAAAAGCAGTACAAAGCTTTATAAACAAGACAGTTTTCAAATCTAAGCTTTTATCTTATTTAACGTTAAAAAAAGCTTTTATAGCAAATTCCTAAAAGAAAGGAGGAAAGAAATAAAAATGTTCAGTCAGGTATGGAGACATGTATAAAGAAGGCCAAGGCAGAAGGATGCCTGGGCTATACACTGAGTACAAGACCTGCCAGGGTGACACTACTAGGGCCCATATCAGTAAATAAGTAAAAAAAAAAAATGTATCTAAATATAAATCTGAACACGGCGATACACATCTGTAGTCTTAGTTGTGATCAGCTGGTTGGAAGGTTGAGGCAGGATGATCACTTTAATCTGGCTTGAAAGTGGTAATTCAGTGAGACTTGAGCCTCCTCCCCTCTCAGAGGACGGCCTTACATGGCTGATACTCTGGGTGCATTTTAGATTTATCTTTGTAATTTACGTGTGTGCACGCACCTGAATGTATGTATGTATACCACAGGCGTCTAAAGTTGGTTATGAGCCTTGTGGGTGCAGGGAACTGAACCTGAATCCTCTGCAAGAGCAGTAAGGGACCTAAACTGCTGATCCATGTCTGTAGCCCTTAGGTCAACAGTTTTATTAAAAGTAATTCAAAGGACCAGCATCAAAATATGTCCTAAACAGAGTGTGATGGTTCATACCTGTACTCCTAGCACTCAAGAGGCTGAGGCAGGAGGATTGTCACAAGTTTTGAGGCCAGTCTCCACTACATAGGAGAATGTTTGAAAAAACAAAACCATAACATATATGTGTGTGTGTGTATTATTTTATACTGTGTTTACTGACTTTGAAAAAAGATGTTAATTAACATTTATGCATATACTGTATATGGATGGTAGGTTGGTCATAAAACATCTTAAAAATCTAAAAACAAGATACTGTGAAACAGAAAACCGAATACCAAAATTCAAAGACCTTAATGTGAGTTGGAAGTGGTGGTGCATATCTTTTGTCCCAGGACTGTTTCACAGAGGACCTCTTCCCCCAAATACAAACAAGACCTAATGTCTCAATGAGATCAACCTGCCTTGGAATGCCAGCACTGGCACAATCTTCCATTGCACAAAGTTACATGGATTATGGAGCGACCTGGCTAGGCAATTCTCTGAACTGGAGAACAAAATCCCATCTGCCTGGCCTGCTCAGTTTCCAAAGCAGCTCTCTGCCCTCAGCTACTACAAGGGCTGGGGGAGGCAAGAAGGTGGCCACTGACTGCAGCAGAAGTGTCTGCAGGTGTCTCTGTTTTGTCTTCCCACATATGTAAAAAGCTTACACAGGACACAGGCTACTGCTCCCTAAGTACAATGCAGCTCTTTGTTGATGTGTTCAATAGAGAGCTGGTACCCCTTGTCATGCTGTGTCTTTAGAGCCCTCTAGGTTACCACAACCCTGACATCTGAGACACATTCTTGCCAGCTGTCTTGGGACTGCTGCCTTTCTGCTCACCTTATCCTTGACAGGAGAAAGCACGGATGCAAACTATTCAGTCTCCAGGCAGCTGGGCCATGTGTCCCAGGAGACCCATGAGTTTGGCTCAACACATTTCAGATGACATGTCACATAGCTGGACATGGGCTGGTGAGACAGCTTAGCCATGGGGCATGGGAAGACAGACAACAACTTGCAGTTCACGCCTTCCTTCTGGTCATGCGGGACCAGAGGATTAACTCCAGGCCTGCTAGCACGGCAGCAAGTATCTTTACCTGCTACATCATCTTGTTGGCCTTACTTTCCTTTTTCTAACTTCTGCCTGTCAAATTTCCCCACAACAGCCCACTATGCTATTTACCATATAGTAAATCTAGGTAGCATTCCCTAAAATGGGGTTGAAACACTTTAGAAAGTTCAGTAAGTATAGATAGCATAGGCTAAAAACTTATGTTAGAGAATAGCTGGTTTATAAGGAGAGTTAAAGGACAGCCTAAGCTACATAGTGAGAACCCGTCTCAAAACAAGAAACAAAAACATACATGGTAGAGCAGGACAAATAGGAAGTCTTAAGTTCTGGCTCTGCCTGTATTACTATGTGATTGCAACAGTGTAATTATTTCTTAGTCACACACACACCACTCCACCTCCCAGCTGGGGCTCACATGGAGCCAAAGTTAGCCTTGAACTCAAAATCTTTCTACTGTTTCTACCTCCTGAGTGCTGGAATTGCAGGTACACACTACCAAGCCTGCTAACTCTAACCACAATTTTCTAAGACTGGGTGTATGAATGCATGTGAATATGCACTTGAGAACTACCAGTTACAAAATAAAGGTTCCGCAAATGTTACCTTGCACTAGCACTGGTACCAGATAGCTAACAGAGCACTTAAGGAGGTAGGAAGCGTTTCCCTGGAGTGAGCTCTGCAGGTCCTTGTGCACTAACACTGCACAGGACATGAGATGAAGCTGTTTGTGGTCTGCAGCTAAACTCAGTTTTGTATCTTCACAGGCAACTCAGAATGGCTTTACACCTTGTTTTTCTTTCTGCAAATGCGACTTTCACCATAATGGAAACTTCAGGACTCATGAGTAGCTCTATCACTGGCTTCAAGTGCAGGAAGTACTGGGTCCAATTCCAAGGAACCCATAAACCAGGCATGATGCTTGCAGTTAAGGCAGCAGGGTCAGGAGGTGAAGGGCATCGTTGGCTAGATACATTGGGAGCTTGAGGTCAAAAATCAAGAGGCCAAAATCACTTTCAGAGGGTACCATATGGATTATGCAAAGCAATATATAAACGACTCGCAGAAGAGCAACCAGCACACAGCAAACTGTCAGAACTGTCTATCACTGTCCAGTCCACACAGCCTGTGTGCACGCACAGCTGCCTTCTGTGGGGAACAAATGAGGCCTACCTGACTCCAACAGTCCCATCCGGGAAACCTGGCTCAGCCCTATTCCTCGAGTTTAATAAGAACTTCCCCCTGGCTGGGTGGCGGTAGTGTACACCTTTATCATCATCAAAAGCCAATTTTCTAGCTGGGTCTGGTGACCCTGCCTGTAATTGCAGTAAGGAGGAAGATGAGGCAGGAGGATTGCCACAAGTTCAAAGCCAGTCGAGTCTATATATTGCATTCCAAGTTAATATGTGCTACTGAGCAAGACCCTGTCTCAAAACAGAATAAAATAAAGCTGTGTCGGTGGTACAAACCCAGCACCTGGGAAGCAGAGGCAGGAGAACTAAAAATTCAAGGTCAGACCTGGCCATGGAGGGAGTGTGAGGTTGGCCTTGGCTACGCGAGCCCAGGTTTCAAAAGCAACCAAAGCCAAAGCAAAATAAACACAACCAAACCAAACACAACTTCTCAAAACAAACACAACCAAACCAAATACAATTTCAAGCCTGGGACACACATAATCAAGAGAGATACACACAAAAAGCAGGTATGGACTATGTTATTCAGAAAAATGGATGATGAGATTTTCGATACTAAAGCAAAGTTATTTAAGACAGTTGACAAATGTTTAACAGAAGGGACACTTCCTGACCTCAGCAGAGAACTAGATTGTGTCACGCGACCTTTGCCATTTGCCAGCTCCTCCAGCTCAGAGGACATTTGTGGAGTTATCTGCTCTGTCTGTCACTGGACTGTGGGTTTCTGTCAGGCAGAAGGCCTATCCTACTGACCATCATTTTAAAGTCTAGGTGGAGAAGTTAGAAGGGCAAAATCACCTAAGGGTCTTGAAGTGTTGTAAGGCTGCCTGACTTGGAACACACAATGTCCTTCTGTGCTTCCCACTTACAAAATAAAGAAAAATGGTGGCAACCATAATTCAAGTCAACATGAGAATGACGAGGATGTGTTCAAGGGCTCAGACAGGAGAAACCAGTTGTAACATGCTGCCTCTGATCCTAATGCCACAGTCAGTTTAGTCTCCACTCGGTTACACTGTCACTAGGATCCATTCTCTCTTCCCATTACATTTGTGAATGACAGAGAGCATCAATTTAAAACATGGTACCTGTCAGAAATGCTTGAGCTAAGCAAACTGAACCTTGAGGACTCGATTACTTAATCTATGCCTTATTCGCTCATATTGACACTGTTCAGACCCAACCCCACGGCACTCTGACTCGGGCTGCCTAAGAGTTACTTCCCTTCGTCACTGTCAACATTTACCTTAAAGTCATTGATGTGCAGGAATTCATCAATGATAGACTTGGACTTCCTCTCCACTTCTTCTTCTGACAGTGCAGGCTTGTCAGGGGCTGACATTGCACACATGTCTGATTTCACTACGAATGAGACCAGAAAGAACAGGAAGTATCAGTAAAGCAGGGTCATGCTGGTAATACTCACACGCCTTTACATCAGTTTTGCAATGGAGATATTTTATAGATAGCAGTTTGACAGAATCAGACACATGAGAGCAGAATCAAGAAGCCCTTTACTTTAGAACAGACAGGCACAGAGTAAAGTAACACCATGGTCTGCTCTATAGCCACAAACAGGAGTTGGGATATTGTTAACCTTTAGAGTTTCTTTCTTTATTTTTTACATTGATTTCCCTGCAACATTCCAAGGTTTACTACACGAAGGCCTATAGCACACACAAGGGCTGGGGTCCTGCAGGCCACACTGGTCCAGTGTGGTACCTGTGTAAACACGCCCTGGCTTTTCCTACTGCAACTGTGCATGCTGCTCCCTTAGCAGAGCTTCCCCTGCTTCACATCTGCTCATCTCTACCAGGCAGGCATCATGACCTCTAAGACCATTCACATCTTCACATTTGCTCATCTCTACCAGGCATCATGACCTCTAAGACCATTCACATCTTCACATTTGCTCATCTCTACCAGGCATCATGACCTCTAAGACCATTCAAAACCACTCTATCAGTTTTGATCCAAAAATGTCTTTGTGCCAGTTTCCCACTTTATTTTTGTAAGAACTGATAGAGTGTAGGCGCATGGAAATAAAAACAGAGCCCAGATTAAAGACAGGAAGGAACAGTTACGGCATCACCAAAGCAAGTTTGGGGAGCACATGCATACTAAATACAAACAGACCCCACAGAAGTTACCAGAGAGACTGGAAAAGACATTCTGATACCTTCTCTTTGTTAAGCAGAAATAACGAGAGCCTTCACACCCTTCAGGGTCTTTAACCAGCACAAACACTCTAATGACAGTGGACAATGAGGGGCTGAAAGGACTTGTGAGAAACTCAGAATGACTAACATAAAGAAAGAGGGCCCTGTCACCTCGACACTCCAGAGACAGGGAGACCGAGAGCACTGTGAAGACAGCTCAGGAAAGAGACCCATGGCAGCAAATGACGCTGCTGTGCAGGTGCTGCCAGTGTGGGCCCTGGATTCTGCCCATGCAGGAAGTCTTTGTGGTTTTCACTACTCCTTATCTCCCTTCATGGGTATTAGTGTTGTGCCTGCACCAGAGTGCTGTGTCCACATAGGTCAGAAGCGGGTGCCCAAACTGGATGGCTGTGAGCCACCATGTGAGTTTTGGGAAGGATCCCCTGGAGGAGGAGCTGGTGTTTTGAACTGCTGTTTCCCTATATTTTGCTTCTGAATTTTATGTCAAGAGCTAGTTCTGTCTTGTTCCCAAGAGCCCTCTCACCTAGCTCCCTCGGCTTGTTTCGGTCAGCATCGGAGCTGGCCCTGTCGGCGCCCACACCTCCAGTCAGCTGCTTCACAGTCTCCAGCATCTCTCTGCGCTGCTCCTCCTGAGACTGATCGTCTAGCAGGTCTTTGCTGCTGCCCCTCAGGAAGGTGTTGGGACGGGCTGTTCCAGCTGGAAGTGGCTTGTCACTCTTCTCTCTGCCCATGCTTCCACGACTTAAAAGACAAAAAAGATATGTTTTAAAAGACACTTTATATTCAAACCACAGAACAACACTGTAAGCATTACCAACTACCACTGAAAATGCAGGTTTTCTACATAGAACTTTATTTTAGACGCGCATGTCATGGCATTTAAGTAGAAGTCAGAAGGCAACCTTAGGGAGTCAGAGGTCTCCCCCACCTTAACATGGGTACTGGCGATGAAATTCAGGTCATCATCCTTGATTGGCAAGCACATGACTTGCTGATCCACTTTCCAGCCTCCCACATAACTTTAGATACAAGGCACTGACTATATTTCAAAGCATACTACTCTTGAAACAGGCTCAAATCCAAGTTTCCAGAGGAATACTCCCTAAGATGGTTTCATTTCACCTGTAGTAGGAAAAAGGATACTTCTTTTTTAATCTGTGTGGTCTTTGATTTTTTTACTTAGAGTAATTTGATGGATCTTATATATAAAGCGCGACAGTTTTATTTTCAAGGATCAAAGGCCTCTTTAAAAATTCCTGCATGAGCCAGGTGGTGGCGCTCGTCTTTAATCCCAGCACTCTGGGAGTAGAGGCAGGCTGATCTCTGAGTTCTTGGTCAGCCTGGTCAAGAGAGCAAGTTCCAGGACAGCCAAGGGTACAAAGAGAAACCTATCTCCAAAAACAAAACAACAAAAACCAACAACAAAAACACCAAACCAACCAACCAAAGACTGCAGAGTCAGGAGCTTCTCATAAATGACACTGATGAGGGAGACAGTCTGTTCTCCTTAGCCATGTGAGCCATGGCCTGCTGCCTATGCTCCTGTGAATACCCTACGCCAGGGAGCATCTGGGCAGCTCTAACGCTACAATCGTTTCAAATATAGATTTGTATGTATAAACAAAAAGGAGCCGGGCGGTGATGGCGCACGCCTTTAATCCCAGCACTCGGGAGGCAGAGGCAGGCGGATCTCTGTGAGTTTGAGGCCAGCCTGGTCTACAAGAGCTAGTTTCCATGACAGAAACCAAAGCTACAGAGAAACCTTGTCTCGAAAAAACCAAAAAGTAGAAAGTATGAAGTTGGAAGGAGAATATAGGGGAGGAGGGCCCAGTGGTTTATAGGAATGTGAATAGATCTAAATACACTGTGTTCATATGTGAAATCACCAAAGACAAAAAGCTACTAAAGTGGAGGACCGTGAGAGCTCAGCAGGTAAAGGAGCTTGCTGTAACCTAATGACTGGAGTTTGATCTCCAAGACCAAGTCTTCCCAGTCGTCCCGTCCCGAGCTCCACACATACCACTGCACCTGCCAGCCCCTCCCAATGCACACAAACGCAGTAACTCAAAGTGCAGAGTGGAGGACAGAGAGTCTATGTGACAAGACTGCAGGCCTACATGGCACAGCTCAGAAAACTTTATTATCAACTGGATGATTTTGAGTATGGAGGTCTGAGATTAAACCCAGGGCCTTAAGGTGGTTAAGCATACACCACACAGTCTAGGTATACCTACACTTAACTAAAATATTTTAGAAGTCAATGCTAATTCCTTATTCGTTTATAGAACAGCAATGAAGAGTGAGCTGAATGAATGGCAGGAAACCACCATTAAGAGAGTCCAGACTCACAGCCTGAGAGACTCCAGAAACTTTAGAGACTCGGGAATTATCTGAGAGAAGCACAAGTAACCTTTACCAGCTAAAGGCATCCACTTTATTATCTCAAGAGAACTCTGACATCTCCCTGATGATTTATTCAGACAATTCTCGACTGTTGCGACGCAGAAGCAGAACACTGATGGGGGGGCGGGGTGGGGTGCAGAGGCAGACAACTCAGGCTGGACAGAAGTTGACTCAAAGAACATACACCAGCACATGAATATCAGAACCACCAGAGTCCACAGAAGCAGCGGGCCACAGACCAGTACTCAACAGACCGTTGCAGAAGCCTCAGGAATGAGTGACAGGGTCTAGACGTCTACTAATGGAATACAGTATTGAGCTTGAAGAACACAAGAGACAGAACGAAATGGCTGGCTAGTGACTGCTCGTGATCCTTAATTTACACACTCGAGTGCAAGGATATTTCCATGCTGGAAGAGCTTTCCAAGGCCTAGACCTGCCTGCACTGTTCTCTATCTGGGCCACCAGACTTTCCTAAAAAAAAGTAAAGCCAGATATCCTGCTCTTCCCTGATTCCACCAGACCCCAACGCCAAAACGTGATTATATCCCCACCTTAGAAACTATGGGGTGTCAAGGTTAAAGGAAGACATTAACTTTAGGGATGACAAGAATGTATGCAAGGATTATTACCATAGCTCACATGTGTTACAGGGAGGGAGCGAGAGAGAGACAGAGGAAGGGACAAAATACACCCGTGTGCCAGGGAACAGACAGCCATTAGTAAACGCGAAAAGTAAATTCTCACCTGGTTAATGCCCTTCGGGAATCAAACTCTAAAGGTGTGGCTGATGGCGACCCTGAAGGTGCTGGAGGTTGCAGAGGAGAAAATCTATTTAAACTGGAAGCACTTGACCGTAAGGGATCTATAGGTGTTATAGATTTAGAAAAAAAAAAAAACAACACAAATTACATGGTCAATATGTAAATACTCTGTTTTCTTGCCTCCCGGGAGTAATGAATAAAAGCAGGAATTTCCTTCCTTTTAAATCTGAAACAGGTCTATGTTGTCCAGGTGGGCTCTGACTCCGGGGACTACAGGTGAACTCCATGCCCCCCACTCCCCTGCCACCCTTGTTCCTTTTTTGATAAGAACTCATATAGGCCAGGCCAGTATAGAACTCACTATGTAGCTGAGGATGACCTTTAACTTCAGATCCTCATGACTCCCATCTTCTGCAAGCTGGAACCACAAGCATTCTCCACCACACCCATTGCTTGAGTTACTAAGGCTCAAACCCAGCGCTCCGTGCACGCTAAGCAGGGACTCTACCAACTGAACTGCACCCTAGCCCGGAGGGCAGAAACTTCTCTAAGCAAAAGAGTGGAAATGGACAGTTTATCAAGCAAGAGAGCCAAGGAAGATTAGAAGCTCAATGACCAGTAAATGCTCCCATCCGAAGTTCTAACCAGGCCCACTGCTTAGTGTCTAGCAGTAGCAAAGGGGGCATGGCTACAGACAGTAATTTTTTATTTATTTATTTTTTTTTTTAATTTTTGAGACAGGGTTTCTCTGGAGTTTTTGGTGCCTGTCCTGGAACTAGCTCTTATAGACCAGGCTGGTCTCGAACTCACGGAGATCTGCCTGTCTCTGCCTCCTGAGTGCTGGGATTAAAGGCCTGTACACCACTGCCCGCCCAACAGTGACTTCTAGCAAGTGCAGCTGACACCTATCATATTCTGACAAGTACATTACAGGGCTTTCGCATATCAGAGCCTAGAGAGTTTGTTCAGCACAAATCTCTCTCCTTAAAAACATTTTTAGCCAACCACAAAAAATGAACAGAAAAAGCCCCTAAGTATGTAAGTCACCTGAGTAGGGCACAAAAACAGATGTGGTAAGCAGGTGGAAGGGAACAAAGCAGGACACAGCACAAAACTACCCAACATAATGCTGTCATTTATGCAGAAGTGAAAAAATAGACATTGGGATTGAAAAGAATTTAAGAAAACTTAAAATTTCTTAGTTTTCCTTTGAGTCATTGGGTTTCTCCGGTCTTCAAGACAGGTTTTTGATGGTTCAGGCTTTTTCCAATTTGGTCACATGTGCTAGAGGCATGAATTTGGACCAAGATAAAACAATGATTGCAACAAAAACACTGTGAGATGGCAGTTGGTGGTGACACAGGCCTTTAACAATCCCAGCACTCGGGAGGCAGAGGCAGAGGCAGGCAGATCTCCGTGAGTTCAAGGGCAGCCTGGACTACAAATAAAGTTCAAGACAGTCAGAGCAATTACACAGAAAAACCTTGACTCGAAAACCAAACCAAAAATACAGTATTGTGAGAATTTTGCATATTTGCAATAAGACTGTATGGTTCTTGAGCATAAACTTAAAAAATATTTTTACTAATTCCTTAAGAATCATACAATGTATTCTAATCATAATTACTCTCAATCCATTCCCCTAAATTCTCCCAGATCCACTCCTAACTCCTCTCAACTTACTGTGCTTCCAAAACAAAACAAAACAAAACAAAAAAAATGCCCCACCAAGTTCAATTTGTGCTGCTTATATTACTTATGGGCATGGATCATGACAGACTTATCAGGGACCACAATTATTTTTGGTCTGTTTTTTGAGACAGGGTTTCTCTGTGTACCTTTGATTATCCTGGAGCTGTCGCTGTAGACCAGGCTCACTTTGAACTTAGAATGCAAAAGATCTGCCTACTTCTGCCTCCTGAGTGCTAGGATTAAAGTCATGAGCCACCATTGCCCTTTCTTAAAGAAAACTAATCCTTCCTCCCTCAGAGGTCATCAAAGGTTAGTGTGGGAATGTGTGCCCTGCAGATGATAATATCCTGTCAGAATGTCACTCATTCTTAGTCCAAAAGTCAAGTCTATAAAATATCTGCTCTTTCTCTCCTCCTCTGCTGCAGAGTGGTCCTTGAGCAGTTAGGCAAGCAATCCATAAGCCACACATCGGCCTGCTCTTTGTTTCTGAGACATGGTCTCACTGGCTTGTAGCTCTGCTGGTCTGGACCTTACTGTGTTGCCAAGCTGCGTGCCCAAACTTACAGCAGTTCTCCTGCCTCATGAGGGCTAGTATCACAACACCTAGCTGCAAACTAGCTTTCTGAAGATATGTAACTTAGGCAGGCTTGAACAGAGGATCTTCCCATCTTAATCTCTTGAATTGAGGCATTTGGAGGAAAAAACAAAACAAAACAAAACACCTAGTGCTGGCCTGGCATGTCTTTAATCTGAATACTCGGGTCTATATAGTGAGTTCCAGGCCAGTCAGGGATACAGAGTGAGAATCAGTCTCAAAAAACAAAACAAAATATTTAAAAATAAAACAAACAGCTTAACTAAAAAAAGATACTTTCTCTAAAGTTTAAATGTTTCTCAGGTAGTAGTGGTGCACGCCTTTAATCCCAGCATTTAGGAGGCAGAGGCAGAACAACACACAGAAACCCTGTCTCAAATTACCACAAACAAACAAACAAAAGCAGTAAATGTGGAGAGGGCTGGAGCAACAGCTCAGTGTTTAGAACACTGAATGTTCTTCCAGAAGACCTGTATCAGTTCCCAGCACCCACACGGCAGCTTATAACCACTTGTAACTCTAGGTCCCAAATTCCAGACCCTCTTCTGACCTCAGCAGGCAAGAAGCAGGCATGTGGTATACATATAAACCTCCAGGCTGGGGGCTGGAGAGATGGCTCAGTGGTTAAGAGCATTGCCTGCTCTTCTAAAGGTCCTGAGTTCAATTCCCAGCAACCACATGGTGGCTCAAACCATCTGTAAAGAGGTCTGGCGCCCTCTTCTGGCCTTCAGGCATACAGACAGAATATTGTATACATAATAAATAAACAAACAAACAAATAAAAAAAAAACCTCCAGGCAAAAATGGTCATACTGATAAAAACAAATCTAAAAAAGTTTACAATTTTTTTCTAAATATTGAAAGAGCCCTATAAAAAAAGAAGCTTCTATGTGATGTTATCGAGAGGCACTGAGGAAGAACAGGCAGGTTAGACTATAGACCTTTTCCTAACAGTTCCAGACTCTGGGGAAGTGACACAGGGCAACGGTATTACAGACTCAGGCAGCCGAAAAGGGCCCTCCACACATACCAGTCTCGCTTGCCTTTGCTCCACCGCTGCTGCCTTTGCCCCAGCTGCCCAGCTGTGCCTTAGGAACCAGCTGAATCTTCTCGTCAATGGTGGGCTGTAACAAAAGTGGCCAAGGATTATTCACAGGTAAATTCTAGAATGGTTTTCTTCAGTGCAGTACAAACAATTTTAACAAACAAACAAACAAAAAAGTTGGTGTTTCAGTTTAAGAAACTTGAATTTCTCTGTAGCTTTGGAGCCTGTCCTGGAACTAGCTCTTGTAGACCAGACTGGCCTCAAACTCACAGAGATCCACCTGACTCTGCCTCCCAAGTGCTGGGATTAAAGGCGTGCACCACCGCCACCTGGCAAGAAACATGAATTTAAGCAGTGGTGAACACCTTTAATCCCAGCACTCGGAGGCAAAGGTCCACGCAAGCCTAGTTTTACAT
This sequence comes from Microtus pennsylvanicus, assembly GCF_037038515.1. Classification (NCBI taxonomy): domain Eukaryota; kingdom Metazoa; phylum Chordata; class Mammalia; order Rodentia; family Cricetidae; genus Microtus; species Microtus pennsylvanicus. Next base: position 69,491,247 of record NC_134591.1, on the reverse strand, counting down.
AACAAATTCCAGGCCAGCCAGGACACCCTGCTGGTTGGTAAAACAGCAACCAATTTTCTTGGATTAGGCAAACCAGACCTACATGATGGCCACACTGGTTTCCAGGGTACTCAGGTCTGCTCAGAATGGCTTATTAACTTGCCAAATGAAACACAGTTTCAAATGACTCTTCTAATATAACAATGCCAGCAGTTTGCAAACTGTTTTGTCAGTTTACATAGCCCTGACTGGCCACAAATTCATAGCAATCCTCCTGCAGTAACTACCAAAGTGTTAGATTTACAGGTGTGTACTGCCACACTTGGCTCTGCAGAATGCACGTATATGTTTAAAAATCTCAACACATACACCATACACCTATTTGGGGCTTGTGGGCTGCAAGGTTTCATGTAGCCTAGGCTGGCTTTAAATTGCTGTGTGGCTGAAGAGGACACGGACTTGCTCTGATCCTCCTAAGCACTGGGATTACAAGCATGCACCCAGTTTCGTAAATTTTTTAAGCATCATACTTGTTGGGCAGTGATGGCACACAGCTATAATCCCAGCAGAAGCAGTGGACCTCTGTGCGTTTGGGGCCAGCCTGGTTTACAAGAGCTAGTTCTAGGACAGGCCCCAAAGCTACAGAAAAACCCTGTCGTGAAAAACAAAAACAAAATAAAACATTATGCATCATAGTCACCTTAGTGATTTTCAGAAATTTGGAGGGGTCCAGAACTCGGCTGTTCTTGGCTCCTTGAACAGTATTCCATCCACCTTCGTCCACTCTTTGAACACCTGCAAGGGGGACATAATATATCAGTCTCTCATCACCTCAAGTCAGTCTGGTACTAGGTGAGCAATACTGTCTACTGAGAGATGCCAGGAGATGACAAACAAAGTTATTAAAATATTAATGACATCCCTGTTGAGGAAGTTTATTTTCCTTTTTTAGAGACTGAGTTGTACTGTGTATACCAGGTTGGCTACATATGGATGTAAACCACCACACCTGGTCAAGAACCTTTAATCCACATAGCATGACAATGTGAGAACAGGCGCTGACTCTCAACAAACATTACCAACAGATAAAAACAACCGACACAAATGACTCCTAGCTATTGGCTGAGGAGGGAGGAGTCTGGTGTGGGCAGAGCTAATGGTAACTGTATCTGCACCATGGAAAGAGCTAAATGAATGGTTCTGTGGAATGGGCATGCTTTCCTTTCCTCTCTCTCCCGATTGATCCTTAGGTGCTCAGGAGGAAAATCCTGACTTCTTTCCCTTTCAAACTTCATTTCTAATTGTAAGCTCTTGCTAAGTACACCTTTAAAATATAAGCAAAGCCAGGCATGGTGGCACATACCTGCCAACTCAGAATTTGGGAGGCAGAGGCAGGAGAATCAGGAATTCTAGGCCAGTCTGGGCTACACAGAATTCCAGACTGGCCACATATACATAGCAAGACCCTGTCTCAAAAACAAAAGATAAAAGAACCAAATCACAAAGTATGAGGATGGAGCCCTTTTCAGGTTGCTGAGTTCACGGCAGCTCTAATCAAGCTTCCAAGATCAAGATAAGAAATGGCTTTGGCTCTGTATCATGGCCAATAATGTGTTCTATAAAGTACAAACATCTTGGTGTTGTTCTGTTTGAAACACATCTGGTTGTCGTCATCCCAATGAGAAAAAGACAAGATGTACTAACAAATGGCCTACAACTAGTTATCAGTTTTCTGGTCCCCAGTGCTCTGTCCCTGTCTTCTGTGACCCTTTACCATCTAGGTCCAGAGCTCTAAGCACACTCTTCCTGTTGTAGTCCTCTGGGACGGTGAGATGGCTCAACAGGTAGAAGCAGCTGCTGCCAGACCTGATGACCTGAGTTTGATACTGGAACCCACATGGTAGAAGGAGAAAACAGGCTCCTTCAATTTGTTCTCTGACCTCTAAGGCAGGCCATGGATAAAAACTATAAAAACTGCACCCACTCCCTTTAACTTTTTTTTTTTGGTTTTTCGAGACAGGGTTTTTCTGTGGTTTTGGAGCCTGTCCTGGAACTAGCTCTTGTAGACCAGGCTGGTCTCGAACTCACAGAGATCCGCCTGCCTCTGCCTCCCGAGTGCTGGGATTAAAGGCATGCGCCACCACCGCCCGGCTCCCTTTAACTCTTGCATTCCCCTCAGTTCTCTCTCCTCACTGTTCCATGGAACTGAGCAGATCATCAATGAAATACTCTGCTTCAGTGTTTATTCACTGCTGCCCAGCACACGACCTAGCAAAGTGACAGGCACTCGGAACTTCTTGAACAAACGAAGGGATGAGCGGTCACTTCACTGCCATGGACTAATGGCCACCTGATCTTGGTGCCATCAACACACTCGTGGCTTTCAGTGGCACCAACACTCTAGCTCTTTCCCATCACTCTGCTGTCAACCACTTTCTTTTTTCAGTCACATGTGCACATCTCCTATGAATTAGGCCTTAACAAAATCTCTGATTCTTTCTCCATTTTGCTCACCAGTAAACAGAGGTCATTACCTGAAAGGCATGCTGCGAAGTCCTTGGTGGGGCAGCCCTTGAAATACAAATGTAAACTTTGCTTTCCTGACTGCTCTACAATGGGTGAAACTGTCTGCACCAGCCAATAGCAATTGAATGTTCACTTTGGAGTTAGTGCTAGACAAGGCAAAATTCCTTAAGTCCACCTTGCAAACAGTATCTTGTGCAAGATCATACAGCTATGAAACAGCAGAACTGACGTGGGGAGCCGGCAGCTCGAGTTCATGCTTTTAGCCATTGCTCTACAAAACCTAGCCGAGTATGTCACCCACAGAGATGCTAACTACTGTGCCTGCCGTGCTCACTGACACGCAGGGCACACTAACATGACCTATGTTTACCTGTGACAAGTTCAAAAGAAATTGACTCTTTTGGGAATGTTTGGAAAGTTTCTTTCTTCTTCTTCTTTTTTTTCCTGAGACAGGGTTTCCCTGTGTAACAGTTCTAGCTGTCCTGGAACTAGCTCTTTCTTTTGGTTTTTTGAGACAGGGTTTCTCTGTGGTTTTGGAGCCTGTCCTGGAACTAGCTCTTGTAGGTTGGCCTGGAACTCACAGAGATCCGCCTGCCTCTGCCTCCCGAGTGCTGGGATTAAAGGTGTGTGCCACCACGACTTGGAATTAGCTCTTGTAGACTAGGCTGGCCTCGAACTCACAGAGATCCATCTGCCTCTGTCTACGGAGGGCTGGGATTAAAGGTGTGTTTCAGCACCACCCAACAAGTTTGGAAGGTTTCTACTTCTGCTGCTCCGAGGCCAATTTCAGACAGAAGGTGCCTTCTGCATTGACTTCACACAGTTGTATCTGTGGGTATGGGTGTTTTGCCTACATGTATATCTATGAACCATATGCACCCTTGGTGTTCTCAGAGGCCAAAATAGGTTGGATCCCCTGAGATTTAGAGTGACAGATGGTTGTGAAGCACTGTGTGGTGGTGGGAACAGAACCTGGATCCTCAGCAAGAACAGCTAGTGTTCTTGATCACTGAGTTATCTCTCTAGCTCTGATTCCTTCTATTTCTATTGGTACAAAGTCTCAGCTCCTTCCTTACACACAGAATTTCAGAGACAGTTGCAATGCTGAGTTTTGTGGAATATTACTTGAACTATGTAAAGATGTGCTACATTTATTTAACGATGTAAAGCTGTGTTGCTTTGCCTGCATAAGGCACCTGATTAGTCTAATAAAAAGCTGAACAGTCAATAGCTAGGCAGTAGAGGAATAGGTAGGGATACTGGGCAGAGAGAGTAACCAGAAGGAAGAATCTAGGCTGGGGGGGAGGGTGGGACACACACCTCAGGCTGGCCAGCTAGCCAGCCAAACACAGAGTAGGACATGCAGAATAAAAATAAAGATAAAAAGACTTGAGGTAAAATGTAAATGAAGAGAAACATGTTAATTTAAGTTATAAGAGCTAGTGAAATAAGTGTAATGCTGAAAATTATTTTTTTAATATTTATTTATTTATTTATTTATTATGTATACAATATTCTGTCTGTGTGTATGCCTGCAGGCCAGAAGAGGGAATTAGACCTCATTACAGATGGTTGTGAGCCACCATGTGGTTGCTGGGAATTGAACTCAAGACCTTTGGAAGAGCAGGCAATGCTCTTAACCACTGAGCCCATCTCTCCAGCCCCCTGCTGAAAATTCTTAACTAATATTAAGTCTTATGTCATGATTTGGGGGATGGCTGGTGCCCCCCCCAAAGAAAAGAAAAGAAAATTGCTACAATGGAGTTTAACAAACACATATGATTGGTGCAAAAAGCCACAAGCCTGGAGCTTATAGGACATCAACTGCAGCCTGTCTAGCTGACACACAAAGGACAGGCGTTCTCTTGTTAATTCCACTTGCTTAACATCAGTCCTTTGTTTACACGCTTAAGAGGGGCAGAAACTAAGTTCCTGATCTCAGTTCTCCCAGCAAACAATGTCCACTTGGTCCGAACATGAGAAATTATACCCGAGACAGGCTGCTTACTCCCCTTAGGAACTGAGTGTTTATTCACTTCACAATGAAAACCCTTTCAAATAAAAGCCAGGTTTCATCCATTTCTGGGCTCCTCCCTTAGAACTTCACACCATTCTTAAATCTAAATTTTAAAGCCTACATAGAAAATCTGTCTGCACTGAGGACAGCCCCCATGTTCTCTACACATTATTTCCTGCGGCATCAAGCCGTGCAGTTCCAAGAGAGTTGTTTTTCACTGCTTCTCTTACCTTGCACGGATAGTGTAGAGGGAAGATGCTCACTGTAGGCCTATGAATGCCTAGCTTTGCATAAGTGAACACCCATTTCCAAGCTGCACTCTCTTAGTCAATGGTTGGTCTTAGGTGTCTTTGTGTTGCCTGACAACCACCTCTCTGTTCTTTGTGACCTCATTTCCGGCTCTTACCTAAGAGTCCCAGCACTCCATCCCACCCCAGCCATCTCTGCCCTCACCTGGCCTTCTCTTCTCCTTGGTCATCAGCTGCTGGACTTTCCTCTGCTCTTCTTGTTCTTCTATTTTGGCCTCTTTGTGAATCTGCTCAATAGTTTTTGGGCCCTGATCTGCTCTTCGGGACACCCAATTACACTATGAAAGAAGAAAATAAGCTTATCATTCAAGTAATGCAAAATTTCACAAAAAGGGCGGGGAACCTTGCTTGGTGCTTGCCTAGCATGTACAGGACCAATACCATAGTAATTTTCCAAATAAAAATAAATTAAATGCCTATACTTTTGCCTGGGTGTAGTGGCACACACCTTTTATTTTTTTATTTTTATTTATTTTTTTTTATTTTTATTTATTTACTTTTTTTGGTTTTTCGAGACAGGGTTTCTCTGGTTTTGGAGCCTGTCCTGGAACCAGCTCTTGTAGACCAGGCTGGTCTCGAACTCACAGAGATCCGCCTGCCTCTGCCTCCCAAGTGCTGGGATTGAAGGTGTGCGCCACCACGGCCTGGCTAGTGGCACACACCTTTTATCACAGAACTCCAGAGGCAGAGGAAAGTGAAACTCTGTGAGTTTGAGGCCAGTCTGGTCTACAGAGCGAGTTCTAGGATGGCCAGGGTTACAACAAAGAAACCCTATAGTGAAAAACAAACACAAAACAACAAAACCTCCCAACTCCATCCTCCACCAAAAAGAGCCTGTAACTTTCCACCACAGGGAACCAAAGGAACCCAATAAGATAGCGACACAAAATGGAGCACTATGCGCATTCTCAGCTGGTCACAGATGATGTGTGCTCTAGAAACTCAAGCTAACAAAATGACCAACTCTGGCAGAGTGCAGGGCACAATCCAACAACTGGTGGGTGAAGTCAAAGGAAAGAAGATTCCGATACAGCCGTCATTACTGTCATCACGGGGAGAGGAAGGGACGTGGACCAGGAAGAACGAGGATCCCCCAGGACCTAGTAACATGAGGACTTGCCACAGTTCACAGGGTTCTGCGTCAAGGGCAATGGTCATTTTTAGTACATCAATAACATGACTCTGATCCCAGAACTAGAATGCCACATCAAACCAGTCTCCCTCCATCCTGGCCACCTCTCAACAGTTAAAATGAGCAAGTGTGGTGGAGATGGGTAGAATTTAGTGTGTGGGATCTAATCATCTGGTCACAGCTTTTGCTACTGAGGTCACACCTAGGTTTAGTGAGACAAAAGGGCCTCATCAATGCCATGGGGACTGGGTGTAATGAAGTGGGGCCTAGGCTTTCAGCTGCAGTAGTCAACATAGGGCTTAAAGCAAGAGAAAAGGAGGCAGACAAACACTGCAGGTGGTATGACAGGGTGCAGGCAGGGTACCGAATAGTACCATCTAGGAGTTTGCACTGTACACAGTTATCTCACTGAACATTTGTAAGACCTCAAGGGTAGCAACAGTGCTATTGTGGAAAGGAAAACATGAGGCTTAGGAGTTTAACATGTTCACTGTGGAGATGAGGCTTTGAGCTTACAAAGAGTGGGTCTCATTGCCCACCACTGGATTCAAATGGCCAATGTGAGAGCTGCAGTATGTGAAGACACACTCAACAGAGGGCAACTTCCTCTTGCTGGGCAAGAAGGAAAACACCTTTTCACCCCTACAATCATCACCGTCTTATTTATCCAATTCCTTAAAACAGATGGGACTCCATTGTGGTTTTGTGTTTCTTCTTTTTTCCTTTTTTGTCACCTTAACACAGAGTTGTCTAGGAAGAACTTCCATTGAGAAAATGTTCCACCCAGATTGTCTGTAGGCATTTTCATAATTAATGTAGGTGCATATAAAACCTGGACTGGTGATCCACGCCTGGTCAGCGTGCTAGTGTACACCTTTGATCCTTCATTTGGGAGGCAGAGGCAGGCAGAACCCAGTGAGTTTGAGGCTAGCCTAGTTTACATAGTGCTTTTGGTTAGGGTGTTTATCGAAATGACAGAAACTGAGCATACCAGTCTGAGGTCTATCACATCCTGAAGCATGAATCGAATCCTGGATGAAGTTTTTCTTTCCTTGACGATTTTCTCCATCTGGTTAAAGTACTGGTCCATACGTGGCTGCAAAACATAAAGCCACCAAGATTTCTGGCTGAGAAACCCAACTTTCTTCTTTCCATGTACTTTTGTTTTTTTGATTTATTATAAAGGGTCTCTTTCTGCAGCCCAGGCTGCCTTAAACTTGTGATACCCCTGCCATAGTCTCCTCAGTGCTGGGATTATAGATATGTGCAACCATAAGGTAACAAGGAAATTCTTAGGTGATTTAAGAATAAGATTTTAGCTGGGCGATGGTGGACATGCCTTTAATCCCAGCATGTGGGAAGCAGAGACAGGTGGATCTCTAAGAGTTCAAGGCCAGCCTGGTATACAGAGTGAGATCCAAGACAGGCTCCAAAGCTATAGAAAAAATTCTGTCTTGGGGGAAAAAAGAGAGAGAGAGAGAGAGAGAGAGAGAGAGAGAGAGAGAGAGTTAGATCTTGCCAGGTACTGGTGGCGCACACTTTTAATCCCAGCACTTGGGAGGCAGATACAGGAAGATCTCTGTGAGTTCAAAGTCAGCCAGATCTACAGAATGAGTTCCAGAACAGCCAGAGCTATAGTGAGACCCTGTCTCAAAACAAAACAAGAAAAGATAGTGACTTGAGGCATGCATGGTGATGCACACAAGTCACCCCAGGGTGACATCTCAAGAGGAAAGAAATAATCCTACTAGCTAGTTTTACTCCCATTTTTAGGTCTGGTGTGTTTGTTTCTTAACCCATTTCTGCTTACAGCCTATAAAATGGTAAAGAGGAAAAAAAGAGAAGGACCAAACAAGCTAGAGAATCTACAAACTGATCTGCATTTAACTAGGGACCTCCTCACCTCAGATCTAAAGCAACAGTACAGCCAATTTCTGTACTTGACTGAGAACCGCTACTCAGTCTTCTGAGTCCCTGGGTCTTTACCTTTGCTTTCTCGAAGTCCAGGTCCTTGCCGATGGTGGTGAGCAGGCGACACAAGCACTCTAGGGACTCTTCGTCATGGTTCTTCAGTAGCTTCACCACGCAGTCATGCATTATGGCCTCTGTCAGCATCTTGAGTTTAAAGAGTTCTCCAATAAACTTGATGTTGCCAATGGATCTCCGACGGGCTTTGTCCTTGGCTTCCTCCAGTTCATCATGAAGCCTTGTCTTCTCCTCTGGCTGTTGGGTAAAAAGGGGTAAGAGCATCTAAGATCTGGGGCCTAACGCTTTTTAGACTGAAATGCCCTCTGGGGCTCTGACATAGAACAAAGAAAGGGCCTAACTCCTCAAAAAGAAAATTACTTGCAGAAATGTGAATACATGAAGATTTATGGAACCCAGCATCCTCTCTCAAGGACAAAGTTAGACTGACTTCTGGTATGGAGCTGAGTGCCCCTGACATTGGGCAATAAAACATCGCTACATGCACACACACACACGCACGCACGCACGCACGCACACTAAAAATAACAGGTCCCTTCGCATCTGCCACAGCTAGCTATGGGACCATTCTGGCAGTACTTGATGTGAAGTCCTTACAGCGCTGGCAGCTTCCAGTTCTTTCTGCTTCTTCTCAAAGACATCATCATCTGCTTTATCTTTTTCAAACTCCTTCTGGCAGCGGTTTAGCAGCAGTTTCCGGAAATTCACCGTGTTACCGGGCTTCTCTGCCATGGGAACCTTCAGCTGCATTCAGAGAATAAAGTACAAAGGCAGCGAGATTACTTAACGCAGATACACAAACAAGTAAGCATTCTAAAAAAGGCATTTCCACAGTCCAGTGAAAAGCAGAAAAATGACACACCCTCAGACACACCTCTTGTCTTTTGTGAATATGCTTCCTCCCAACATCTGCTATCAGCACAGCTGTTAGCCTGGGTATACCTAGACATAACTGGGGAGGGTTACCTCTTTGTTTAAACCTTATTTATTATTGTATTTACTCAAGGTGTGTATGTATGTATGCGTGTGCTCATATACACACATCTTCATGGTGCATCCATGAAGGATTCTCACTTTCCACATGGATTACAGAGATAATTCAGTCTATCAAAGTGGTGTGATAGCGCCTCTGCTCACTGAGCCCTCTCACCAACCCTTTTATCTATGCTCTGTTAAGGGCTCGCGCGCAACCTAGGTGGCCCTGAATTCTGATCCTCCTGCTCCACCTTCCAAGAATTTGGAATACAGGAGTGCCCTACCATGAAGGGATTTTGCACAGCATTGGGGGTAAGAGTTGCATGTATGCCAGCCACCCTACTGTCTGAGCCACACCCAAAGCCCCTAGATTAAAAAACAACAACAAAATGATTTAAATAATTTTTGCTTAAAGGAACAAAACGAAATAACAAAGTAGGGAGAATTCCAGGACCACAGCAAAACCTGGGAAAGGGCAGGGCTTTTGAAGACTGACTGTTGCCCTAGCTTTTCTCAGAAGGACATCCTCACACTGGACCATACTTAGCAAGACTATCAGTATGCAGTAGGGTGTTTACTTTTGTTTCTTTTGGAGACAAGCCACAGAGTGTTGCCTAGGCCGTTCCTGAATTCACAGCCGTCCCAATTCAACCTCTAGAGGCATGCACCACAACACCTAGTCTTTTAGGTGGCAAAAGAAAGATCATGTTAGATTTGAGTTTGGCCTACAATTAGCCATTTTAGAAATTTCCTGACAGCATAAAGACCAGAGTGGAAGAGCTAGTCCACATGGAGGCAAGCAGTGAGGGTTTCTAGCTACTCCCAGTAAGAACTGCTTCCCAACACCTTCAATGGCTCCCTCCTATTGTTCCTATCACCTGTAATACCCTCTACCATGAACTTCTCCTGAGCAGTTACTGTACAACATCCAAAAGGGCTTTTCTGGGCTCACAAAGAAGATCCAACAGTTCTGAAATTGCACTGGAGGACAGAGCCGTGCTACTGTAGAGCACGGGAGGACAGAGCCGTGCTATGGTTGAAGACTAGTCAAGTGCTCCCTCTGATGCAGGAAGAATTATTTACAGTTTCTCCTCAACAGTCCAGGGGCCAACGCAGCAGCAGGAAACACTAGCCTAGGAAGCAGGGCAAACTAGGAACTGCAGTTTAGACAAATGCAGCAAAGCTGCCATAAACCAGATGTCAACCCACAAAACACAGCAATGAGATCATGATGCAGTCAGGCCCACAGCCTTCAAGATGACAGAGACTGTGATGGCCCATGTGAAGTGGCACAGGCCTGCAAATCCAGGATTTGGGAGGTACAGGTGGGAGAGGGAGGGTCAGAAGTTCAAAGTCATCTTTAGCTATAGAAGTTGGTCTAAGCTACAATAGACTCTGTCTTAAAACAATCCCCCCACCCTTGAAATGAAAGAAATGAAAGCAAATGCCTTCCAAAGTCAAAGCCAAAGCTAGACCATGCCATCTACTATATGACACCCAATATATGGCAATGACTACAAAATACAGCAGAGAATCAGGAAGTGTATCTATCAACAGGCTGGTATATGAGAGAACACTAACCTGACTAGATTCTAGAAATACCTAAAGGTTCTTAATACCCCTATTTTATACACTTTGATGCTGTCCAAGGACACAAGCAGAACCAATACAGTTCCACCAGCATTTTGGAAAACCCACCAATCTCAATTATAATAAGTGCAAAACAGAGCGAAATGGGAATGCCAGGCCCATGGTGGTACATACCCCTAATCCCAGCACCAGGGAGGCTGATGCAGGAGAGTGAGTTACAGAGCAGCCTCAGCTATACAGAAAGGCCCGATCCCAAAAGGCCCAACCCTACGCCAAGGAGGTCTGACACTATACTATCAGCCCTCATGGGATGTTTCCTGTAGTAGAGATTATGTAGAAAATAGGAAGAACATGGAAGTTCAGAAGTGCACTACCCACAGTACAATGAAATAAACACAACTTGTGGTGGTCTATGCAGTGGGAAGAAATAAAAATGAGATGAATAGGAGATGGAAAGATGGCTCCGCAGTTAAGAGCACCCGCTGCTCTTCCAGAGGATCAGAATTCCGTTCTTAGCACCCATGCCTAGCAGGTCAAAACTGCCTATTAACTCCAACCCCAAGAACTCTGACACCCTCTTCTGGCTTCCATAGGCAGCCTGAACACACATAGCATGTACTTACACAGAAACACACACACATACAGAAAAAGGAAAAGAAATCTTAAAAGAAATGAGCTGAGTGAAGTATGGGAGAACTCCCCACATACAACACTGCAAGTCAGGGGAACCTTTAAAGCTAGGCTGAGAGAGCTAGGCCAAGGGTTCAAAACCTCAAGTTCTAGTCGTTTATGTTCATATGTAATTATGGATTGGATTAAATGTCTGTGGACTTTTCTATTTTTAACATTTATTTATTATGTATACAGTGTTATGTCTGCATGTATGCCTGTAGGCCAGAAGAGGGCACCAGATCTCATTACAGGTGGTGGTGAGTAATCATGTGGTTGCTGGGAATTGAACTCGGGTCCTCTGGAAGAGCAGTCAGTGCTCTTAACCGCTGAGCCATCTCTCCAGCCCATCTGTGGACATTTAAAGAACAGGAAGGTATTCATTTATTTATGTGCTTTTTGCTGTTGATAGGATCTTACTCTGTACCCTAGGCTGGCCTATTCCTAGCACGCCTTCTCCTGAGTGCTCGGATTGAAGGCAGGAGCTAATATGCTCAGCAGGACAGGAAATGATCAGATTTTAAACATTTTTGGTGACAACTATCTTTTCATTTCCAGAGGCCAGAATTAGAACAGTTAATTTAATTTTAAATTTAGTTCGTGTTAAAGTTAGCAGCTGCTCTAGTTCTATAAGATGACACTGCAGACATAATATCACATTGCTAACTTAAACATCCTCAGTCTTTCCAGGTTGGAGGAATCATAAGCCTATGCCAATTTCAATCAATCTCCATAGACCCCCCAGTGGTGGGGACAGACATTACTTTAGCACAGATTCCTTTTAATCAATAAGGACACTACACATGAGCACTAGCAATATATTCTCCCCTTTTCATTGCCCCAATAACACTCTGGGAGGAATGTGCAGCGAGGGGAGAATATACCTCTTGGCGGTTCTGCTTTTACTGCTTCCTCTCTTCTTACCGTTACTAGGCATCGACACATGTTTGCATACGCCACAGAGAAACTGGGCTCATCAATAGCCTTCTCAAAGACCAGGTCGATGACTCCCTTCAGTCGCTCCTCGGTGTCCACGGTAAGTCCTGACACTTGCTTCATTAGTTGGTTGAACATTTGTGGTGTTAATTTATTTAAGATACTCCGAACTTTTCTGAAAAGTTCCTAAGAGGGTTAAAATAAAAAGAGGATTAACTGGTCTTTACATACATCCACGTAAACAAGGCCAATGCCCAACACCCACTTTCGGGTACTGAGCATTTTAGGAAGGAAAGACTTCAGTTACTTAAAGGTCAGAAAAGTCACCTGCAGTTTTAATGCCCCCTATGGCCCCAGGAATTCCACCTGGGGCTCCCAGTACCCTATACAGAACCAACTGCAGAACAGCCTATTGTGCCTTTCTCAGAAAACAGGAACAAGAGGCAGCTAAAACTTTAAAAAGGTTACATGAACTTTTAAATCATGATTGTTTTTAGAAATTTATTACTAATTAGGGTTAAGTAAAAAGATTTTAATTGCCGGGCAGTGGTGGCGCACGCCTTTAATCCCAGCACTCGGGAGGCAGAGGCAGGTGGATCTCTGTGAGTTCGAGACCAGCTTGGTCTACAAGAGCTAGTGCCAGGACAGGCTCCAAAGCTACAGAGAAACCCTGTCTCGAAAAACCAAAAATATAAAAAAATAATAAAAATAAAAAGATTTTAATTAAAATGAATCTTTAAATAATGTAGAAATGATCCAGGCAGTGGTGGAATATGCCTTTAATCCCAGTTCTCGGAACGCAGAGGCAGGTAGATCTCAGTGAGTTCGAGGCCAGCCTGGTCTAGCTACCAAGTGAGTTCCAGGACAGCAAGGACTGTTACACAGAGAAACCCTGTTCAAAAAAAGTACATGCATGAAAATGTCATACTGAAACCCATTATGTAAAAAAAGCATGCCTCATATGAACACAGTGAGAGCCACAGAAAAAGACACAGTGATTTCTTCTTTTATCTTTGTACTGGGGATCAGACTACAGCCTTGCCCAATCTCGGTAAGCCTTTGCAGAGTGACATTTAGATCCACCAGTAAAGACAAAATAGATTATCATTCCTAAGGCTTACAGAACAATGACATTAGAAAAAAAGGATAAAAAGCCAGGTATGATGGCTAACATTTTTGACGTGTCAGAATCTCTATGAACTGGAGCCAGCCAGGACCTGTCTCAAACAAAACAAAACAAACCTTTCCACATACTAAAAAAGGCAGAAGAACTTACAAAGGAAGGCTCAAGCTCACGGAGCACAGGCACAACCTCCTCACCTGCGTTTTAATGCTTTCAGGGTCGTCGGCCTGGCTGTCCCGCTTCTGGCTGGGCTTCCAGGCATTCTCCGCCTTTCTCAAGTGCACATCTTCCTTTACAGACACGGTGATGATCTTTCTGGGCTCCCTTCTCTGGCCGGGCTGAGACCTTCGAGGTCCAACATTCAACAACTAGGACAAGAACATTACATTCATTCAGAGAACCCAGAGTGCCTGCGTCTGCAGGGCTGCTCAAGCTTCATGCTCACAGCAAACCTTCTCCATGAAAAGATGAGGCATTAGGTGTTCGAGATAGAAATAATCTTAAGAGGAAGAAAAATGGTCTCGAATACCATCACTACAACATCTCTACCTCTTAAAGTGCCAAAAGGATAAAAAAAAAAGGGGGGGGGTCCATCTCTGATAAACTGCTGTTCCCAGTCCTGCTTAGGAAACCTGTGCTCCAGGGAAGCTGCACTGCACAGGTCACGGTGGCCGAATCACAAACACTCACAGAGTAGACCACAGTGGCAATCTGCCCCAAACACTAGCTGTTAAAAAAAAAAGACAAGGAAAGAAGAAAGTATTTGTACCAGTTGTGGTAGCACACACCCATACACCTGTCATCCCAGCACACAGGACAGGACACAGAAACATCCACCTGAGCTAAAGGTGAGACCCTGTAGTCATATTTTGTTTGTAATCTAACAAAGCTTGCCTGAAGATCAGAGGGCAGAGTTAAGCCATTAGAGGCCAGGGAGTGGTGGCACACATCTTTAATTCCAAGACTTGGGAGACAGAAGGGGAGGGATCTCGGTTAGTTCAATGCCACCCTGGGCTACTTAAGATTGAAATCTGGCTAAAAAAAGAAACAGCTCACACAGAGGTAATCCCAAGCACTAGGAAGGTGGAGACAGGAAAATGATATGGCTGGGTGGAGAGAGGAATGTCAGGAGGGAGGAGACAGGAGCTCAGAGCAGTCTGAGGATCACCCCTGCAGTCTGAACATGATGGTCCCTTCAGTTTGAACATCAGCAGACGTAAAAGTTCTCTCTAGTGGCTGCTCTGCTTCTCTAGTCCTTCAGTTTTCACCCCTAATATCTGACTCTGGGTTTTTATTATTAAGAACAATTAGAATTTGAGCTACATTTGATGCCCAACTTTCAGGGTACAAATTCATGAAAAAGCCACTTTCCTTGTAGGTTTGGAGCCACTGGCCCACCAGCTAGGTTTTCCTTTTTTCTTTCCTGGTGGTATTTCCTTGGACCCTCTTCTGGGACTGCTGCCAAACTAGATAACTGTCTTATACTAATCATCAATCATGCACTAGGAATGGTAGTGACAAGCGGGCATCAGAATAAAAGTTTGAATCCCCATTGAGATTGTCAGAAGAACAAGTAAGGACACAGCACTGATGACAGGGTCACAAACATTATAAACAAACAAGTAGATGGGGAGACGGCTCAGTGGTAAACAGCATCAACTGCTCTTCCAGAGGACCCGGGTTCAAATCCTAGCACTCACATGGCAGCTCATACCTGTCTATAACTCCATTTCATTGGACCTGACATCCATGGGAAAACACCAATGCACAAAAAAACAAAAACAAAACAAAAAACAATATGGGTTAACTGAGAGACACTAAAGACTAGGAAAATTCCAACAGGGACAGTTGCTAAACCAGGCTCTAAGGACACTCACTTACAAATGAATCTTCTACATAAGATCTAGGTCAAACAACTCTGTTAAGACACTCAGCCAAAGACAGTCTGGATTTCATGATCCAGATGATGTTCCTGAGGCAGATTCTGTGGGTAAGTTATCTTTCCATCTGGTGGATATAATTCAACAACAACGTTTCCAGACATTCAATCTAACACACACTTGGATATGAAAATGTGTCAGAACAAATGCACTTGGGTAAAATGAAATGACATAAAGTCACGGAGAAGTCATGGAATGAGGGATTGGGAGACGAATTGGGTATTAAAGAGCAGGCTGCACAAGATAAGGACCGGAGTTCAGAATCTTCAGCATCCATGTAAAAGACACATGCATGGACGTGACAAAGCATATCTGTAATCTCAGTGATGGTGGACTGGGGCGGAGACAGGTGATCCTGGAAGCTTGCTGCTAGCCGGTGTAGCTGAAATACGGTCTCAAAAAGTAAGGTCAACTGTGATACGGAAGGGCACTAGATATGGAACTCAGTGCCATATCTAGTGACCATGGGCACATACCCTGTCACACATGTGCACCATACACACATGGACCCCATACAACAAAAACTTTTATCTGAAGATAGTCACTTACAAAGACTACTGCAAACACCAGTGAGCAGACCTCGAGACTATAACCTGCACCATCTCTCCACACGCTTCATTCAATTCCCAGAGAAAGTCACCCTGAGGTTAAAAGGTCACACACAAGGCAAACTGATATCTGAGCTTCTGTGAACCTGGAAAGCTGAATGTCACAGGCCCCAAGTCACATTGTCCTGGCTCCCGTATTATGCCATTTATTGTCCATCTCCGTGTTTGACCTAAAATCCCTGGGACCATTAGGCAATTCTCTTGGCATTTACTCACAAAGCGCTAGCTTCCACTAGCAGAGGGGCTAAGAATGTCATCCTACAGCCTGTGAGGCCCGAGGCCACAATTTCCCTGCTTGGTTATAATTCCCTACCTAAAATCTCCACCAGTATATTTGAAGAATGATACTCTTTTGCTGTTAGTACAGAAAGTCACAGAACTGCTACTAAGTTAGAATATGATATTTGACGAAACCTGGATCTGTTTTCCTGGGCCTTGACCACTCATACTTGGCTCTGGGATAAACTCTTACTGGAGTTTAAGATGAGAGCTGCAGTTTCCACTGACACTATAAATCATCAAATTTAAAGTATGTATTAAAAAAATATATATTTAAATATATATATTTAAAGAATATATATATTCTTTAAAAACAGTTCCATATCGTGAATGACTTACATCCCACCCATCCATGTACATATATAATTTTTTTTTTTTTTTTTGGTTTTTCGAGACAGGGTTTCACTGTGGCTTTGGAGCCTGTCCTGGAACTAGCTCTGTAGACCAGGCTGGTCTCGAACTCACAGAGATCCGCCTGCCTCTGCCTCCCGAGTGCTGGGATTAAAGGCGTGCGCCACCATCGCCCGGCTTGTACATATATAATTTGAACCCACACATGGGATCCTGTTCCGTGATTATGACAGACTGAAAACGAGGTGCAGGGGTGATAGGTGAGCACTATCATGTCTACACCTGGCTTTTCACATGAGTTCCATTCTAGGAACTGAACTTAGGCCCTCAGGTTTAGTGGTAAGCACTTTACCAACTAAGCACCTCTCTCTATTCATTTTCTGTTTTCACTATTTTACAAGATACAGCTTGTCCTCAACTTACACAGCTTCTTCTGGTTCAACTATTGGAAAACAATGAAAAAGCTGGGAATAAAAACTGGGAAGGTACATGGCAAGGAGGCACCTTAATCTGTAACATTCAGGAGTGACTTATGGACAATACTGAGCAAAACGGGAGTAGCACAGATGTCACCAGCCAGAGAATAACCAATCATCCCAGACATCTGCAGCTCTGCGAAGAAGTAAGCAGGGGCAAGTGTGATGCCCAGCGCAGATCCCCTGGGGATGCCAACTCCTCCTCAGAAAAGCCTGCCACTGTGTATATGACAACCTGTAGGTTAACAGTACTACACTTGTCATTTGTCTAAATTTCGACTTCATGGCCTAGAGTAAATAAGAGCAAACAAAAACTACATCACCACAGACATGTCTAAAAAATAAAATAAAAAGATCCAGTCAGTACACCCCTATAGCTAAACTCTTTAGGGGTGACACAGACATCACCACCAGTGGAGTGCAGCCTGGGGCTGTGCTCATTTCCAAAACTGGCAATCCATGCCTGCTCTGTACTTAGTAAATCTGAGGAAACAAAGTCAGAGAGGATAAGCTGAGTGTCACTAGACACTCTAGGTGACCGTGATGTCTCAGAATCCTACCAAGGTTGGTGCTACAGCAAAAGTATGTGCAGGCCACTTCAAAAGAGAAGTCAGAGACAAAGACCAGACCAACTCAGTACAAAAAAAGGCATGCAGCGGTGCATTGTGTTTTTCTTTGGTATTCATAAGGACGCTATGGAGGGTTGTTTTTGCCTCTTCTACTTCTTGATCACAGGACTCAACATACAATGACACCACTTCCTGTCCTCAGACAAGATGTCTACCACAGCTTTCTAACTGACTCGGTTGTTGTAGGAAGAGGCACTTACAGGCACGCCTCTTCCGCCAGGCGTATGCCTTCCAAAATCTGCAAAGGCTGGGGTGAAGTCGGGTCCGCGAGGCAAAATGCGAGGGTCCAGGGTTCGCATTGGCAATCTGGGCTGGTTGATCTGCACACATGAAGAAGCACAGAAAAGCTTAAAGCACACAAGTTCCCGTTCATTCAGGGCCAGAAAGTTACCACAGACTTTTGTGATGCTGTAAGCTGACGAGGTAAGTCCTGGACTCTCCACCAAAGGAATTAGCTCCTGAGCCACTAGGATGTCAGTGGCTGTCTCCAGGGACGATCGGCATTAGACCTGTGAGGCGAGGGTTTTACCCATGCTTCACCCCATGCCCTTACTCTCTTTTTTAAATAAACAGCCCTGATTTTAATAATTTTCACCATGCACCATATAAACCAAATATAAAGAGGAAGGAAGCTGGGGCTGGGGAGACAGTTCAATGGTTAGAGCACTTGCTGCCCTTGCAGAAGACTGGGGTTTAGTTCCCAGCACCCACGTGACAGTTCACAACATCTGGAACTCTAGGCCTAGGGGATCTGATACCCTCTTCTTGCCTGTAAGGACGTTAGGCAAACACGTGATACACATACAATCATGCTGGCAAAATCCCACAGACATAAAGTTAAGAAATACATACTAAAAATTCAAAATAGGAGGGATGTCTATCTAAATGCAAAGGTCTAGGGACTTTAATCACTTTAAGTAACTATTAAGATAATTTTTTTATATACAATATCTGAATTATGTCGCCTGCCAGTGAAGCATCATTTTGTAACTATCTCCTCGGGTTTCTGACCCCTCCTTGTTGCTACCATATCAAAGTTTAGAACCCGGGAAAGAGCTCTATGAATGCAGCCTTGTCTCCTCCACCTCACAGAAGGTTTTATCCCATCACTAGAAGAATAAACAATAAACAGACACATTAATACAGTCTTAAAAACCAACACTCAGGGCTCAGTAGTTAAGGGCACTTATTCCTGCAGCAGACCAGGGTTCAGTTACCAGCACCTACACAGTGTGGCTCACAAGTATCCTCAACCCCAGTTCCAGGGAATCTCTGACACCCTTTTCTGACCTCACTGGGCACTGGAAGCATACATGCAAGTGAAACACTCATACACATAAAATTTAAAAGAAAAAAATCAGTACTGAAGAAGGGGCCTAAACATGCTTTTCAATATACTAAAGAAGAAAGTAATTGCCGGGGCGGTGGTTGTGCACGCCTTTAATCCCAGCACTTGGGAGGCAGAGGCAGGCGGATCTCTGTGAGTTCGAGACCAGCCTGGTCTACAGAGCTAGTTCCAGGACAGGCTCCAAAGCCACAGAGAAACCCTGTCTCGAAAAACCAAAAAAAAAAAAAAAAAAGAAAGTAATTTGGGAACACCTAGTTCTCAAGCATTGCATGTGGTCCTTGGATGCTTATGATCAAGCATTTCCCTAAGAGCTGCTCATACTGCACCTGCCACACAAGCACTCAGACCACCTGGCTTTCTTGCGAGCATGCGGCTTACCTTATCGAGAACCACGTCGCTGATGGGAGGCAGCCCCTCTGGTTTTTGGATACAGGGAGGCATATACTGGAAGTCCAGTAGGAACTCCCTGTCATATTGCTTCTTGCCTTCGGTATCCACAGGCTTCCAGGACTCTAAAAGAGCATCATAAGCAGAAACCGTTTGTCCAAACCTGTTTCAACACCTCAAGGAAACAAAGGAGCCAGCTAAAAAGCCAGCACAGGATGACAGCTGAAAGAATGAACACTCCAAACCAGTCTTGGCTCTTTCAAAGTTAGGAAAGCCAAAGCAAGGAGCAAGCACTTTCTACACATGCCCACGAGAACCTCTGACAGTCTCATAAGGACATACAGTAGTGCTTTTAGTAAATAAACCTTAAGCCAAGAAGACCGTAGGAATCGGGTAAGATGTAGTTTCCTGGGAACATGGTCGGCATATGGTTGGTTGCTCACATAAAAATGTTATTTTAGAGAAAAGAAAAGGTAAATAAAAAGACACAAAACAAAAACAATTTGCTTCAGACAATGAAAATCTAGTCAGCTGAACAGAGATTTTCTTCTTTGTCTTCAGCTTAATTTGAAGAAAGCTGAGGGTACCCACACCCTTCCTCTACAACACCCTGACTTACAGGTTCTCTGAGTGAAGATGTCATTGTGTGTTTGGAAACAGTGTGTCACTATGGAGTTCAGCTCAGACTTCTGGGGCTAAAGTGTGAACCACCAGGACTGTCTTAGCTCTCATCTTTATTAGGAAATTTGAATTAGCAGTTTGCCATAGAATTCACCTTCCTTTTTTTTTTTCAGGCTGGCCTCGAACTCGTGATCCTCCTGCCTCTACCTCCTTCAGCAAATCCTACTGGCGTGCGCCACCACAACCGGCTAGAATTCACCTTTCTATTTGTACTATATAAACTATATAACCTCACCCTTGTAAAAAAAAATCAGTTAAAACATTTAATTATGTGTATGTATGTGTCTGTGTGTGGGATTGTGCCCATGGGAGCAGGGCCTGCAGAGGCCAGAAGAGGGAATAGGATCCCCTAGATACAGGCAGTTGTGAGTTGTTTGAGGTTAAGGCTGGGAATTGAACTCTGGTCTATTGTATGATCAGTATGTGCTTTTAAGGGTGTAGCCATTTCCAGACCCCTGACCTTACCTTTATTATGTAAAATTAGAAAAATTCTATATGAAATTTTATTGGACATTAAAAGCAAACCATTATCTTCTTCTCTCCTTTCCTTCTTTGACAAAACTCATTGAAAACAAGCCCCAGGCTGTAGTGGTGGTGGTGGACGCCTTTAATCCCGACATTCAGGAGGCAGAGGCAGGCGGATCTGAGTCTGAGGACATCCTGGTCTACAAAACAAGTTCCAGGGCTGGAGATATGGCTCAGTGGTTAAGAGCATTGCCTGCTCTTCCAAGGGTCCTGAGTTCAATTCCCAGCAACCACATGGTGGCTCACAACCATCTGTAATGAGGTCTTGTGCCCTCTTCTGGCCTGCAGACATATACACAGACAGACTATTGTATGCATAATAAATAAATATTTAAAAAAAAAAACAAGTTCCAGGACAGCCAAGGATACAAAGAGAAACCCTGAGGGGAAGAAGAACAGAATCAAGTCCCAGATCATGCCAGTGTAGCAATCTATTTTTTATTAATTAATTTATTAAACATTAGGTAATTTATTGGGTCCTAGGATTAAACTGCCCCATTCCCAACCATTACTGCTACACACTGGATTACAAAGTCAAAGGATGTCAGAGAGCTGGACCCTGCACCTGGGCAATGACAGTACTGTCATCACAATTTGTGAAGAACAGGCTGGTGGTCACCGTCAGTGTTTAGTGATCTGGTATAAGACTGTACCTGAAATACTGTTCCTGAAGTTTAAAAAGAAGTTTTTAGGCAAATGGATTTTTTTGTTTAATAGTTACAAAATTCAATGTGCAGTACAAATGTAATACCATGATTTCAAAAAGCCCGCCCACAGCAGTGGTACCATACACAACAGGCCACTTGGGGAAGTATATGCATGTAATCCCAGTTCTTCTGGAGGCTGAGGCACAAGGACTGCAAGCCAAGGTCAGCCTGGAATACAGAGTGAGTTCTGTTGTAGCCTGGGTGACATCATGGCAGACAGTCTCAAAAGTGAAAAGAAAAATAGAGCTGCAACACAGCTGAGTGGTAGAACATTTTTCAAGCATTAAAAACTAGATAAAAATTTAAAAAATTAGTACTTCAAGGTGGGAAATATAGGCTAGTCGCTTCCAAACATTCCGGACTACACAAATGTTCACAGGACCTGGGGGAAGTGAGAGGAAGGAGCTGGAGAGTTGATATGATCAAGATGCATTGTATGTGTTTATTAATTTGCCCAAGAATAAATAATCATTTTTAAAAAGTCAGGAGTGGTGGACGGTGCCTATAATCAATCTCTCGTTAGGCTGAGGCAGGAAGATCGACAAGTATGAGGACAGACTGGGCTACATAACTAGATCTTGACTCAAATAAATTAATGAAGAAATAAGGATTTCATGAAGTTAAAAATAGAACTAAAGTAAGTTTCTCAGAGCTATACTTACTTCTACGACAAAAAAAAAAACATAGCAACATTTTTCATTTATTATGCTTTGTAATTTTACTGCTTATTGCTCTGCAATTGCAGCCTGTACACGGAGTTAAATGCAGCGGTTTGAAAAGCCCTGGCCTGGGTTATCTCCAAGTCTCACATGTTTACATTCTAACTCTGCAACTTTACTTTGCACTGGGAGTGGAAGAAAACCTTTCACCAATCCCAAACTTCATGCAAGGAGCCACCTCTCCACACGCTGACAAGGCCCTCCATAATGTCCCACAGCAATTAGGCGTGCAGTGGTTACTGAGGTGCTGAGACCAGATCAAACCTCCGTCATGCCAGGACAGGATCTGTATGCACCCACGGTGTCCGGCTGTGAGTGAGACCCTCCAGAGCTCATGACCTCAACTCTGCAGCACCTCCTCGCTATGCAAGTCCACTCTACCTGGCTGGTCTGTACAAGCATTCAGTCACTAAGAGTCAGTTCAGTCAGGGGAAAACAGACTCTCGGGGTACTGCTTATCACTACAATATAATACCCATTTGACCAGCGCAAAGAGAAAAGCCCCGTTTCCTCAAGCTGCACTGCAGATTCCCATTGGCTGCTGCTCTCGGGCAGTAAGGTTTGGAGTGGACTCTAGATTTACTAGTCACTAAGCGCCATATTAGGCTAACCTATCTGTCCTGTAAATCTTACTTTAGAATGAGTATTTCTCTGTGGAGACATCTCCTTAAGACAACGCAGGAGGAAACCATGAAAGGACACAGGAAGCCAGGGCCAACTTACCTGCTTTAAATGGTAAGGTGATCCCATCCCCAGAACTATCAGTAGAGCCTGAATTGGCGTCACCTCCTTCCCCCTCAGAAGTACTCTCGGCACCATTGCGTAGAGGCTCAGCTTCTTCTCCATTTTCTTCCCCAGCTTTCACTCTTTTCAGGGCAGAGGGGTCTCTCTCAAAGTGAAGCCCTTGGTTCATTTTATCTTGCTCAGGTTCAAGTACTCTGTCATCTGGAAGCTCCTCTTCAGTTTTAGGCTGGAGCACAAGGCAACACAGAACTCACATGAAATATACATAACAAAAGCATACACTACTCCATCAAAACAAAAATAATACAACACAGGGAAACATGCTACTCAAGCTGAGTATCTGGACTCAGCACACGGCATAAGAACCATTTCATCAGTTACCACACGACAGACAATTCAGACAGCTATTGAAATGCTTCAAGCTGGGGCCGACGGAAGCTAAATGTAGTAAAGGTTTCGTGAGAGAACTGCTAACTCGCTCTCTCTCTCTCCTTTTTTTGAGACAGGGTTTCTCTGTGTGTAGTACTGGCTGTCTTCCTAACTCACTATATAGACCAGGCTGGAAATCAAGAATACTCCTGCCTCTGCCTCCCAAGTAGACCATCCCCAGCTAAGAATTACTAATTGTTAAAAGCTTATGGCCATGAAAGAATCCAGGTCAGAAATCTAAGCAAGTATGTTCCTCTTGCTACCATAATTCATCACATATCAAAAGACACTACAGGCAGAGGCTCATACACGCCTCTAGCTTTGAAACAGTATTGGGGAATTGAACTAGAGTCCTATAATCATACTCTACTTTACAAAGAGGCCATAGGTAGTTAAAAATCTGTTGTTGGAATCCAAGAGCATATATAAAGAATACACATACACAAGAATCATTTACAGAAAAAAAATCTCAGAACAGTGTCTTTCTGGGAGTCTATAGGCCAGGAGAAACTATTATTCCTTGGTTCATTCCTACCAAAAGTCTTGGTGTTGAGCAAGATGTCAAAGGTCTTCATGAGCAGCTGAACTCTTGAGCCAGCGCTCTCTGTGAAGTGAAGTGTCTGGTAAAGGGGGTACCCTGAATACAGGCCTTCCTAACCAGCACTCACAAGGAAGGGGTTCCGACAGAAGGTACTTGGCAGATAAGCAATGGAGCTGCTGCAACAGCACACTGTCCTGCACACAGGGTGCCTTACCTTATCTGATTCACGTTAAATCAATTTTGTTAAACTCAAACATTTTTACTTTATCAATTAAGTATTGAAAAATACTAGCAATGTTTTCCTACAATATAGCAGATAACAAGGAAAGACATATTTTAGCATTTTATCAATAGATATGGATGATCTAAAAGACCTACACCTGCCGAGTGGTGGCGCACACCTTTAATCCTAGTAATTGGGAGGCAGATCTCTGTGAGTTTGAGGCTAGCCTGGTCTACAGAGCAAGTTCCACGACAGATGCCAAAGCTATACAGAGAAATCCTGTCTCAACAAAACAAAACAGAAACAAAAGACAACAACAACAAAAGACCTACACCTACATAACACACTACCACTTACTATTCAAGGTCATCCTAGCTACATAGAAAACTCTCTAAAATCAGTAGCAGGTGTCATGCAGAGACTTGAGGGCTAGTCTGTGATCTATGAAACACTGTCTCAAAACAAAAAAGCAAGCAAGCAATCTAAACTCTCAAATGTAGGTATCAACTTCTAAGAAAACAGACTGGAAATGATTTTTTTTCAAGGAGGCCACTTTCAACTTTTGCAAAAAGAAGACTGGGTGAAGCTAATGGTTAAGAGAAGGGCCTCAGTTCCATGCACCTGGCACTTTAGCATGCTCTGAGTACACTGACAATGATCTTGAGGTACAACTTTCCACTTCAGTGCAGGTCATCCAGGAGATTCCACTGCTGCAGCTTCCAGCAGGGGGAACCACAGGCTCTATCACTAGACGATATCACTATTTTTCCCTCCTCCCCCACAACAGTCTGGCTGTTCTGGAACTAGCTCTTGTAGACCAGGCTGGCCTTGAATTTACAAAGATCCTGTCTCTGCCTCCCTCCTAAATTCTGGGATTAAAGACATGTAGCACCACCCCCTGGTCTATATCATAGTTTTAAAAATTCTTACTTAAGACCTTGTGGGAGAACTGTCTACATTCTGTCAACCATGTTTCAAATAAACGCTGATTGGCCAGGCAGGAAATATAGGCGAGAAAACCAGACAGGAAGTAGAAATGACGTAATGAGAACAGAAGAATTCTGGGAAGGAGGAAGTTGATTCCTCCCACTCCTGCCCAGACCACTGAAGCAACAGGATGTGATCTGCCCCACTGAAAAAAGGTACTGAGCCACATGGCTAATATAGATCAGAAAAATGGGTTAATCAAGATGTGAGAGTTAGCCAGTGAGAGGCTAGAGCTAATGGGCCAATCAGCTTATAATTTATGGAGACCTATGTGTGATTTTCTTTGGGGCTAAACAGGTGTGGGGTACTGGGCAGTACAAAAAACACAAACAAGCTGCCCCGTTCATGTAAAGTGTAGAGGTGAAAGTCATTTCCTAAAACCAGAAGCAGGCAATCATGTACAAACACAGACCTGACACTTGGAAATTCAATTTGTAACCACAAAAGAAGCACAAGACAGCTGTGGCATGAATAGTAAGCCCCAATGTAAGGAGGATACAGAATCACTGAGGAGACCATCTTGCTGATCCTTAAGGAGCAATTTTAAAGTATTTTCTTTCCCTCCTATTTATTTATTTGTTTGTTTACTTATTTATTTATGGTTATTTAAAGACAAGCTTTCTCTGTATAGGCCTTACTGTCCTGGAACACACACTATCACTCTATAGCTCAGGCTGGCCTCGAACTCAGGAGGTCCACCTGTGTGTGCCACCAAATGAGTGTATTTTCATGTACATTTTTAGGGCTGTAAATGACTGAACAAAACATTTGTATGAACACCAATATGTAGTCCCACATTAACTATTCCTTAACTATATTATTTTTAAAGGCCGAGAAAATAATGTATGAAAGGGTGAGACTACCTGTGAAAATTAAGGTAAAAGCAGCTAGTATTTAATACACTGCTCTCATGATTGTTATATTAGGAAAGCACAGGACTACAATTCCTGAATGAAGACTATATGAAAAGGAGAAAATATTTTAAAAATTATAAAAATATTTCATTTCTGTGAGTGTGTATGTGCACATTCATGTGGATGCAGTACCCATGGGGTCCAGAAGAAGTCATCAATCCCTAAAACTGGAGTTATAGGCAGTGAACCCATCACCCACTACGGATGCTAGGGTGTTCTGAAAGAGCAGCCCATTCTCTCACCCCTCTAGCCTCACTACTTACAATTTTACACTGTGTAATTAGAGAGTAAGTGGCTGCTTCGCAAGGAACCAAAGCAGTTTTCACATCCCCACAGCATGACAAAACAGGGCTACAACAAACTCTTGCCCACAGTCTGGTTCTGGCTCGCAAACTGCTTTCATAAATTGTGCAAATTAAGGATAATTTTTATTCTTGCTACGATTGCTATACCAAAAAGAGCATGTGTCTTTTAAATACAAATTCCAATTTCAATACACATTAATAAGTTTACTGGAACACAACCACATTTCATCACTGACACAGTGTGTACACTGTGTGGCCTCAAGGGTTGTGGTGGGAATATTAGTATCACAACCTTTTAAAAGGAAGAGGTCCTGACCCACACTAAAGAAAACAATGAGTATGTGAAGGTTTATCCCTTCAGTATTCAGTAACTCTTAGAAATGGGTCCAGAGCACAACATGAAAAGAGTAAACTAAAGTGAATGAGCTAAACCCGGTGACGTCTCCAGAGGAACCCACGTGCGCCGCTCAAGCCTTACCCGGACTGTGTGTGACTCCCCAGCCTCTAGGAAGTATCTTATCCTCTGCAGGAACATCATTTTCAAAGCAAGCTTCAAGGCAGGAACCAACTAGTTATACCTCTCTAACCTAGTGCTAAATCTTGTCCCTCAGCAGCACAATGATGTCACATCCATACACCTTTTTAGTGGTTGCTAGGGAACTCACTGTGACATCAACAGAGCGCCGTGGAAGGAAAATAATAGGACTGCAGAAGCAACAAAGGATACAGTTAGCTTTGTGAACAAGACCAAGTTTTTCATAGAAACAATGGCCTCATAGAATTATCGGAAAGCTGCCTTAGGCAGCGAGAAGCCTCCTCAGGCAACACTTGCCTTGAAAGGCTGATGACATGAATTGGATCCCCAGAATCCACACAAAGGTGGAAGAAAGACCTGACTCCAAGGGGCTGTTTTATGACACATGGAACATGACATAAATGCAGGTACACAAACACAAGCTGACTCAATGGAGTGAGGCTGAGAATCTCTCCCCCCAATCCAAGTCTAAGTTGTAAATATGCCGCCTTCCTTTAGAAAAATACAGCAACCCTAAAATGTAAACATATTGTATCTTCAGTAACATGTAAGAACGAAAGAGTTTAAGGGACTATCAAAAAAGCCATCTGGGAATGTCCACTACGAAGTGCTAGGCACAAGGAACCCCAGGGCACAGAAAGGCATATCACTGGAACTCAGTGACCAGCCCAGCTAACTCATCTCCAGGTTTAGTGGCGACGGACTAGAAAGTTATGGATGAGGTGACAGAGTAAGACATCCAATATGGACGGTTTATACACATCTAATGTACATGCATGTACCTCAATATACAGATTCAAACAAATGTAGATGTATCACACACAACACACAAAACAACAAATAAAAGCACAAAAAAAATCCTAAATATACAGTTCCTAACTAGGAAGAATCGAGCAAACTTAACTATTTATAAGAAATATTTTTACAGAAGAGCAACAATTATTCAAGGAAATCAAACATGTTATCAAAAGTCTTAAAAACAACCCCCCCTCCCGACATTAGATTTTTAGCTTGATAAACCAAGATCTGATTGGAAAATGTTATCTCAAGAAAGCCAAATGTTGCAAGGTGGTGGTGGTGCACACCTTTAATCCCACCCAGTACTCAGGAGGCAGAGGCAGTTCGACGCCAGCCTGGTCTACAGAGTGAGTTTCAGGAGAACCAGGGCTACACAGAGAAACCCTGTCTCAAAATGACAACAAAAAAAATTCCCCAAACAAACAAACAAACAAAAAAGAAAGTGGGGGCTGGAGAGATGGCTCAAAGTTTAAGAGCACTGACTGCTCTTCCAGAGGTACTGAGTTCAATTCCTAGCAACCACATGGTGGCTCACAACCATCTATAATGAGATCTGGTGCCCTCTTCTGGCCTGCAGGCATACATGGAGGCTGAACACTGTACACAATGAATAAATAAATAAATAAATATATATATATATATATATATATATTTTTTTTTTAAAAGAAAGAGGGCTGGAGAGATGGCTCAGAGGTTAAGAGCATTGCCTGCTCTTCCAAAGGTCCTGAGTTCAATTCCCAGCAACCACATGGTGGCTCACAACCACCTCTAATGGGGTCTGGTGCCCTCTGTTGGCCTGCAGGCATACACATGGAATATTGTACACTAAATAAATAAATAAGAAACAAACAAACATGTCTTCATGAAATGACATCACTGGTCTTGGAGAAGCTCAAAGGGGCTATCACTCACCTCTGCCTCTGCATCTAACACCTCATCCGGGGTTCGGGTTCGCTCTTTCACTTTCTTCCATGTCTTTGGTGCAGTGGTGATGGTTTGCACTGAAATACAAGATCAGTTCTGTTACTTACCTCTGCAGTCTGCTGGGGACTGACACGTAAAACATCCTTGCATTCAAACCCAGCAGCACAGAGAAAATCACCTATGTTCAGGAGCCAGATGACGGCCAAGTGAACACTCATATGGCAGTAGCCTCACTAATGCAATGTAAGGTAAGTGTGTTAGACACAGCTCAGCTTTCCACTGGTGGCATGTGATTCAGAAGGGATGGAACACCCTTAATCTAAAACTTCAGAACCTAAAGTTTTGTTTTGGGTGGTTATTTTTGAGGCAAGAGCTCACCATGATGAGCTGGTTGGCCTGCAACTCTATGTAGACCAGACAGATCCTGAACTGAGAGAGATCTACCTGCCTCTGCCTCCAGAGTCTGAAGCAGCTGGACTTTCAGTTAGAGACACTCCTCTAGTCGTGTCTGCACATGCACTTCTGAACTACAAAGCTGAGGTCTGAAAGGCTGAAGTTCCCAGCACATCAGATCACGGTGACACAGACCGGCAGGAGAGCTAAGTCTAAACCCGAGTCTGGTCTTACTAGGCAAATGTGTGATCTTGAGAAATCCCCAGTAGAGGTCAGCTAAGACAAGGTGTTCCTTGAGATTCGGGCTCCGAAAGCTCTCTGTGCAAGGTTTTTCTATGGGAGGCAGCAGTGACCAACATCCACCTTCATCTAAGATCAATGTCAATGGCCAAGACTTTTATGGTGCTGGGGAAAACTGACCATAAAGGTAACTTTTTCCAAGTATTCCTATTGGATCAAAATTCTAAATGGAAGATTGAGTTCACAAAGGCTTTTCTCTTATTGTTGTTATTTGTGGTGGTGTGGAGGACTAAAGACAGAAACACAGCCATAAAAGAAATAAAATATTCATTAGACTTATGGATCTCTCACAGATTCCACGTCTGTGTCAATACACGGATATGAATTTATCTACAATTTAGTCATCATAGGGTGAGCAGAAAATGTTAGAAGGTCCAAGGGCCACTAAAGAGGACTAAAGATAGGCGGAATTTTGAATTAAGGAAAGTCACTTAACAGAAACACAAGCAGAGTACACAAGCCCAGAGTAGAAGGGCTCCACGTCTCCATGGCTGTACTGTGAACACACAAACTGTTTAGGATCGTCAACATTCTCAAAATCACTCCGCCACCACACACATGCTACCGTCACTGCAGGAACGTGACGGCAGACCTCAGGTCCATTTACCTTTAATCTCTTTTTCTTCAGGGATCACACTCAGCAAAAAAATATTATGCCAGCTATTGTTTTTCTTTTGTGGCCCATATGAAATAAAACATTTGGTCAGGGTATAGAAGTTGTGGGGATATATATTCTGGAGTTACCTGTTTCTCGTGGGTCTTTTGGTCTGACATAGACACAGCCTATTTAAAACAATTCTCCAGAATGGTTTTGGTTTTCATTTTGCTTTCACCCTACTAAGAGATACAGAGTTTGAAAAAATCTTAGTATTTTAGGTTTCATTTATTTTAATATTGGCCTGAACTCGGTCCTAAATTCCATTCAAGGAAAAGGCAAGGACATTTGAAGGATGATTTTTTTTTTGTGGGAGGGAACTAAATATAAGCTCAGAAATAGTTTTCTATAAACAACACAAAACATGAAAACCTATCAGTGATTTCTTCCAATAAGCTATGAAATACACTTAAATCTAATAAGCAGCAGAAATTGATACTAATAACTGGTAGCTGCCTTGTTCAACTGGCTAAAAAGTTACTGAATCTGAGGCAGTAAGTTGTGGCGCACTGGAGTGGGAAGTCAATGAAAGAGATACCCCTTCCTTCTGAAAAACCGAGTGCTGCTCACGGAAGACTGCTCTTCCATTCTACCATGACTGATGGGGTGGAGCAAAATGCAGGAGTGAGAAGCTATCAGCTCTGGAGGGAAGAAGTTAGGAGGAGAGGCAGAGCTGTAAGCTCAGATCCCAGGACTTGGTAAACTAGGCTCAGGAAGGTGCTACAGTTGACAGGGCCTCGGGCTGTCGCTATTCTGGTCCCCTGCAGTGCGGACACTAGACAAGACCCAACAGGCTGTGGAAAAGAGGCGAACTGTTATCGTCTGCGCTATCAACAGTGCATCAGGCCCCACACATGCTACATTGGTAAGCCGCACCAGCAGTCTGAAAGAAGCATTTGAGACATTTCCCAGACAAGGATGGGGGGTCTCCACTCTTGTGCCAACACTGTACAGGCAATAGAAACCCTGAGGTGTTCCTAGTCATATAAGCCTAGACATGCCCAGCTTTTCCCTTTAAGAATGACATGTCTACAGGCATGCATAATCAAAACATAAAATACTAAGTAACACAGATGACCCATGCAACATTATCATCCCATCCTTCTCCACACTGTTACATGGTCAGAGGAAAACTATTTTCTTTTCAGAGTTTTCCATGAAGTGACTCACTGACAACCATGAGAACTTAAGGGAACACAGGAACATAACCAGCAGATGTTCAGAAGACTGTCTTATCTGGAGGTTTGGAATAGAAATTAGAGGTGGAATTAAAGCAGGCATACTCCCAGTTACCCAGGCACACAATTCAGACCCTATATAATATTGTGCCACATTGGCTGGGTCAAAGAAAGCCTAGAGCACACGCATCTTCCCAGTGCCTAAAAAAGGTGTAAGAACAAGTTGGACTTGTGTTTTAACACATTCCTCACATAGTCTCTACTAGAGACAAGCTGCATTCTTCCAGAAAACTGTCTTCATCCAGTGTGGTGGTGCACACAATTGATCCCAATATTCTGAAGGCAGTGGAAGGCAGATCTCAATGAGTATGAAGTCAGCCTGGTCTACAGAGTGATGTCTAGGCCATCCAAGGCTATATAGTGAGACCCCCCATTACAAAAAACAAAAACAACAATCATAACAAAAAAAGAATTAAGTATCTTTACAAAACCTAGGAGATAAACTTTGTCAGTGAAGTCAAAACTAGGTAAATGCAAAAACCCATACAACTGCTGATGTTTATTAAACCCATGTGCTAAGTTAGGATTCCTATTACTGTGAAAAGACAGCATGGCTACAGCAACTTTCATAAAGGAAAATATTTAACTGAGGTGGGGTTTTATGGTTATCATCATGGTGGGGAACATGGCAGCACAAAGGCAGGCGTAGCGCTGGAGAAGGAGCTGCTGCTACAAGCTGACTGGAATGTAATAGAAATGATCTGAGGTACTGGGAATAGCTTGAGCATAGGAGACCTCAAATCCCACACCCAAAGTGACACACTTTCTCCAACAAGGCCAACTCTACACCAACAAAGCCACAACAGCCTCATAGTGCCACTCCCTTTGGGGGTATTTTCTTTCAAACCAATATACCATGTGTTACTGTTTCTGTTACTATTACCTTGAGACAAATATGGCTGAAATGGCTTTAACCTTACTGTATGACCAAAGATGACTTGGATCTACCTGTCATCCACTAAGCATGGCCAAATTTATTATTAATGACCTTTCCCAAAGCTCGAGACAGTTAAAATGGTGAGCAAAACTAAAGTGTTGGCTCTCCGATAGATCCAGCCAAGAACAACTAAGAGCCTGGCTTATTCTGTATCCCAAGAAGACAGGTGGTTGAAATCATGACATTTTTTCTCCTGGAGTATTATGCTCCATAGAACAAACCCCAAATACCTGAGCTTCCCAATTAGTTGGACAGGTCAATGACACGACCAAAGACCAGAGCAAAATCAATTGAAGGAACTAGTATTTTGGTTTGTGTTTAGTTTTATTTAAAAATTTGTTTATTTTTATTTAAGTGTATGAGTGTTTTGCCTGCATGTATGTATGTGCACTACACGTGTGCCTAGTTTCTTCGGAGGCCTAAAGAGGATACCAGATACCATGGAACTAGAGTTAAAAAACCTGTGTTCTGCTGGCCTGGCCTCTGGGTGGCCAACCGTGGGAAAACACCTCCAGAGGCTGTAGTCAGAGCCCTGAGGTACCTTTTTTAAAAAAAGTATTTAAAGAAGCTCAAACCTTAGAGCAAATCATTATATACCCCAAGGAACCTTTTCTATAGTCTCATGGCAAAGTACTTGGCTTCTTGGTCTCCACGCTCTCCATCCACACCTGGAGATAGGCTCTCATTATGTAGCTTTCACTGGCTTAAAACTCTGGGTAGACCAGGCTGGCCTTGAGCTCACAGAAATCCAGGCCTGGCTCTGGTTTCTTCCTAATAGATCTAGTGTCTTGGCTCTAGCATCCCAAGTCCCTGACTCACCAAAACCATCAATGCTGTTTTAGGAATTTTGCTTTGATTTTGCTGCCAATTCTCACTCTCGACTTGTCTAGAAAAAGCTGGCTATAACCATGCCACAGCAGGAATGCTACATCTAGGAACTTCCTCCTGAAGGCCAATTAGTGACCTTTCAATTAGATCAGAGTCTCAGGGCATGTGCAAAATAGAAAAAAAAAATTTGATGCAATATGTAACAAACATTCCCCCAAATTCTCATCCTTATGGCAAAACCTACAAGCCTACCCTTGACTGTGTGTGTGTACTGAGAACAGTGTTCCACTCTCTACACTAATACCACAACTGCCCTCCAAGCCCTGCGCACAACATTCTGGGGGCTCTTCTAAAGTCACCCACATTCCTTTCCCAAATGCGTAAGAGCCAAGCAGGAGGAAATCACAGCAACAACTTTACTTTGCATCACAACTTTTCTATTATACTCTGTCAGACTATCTGTGAGGGAAAATATGAACAAAACAACCCGAGGCAATGAAATTGTCAACTGAAGCAGAGGAATCTGTTATGGTGGCCAAGAAGCAGACAGGAGAACAGTAGCAATTGCTGGTTCTCCCCTTCATCTCCTTCCACTGAACCTGGGCCCTTGGCAGGCCTTTCCTCGTTAGCTAACCTTCTCTAGGAATGTGTTCAACCCAGCAATGGGCTCTACTCATCTCCAAGACACTCTGCACAGTTGAGAGCACAGTAAATATTATCCAGCAGAGTCCAGAAGCCTGACTCATGCACTTCAGACACGATCCTTTGCAAGATGGGGGAAGGGAGAGGGTCAACCATAAGGCACAACGCTGAAAGCCATTTCATCCTGAAGTATCACAGGGATTTTGGCCAATTTTCTCTCTGTCATTTGGAAATAACAGCTGCAGGGCGGTAGGGCACACCTTTAATCCCAGCACGTGGGAGGCAGAGGCAGATGGATCTCTGTGACTTTGAGGCCACTCAGGTCTACAAAGCAAGTTCTAGGACAGCGAGGGTTATTAAACAGAAAAATTCCATTTGATTGTTGTTCTTAATAATAACAAAAACCGGGAGTCAGAAATATGGAGGGGTTAATGAAAGATCAGAGAAGTAGAGTAGCCAACCACCAAAGAGTTCTTACCTCTTACCTCTCTTACCAATGCTCAGACCAAAGAGGTCTCTACAAATCCTCAGACTGCATGCTCTGACCGAATCCTCAGATTGTACCTGAGCTCCTGTCTCCTCCCGCCTTATATTCCTCTCTCCTTCCAGCCACAGCATTCCTGTCTCCACTTCCCTAGTGCTTGCATTAAAGGTGTGGGATCCCAAGTGCTGGAATCACCTTTGTGGAAGATGTTTCTCTTTTAGACTCAATCCTGTGTAGCCCAAGGTAGCCTTGAACTCAGAGATCCATCTGCCTCTAAATCCTGGGATTAAAGGTGAGTGCCACCACTGCCTGGCTTCTATGACTAACTAGTGTCTTACCTCTGCACTCTGATCTTCAGACAATCTTTCTTTGTTAGAACACAAACAAAATAGCACTACACCTATCTCAAAACAAACAAACAAAAAAACCCCCATAAAGATAGAAATAACAGTTACATGTATATTTCATGTTTAGTTTACAGTCTGGCTATTTTTTTTATTAAATTTTTAAAATTAAACAAGAATCTAAACCTTTAATGTATTGGACTTTTGTGGAAAGTTCCAACAAACCAACCGCCAAAATTACTACATATTCACTGTAGGGTGAAAAGGGCCAAGGAAAAACACCCTGCCCCTGAGTAGACTCAAACATGGGCTTGAAATCCCACCAATCCCTAGCCACCCTGAAAGTTCTAGGCCCACAAAAAATCCTATATAAGCTCCAAATCCTGTTCAATTTGCTGCTGTTTCTCACCCTAGAAGTAGTCACGCTCCTGGAATTTTCCTTCCCAATAAATCTCTTGAAGCGGTTTGTTGTGTGTGTGTGACACTTTTGCCAGATTGGAGCCCAGCTTTAGCATTTGCCCAAAGCCAGGCCAAAGCAGAGCTGTTACACTCCATTAACACTTTCTCCTAGTGAGCCGAGATCTAACACTTGGCAGGAGCACGACCTTCACTGGGGAAACCCTCCCCTGCTGGAGTAGAGCTCTTACACCTGCATTGGGGAAACCTTTCCCTGGAGCAGAGCTGTAAGCGCCAGGCTTACATGACTTTGTGGTGTTCTTTGGCTCCCAGCGGCTAGGACACCTTGCTAATCAGAACAACAATGCTAACATTGGCTCCACCGAATGGGCCTTAACCTTAGCTTATATTAATAGCTAAGGTTTCAGATGTAATAGGCAGTGAGAAGACCTGAGAGCTAAAGGTACATGACTAAGAAAACGGAGTCATTTAATTAAGAGCAAAGGAACAGGAGGTGGCTCTGATGAAGGCATCTGCCACTAAGCAAGATAACCTGAATTCAATTCATGAGTCCCACAAGGTGGAAGGAAAAAAAATCAATTCCCACAAGCTGTCCTGACAGCCAAAGTGTTGCACACATGTGTGCACTGACAGAAATGCACAGAATAAAATGTTAAAAAGACAGTAAAAAGTAGGAACAGAATGGAATGTTGGACTGGCCTATGCAAAGTTCATATCAATATGAAGTTAACAGGCTTGCACATCCAGGGGCTCTGATGAGCCACTGTTGGTGGCAGGTCCTAGAATCCAGAACATTCCCTACGTCAGCACCATCAATCTACACAAAATCGTGTCCTTACTCCTTTCCATAGGACCCATTCTACACCTGCATCCCAGGGATATACATTTTATCAGGATTAACACACAGGGTCAAGAAGCAGCCTCCATAGCTTTGTCTCCCTGTCACAATGGGACTTCTCACCCAGGTACCAGGCTCTAGCAACTACCTGTCTGTCATAAAGACCTGAGTTGTGCTTTTCATTTGAAGAGAAGCAACTAACAGAAGGTCACTGCAATTCAGGATGAACAAGGTTGGTCCCTGACGAGATGGCTGAAGTAAGGGAAACTACAGTTTAGGGAATGGTACATGGTAGTTGATGTAGTACAACTTCATGGTTAAGACCAGCATGGACACAGGGAGCTCAAAGCCATGTTGGCCTACACAGAAAAAAAAAGCTTGCTGCAAGAAGGCAAGTGCCACCACTGCTACCATCACTTACGGTAGCTACAGCCACCAATTATCAGCACAAAATACAAGTATGTCAGAGTTACATCAAACTAATTTTTAATTTACTCATTTAGCTGACTTGAGCATAGCTCATGGAGGTCAGAGGACAAGGAGCTTGTCCTTGTCTTTCAGCATGTGGATTCAAGTGGAAGCCAGGTCGCTTGGTCAGGGCTGCAGATTCTTAGGTTCTGAGGTCTTTCTCAGGAACTTCCCAGGGAACTCAGCCCAGCACTAGCTTTAATAATGAAGTGGTTTTGCTGCTTTTCTGTGTTCCTGT
The DNA here is from genome assembly GCF_037038515.1 of Microtus pennsylvanicus. Taxonomy (NCBI): domain Eukaryota; kingdom Metazoa; phylum Chordata; class Mammalia; order Rodentia; family Cricetidae; genus Microtus; species Microtus pennsylvanicus. The sequence continues at coordinate 69,455,174 of NC_134591.1, read as the reverse complement.
AAATTCTTTAGACTGTGAAGAGACTTCACTCTCTTGTCGCAATCTGGTAATAAGAATTAGGAGTGTGGCTGCCAGGCGAGCCTCAATTACAGAAGGATGCTTTTCCGCCTTTCCACTCTCTAGAATCGGTGTGCATTCCCCTCTAGTTTGGACCAGTGTGTTCAGAGTACAGGGTTCAGGGCTCAAGTGACATAAAAATGAGAAAGCATTTCATCTGCTGAAGAGGGGCAACTCATTGTCACAGGCGTATACATAAACAGAGTAGAATGTTCCAGCAATGGAACTCTCACAGAGTTCCTACCCTAGACACCTGGCTTTCAACCCTTCTCACCATCCTTTTCTCCTCATTTGTTTTCCTCTTAGCTCTCTGCCCTTCGGTCAGCACTAAATCAAGTCCTCATACTCCCAACCTCTGGGCCTCTACCAGGTTTCTTTAGGCAGTGTAAATTATTTTGTCCTCCCCAGTGACATTTTTGTTTGTTTCAGAAATTCCCATGGGATTCTAGAGAAAAAAAATATCGATTTATCTTGGAAACAAGGATAATATGGGTGAGAAAAGAGAAATTTTATAGTGAAGACTGCAGGGCATGATGGCAAATGTCTTTGATTCCAGCACTGTGGAGGCAGAGGCAGGTGGCTCTCTGTGAGTTTGAGGCTAACCTAGTCTATATTGTAAATTCCAGGACAGCAAGGGCTTGTCTAAAACAAGACAAGAACACCCACCACAAATGGCGACTGCATAGATAACTGCAAAGAATCTCATCAATGGGGAGATGCATGAACGCTGCCTGGGAGAGAAGCACTCAGGATGCTGCCTCTGAGGCTCCTGTGAGGTTGGTAACTGCTTCATGTTCAGTTTAAAGCTTTTCAGGGCTGAGCTTCGGAAACAAAAATAGGATAATAAAAATGAAAGGTTCAGCCTTATGTTCTACCAAAAATAGATAACTAGATCTAACTAAGAGTTTTTACTTCTTGCTCTAACATTATTCCTCAGTAAGGCTAATTAATGGGTGACATCTAGGTGAATTCTATTGATGTTTTCAATAAACACCTCGTATTTTCTATTTTTAAATTTTGCTAATTTTATCTTCATTTTTTCCCTTCCTTTGAATTTAATAATAGTTTCTGAAGGTGGATGCTGAGACCAAAACTATGAAGATATTATTCTTTCAAAATATATACAATTATTGGTTTAAATTTCTATCTAGTTGGGTGGTGGTGGCACACACCTTTAATCCCAGCACTCAGGAGACAGAGGCAGATGGATCTCTGAAGTTGAGGCCAGTCCAGTCTACAGAGTTCCAGGACAGCTAGGTCTACATAAAGACCTTTCTTAAAAAACCAAAACAAAATACATTTTTTTCCATCTAAATAATCAGCACTGCAATATACTATGCAGAATAATATCACTCAAAATGCTCATATCACAGCCCTACGACATCATGTATGGCAGTGCCCTTACAGATGTAAAATCAAGCATCTTCAGATGGACAGGATGCCCATTATCGCCACGTAACCAAAAAGGCGTTTTAAGGTAAAGGAGGCAGGAGGACCGAGGGAGATGTGTGCAGGAGGACTGCACAGCAGGAAACAGTAACTGAGAAAGCAAAGGACAGGCTCCCCCATGAGAACCCCAGAGATCTGGGCCTCTGGGAAGCTCCCGTGCATGCCATTGTGGACTTCTGACCCACAAAATTGTAAGATAATAAATACCCACTGTTCATAATAAATTTACAACAGCTGCTGTAAAACAGCATGAAAAACATTCCAGAAAACCTGCCATGCTGGGTTTTCATTCTGCTACAGATGAAAATGTTTGTACACTTCCCTTTGGCTTTTCCTCTGACCTACCAGGAAGTAATGGTGCCTGGATTCTAAGTGCTGGAAAGAATTGCAGAAGTGGTTTTCTCGATGATTTCCAAACTAAATTGCTCCATGGCAAGAGAGAACACCTGCTCTAACTTAAAGCTTAAGGAATTTAAGATACTGATTGTGCTCGTAGGACAGAGGACAGCTTGCGGCAGCTGGTTCTCCACCATATGGTCTCTGGAGGGAAGCAGTCATCAGTCTTGGCGACACATACCTTTAACCATTGAGCCAACTTACAGGTCCAACTAGAACACTTAATTAAGACTTTTTAGCCTGGAAGTGGTGACGCATGTCTTTAATCCCAGCACTTGGCAGACAGATCTCTGTGAGTTCGAGGCCAACCTGTTCTGTAAGAGCTAGTTTCAGGACAGGCTCCAAAGCTACAGCAAAACCCTATCTCCAACAAAACAAAACACAACAAACAAAGAAACAAACAAGAGACTTTTTAAATGAACCGAAACGAAGTCCATCTTGGTAAATTTGTCATGTGCACTTGAAAAGAATGTATAACACATGTTTTAAGGCTTTCCCACTAGAATTTCTTTTTAATTTATTTTATGCATTGGTGTTTTGCCTGCATGTTTGTCTGTGTGAGGGTGTCAGATTCCTTGCAACTAGAGTTTCAGACAGTCATGAGCTGCCTTGTGGGTACTGGGACTTGAACATGGGTCTTCTGGAAGAACAGTCAGTGCTCTTAACCCGAGCCATCTCTCCACCCCTCATATTAGAGTTTCGGGGTTTTTTTTTGTTTTAAGTCCAAATAATTAAACTTGACAGAGTAGCCTGCTCTTTTTTCTACACCATTTCTGTCTTTCGTTTTGCTGGTCTTGTCAAGTCTGTGTATTCCCTTCCTGTCAATTCGTGGTCTCCACAGTCTGGACATAATGAAACAGTGACAATAACAGCACAGACAAGGACAACTGGTTCAATCAGACCGTAAGGTATGGGTAAACAGGACCTCTGTGTCTCTTCATCTTGAGTTATGTCTTTTCAACTAACTTACTGGAAAATTCTACCAAATATTTGAGGGAAAAAACAAGTATGCAGTTCTATTTCATCCTAGGAGGTCATTACATAAATATATAAATATGACAATTAGCCAGAAACAACACTGGCATGAATTTAGATGCAAGAATAAAAAAACGAATAAAAGCAAACACACAAAGTTGCACAGGCAGAAATTCAACAATAAATACTGCCATACAAACCTTCTAATTTCAAGTTACTGCCCAGATTCCATGGTGGAAGGAAAGAAAACAACTCCTGAGAATTGTCATCAGACTGCCAGAGATGCACCATGGCACATGTGGTCCCATGTGCGGACACACAAACACATGCAAACACAGTAAGACAAGCAAAAGGAAAAATTGATTTTGAGATCAGGATCAAGTTTTATCTCAGGAAATCAAATTTGGTTCAATATTTAATACTAAAAAGAAAAAGTAAATAAAAAAAGAAAGCACTAAGAACATCAATGGATGGAGGAAGAACACTGAACAAATTCTATTTATATGCCAAAAATAATTTCTCAGCAACAAGAAAAACTCTCCAACTAACTGGGTACAAAATAGTGAGTGTGTGCTTGATTCATGCAAAGGAAGAGAACAGGGATAACTAGACTAGAGGGTCAACTGTGTTGACAAATACATTAAAAATATCAAATCAAGTTACAAATGTGTTGAGAAAACATAAAACTGGTAAGAGGGAATAAAGGAGATGGCTCAGGACCTAAGTTCGACCTTGAGATCTCATTAAACAATGTATGGAAGCCAGGGACAGTGACACAAGGTTTTAATGCCAGCACTCAGAAAGCAGAGGCAGCCTGATTTGTGTGGAGAGTTCCAGGATAGTCAGAGTTACACAGATAAGAGTCTGTCTCAATCCCCAAACTCATAAAAAAAAAAAAAAAAGATTGCAGAAAGTTGTTATTTGACCTCTACAAGTGTGTAATTGTGCATGTGCATGCATACAAGATTGGTGTATGTGTGATTATACACACAATAAGAATAAAAAGCAAGGGGCATAGAGAGATGGCTCAGAGATTAAGGGCACTAGTTGCTCTTCCAGAAGCTCTGAGTTCAATTCCCAGCACCCATATAGTGGCTCACACCATATAGAATTGAGATCTGGTGCACTCTTCAGTTTTTATTTTTATTTATTCGTTTGTTTTTCAAGACAGGTGTTTTTCGGTAGCTTTGGAGTCTGTCCCGGAACTAGCTCTTGTAGAGCAGGATGACCTCAAACTCATAGAGATCCACCTGCCTCTGCCTCCCGAGTGCTGGGATTAAAGATGTGCACCACCACCACCACCACCCAGCTAAGATCTGGTGCCCTCTTTTTTCATGCACGCATACATGCAGGCAGTATACTGTATACTTAATAGATATTAATAATAACTAATCTTAAAAATAATAAATAACCTTTAAAAAATAAAAAAACTAGTTAAGTGAGCTTTATCAAGGTTTTCATGATGAGTTCAATATTGGCATTTCTCACACCAACAATGAATGAGAACAGACATAAAAGATGAACGAAAGTGCTATCTACTGCTCAGCAGTTAAGAGCATGTGCTACCCACTCATGAAGACCCACATAAGAAGCTGAGTATCTATTGTGTCAGGACAGAGAAAACGCTGGGAGGAAGTAAGAAAGCAACATGGTAGAATAAAGGCAATAAGGCTACCAGGCAGAAAGTAAATGAATAAAAATGGATTAATTTACGTTTTAAGAGATAGTTAGAAAAAAGCCTAAGCTATTGGCCAAGCTTTGATAATTAATAAGTCCTGTGTTGTGATTTGGGAGCCAGCAGGAATAACAGAAAACATCCACCTACAAATGGTGCCCAATGTCTGGCCACACATAACTACACCTGAGAAAATTTAAAAAAGGTTCTAAATACACAAAAACAGAGTCAAATGTGGCTTCCTAGTCTCATGTCTCTCATGCTGGCTGCAGTACAGAGAGAGACATGTCTCTCAGCAGCTGCCTACATGCTTGAGCCACTAGTGTGTCATGAGCTAAGCCACATGCGTATTTAAGGTTTTGCTCATGCAGACAGAAAAGGTTACAGATATATAGTAAAGCAGGTTTACATGGGAAAAACCTCTTGATAGGTTACAATGTGTTTAACCATGTGTGTAAGCTTAAAAACAAGCAAGTGGGTATAGACAGTCATATTAAAAATAATAAAGTCTTTAAAGAGAGAGTAAAGTGATTTTAAAAAAGGCCACGTATGGATGGAAAATGTACAAGGAATTTGGATCCTATATGATAGCTTAACTTTGAATTTTTTATATATAATATACAAAAAAACCAAAACAAAACAACAACAAAACAGCTGCTGACAGACACTGGATTATGGAAACTGGAAAATTAAAAGAACCTATATATTTTAAAAATGTCTTAAATATGGGGCTGGAGAGATGGCTCAGTGGTTAAGAGCACCGGGTGCTCTTCCACAGGTTGTGAGTTAAATTCCCAGTAACCACATGGCTGCTGCCTGAGTAGCCTCACAGACCACTTTAGCCAGGACTTCCAATAAGCCCTGCACTTTCCCATTGCACAGAGACTAAACAACAAATAATATAGCAAACTATACCAGGACTTAACCATTATCCCAATTTTCCCAGGGGCTCCTAAAGATACCAGCACTCCCGGGCAACAGAAAGCAGTCTAGAGAACAAGAGACCCACATTCCCAAGAGGTGGAGTAGATGGCTAATAGTCATTCAATGGGTTATAGATGTTTGGGATTTTTTTTTTTTTTGAGGGGAGAGTGTGGCTGGTTACAAGCTATTACTGATCACATTATAGAAAAAAGCCGAAGAAGTCAGACTCAAGAATTTCCTGAAATAAAGGATATAGTATAGAAATGAAGGAATAAAGAGGTAGATTATTGAGTCTACACTTACACAATCACTAGTCTCAAATATTTGACACTGTTATGGACGTCTCTACATTAATAAAAAATTAAGGTTTTTATTTATTGATCTCTACATTTTTCTCTGCCTCTCTCCTCCCCACTTCAATCCTCCCCCAAGGTCCCCATGCTCCCAATTTACTCAGGAGATCTTGTCTTTTTCTACTTTCCATGTAGATTAGATCTATGTAAGTCTCTTTAAGTGTCTGCATTGTTGTCTAAGTTCTCTGAGATTGTGGTTTGTAGGCTGGCTTTCTTTGCTTTATGTTTAAAAACCACCTTTGAGTGAGTACATGTGATAATTGTCTTTCTGTGCATGGGTTACCTCAATCAAAAAAATGTTTTTTAGCTCCATCCATTTTCCTGCAAATTTCAAGCTGTAGTTATTTTTCTGCTGTGTAGTACTCCATTGTGTAAATGTACCACATTTTCCTTATCCATTCTTTTTTTTGTTTTGTTTTGTTTTTTTTTTTTTTGGTTTTTCGAGACAGGGTTTCTCTGTGGCTTTGGAGCCTGTCCTGGAACTAGCTCTGTAGATCAGGCTGTCCTTATCCATTCTTGAGTTGAGGGGCATTTAGGTTGTTTCCAAGTTCTGGTTATGATAAACAAAGCTACTATGAACATAGTTGAGCACATGTCCTTGTGACACGATTGAGCATCCTTTGGATATATACCCTAAACTGGGTCTTGAGGAAGGTTGTTTCCTAATTTTCTGAGAAATCACCACAATGACATCCAAAAGAGCTGTATCAGCTTGCATTCCCACCAGCAATGCAGAAGTGTTACCTTTTCCCCACAACCTCTCTAGCATAAATTGTCATCAGTGTTTTTGATCTTGGCCATTCTTACAGATATATGATGGAATCTCAGAGTTGTTTTGAATTGCATTTCTCTGATGACTAAGGATGTTGAACATTTCCTTAAGTGTCTTTCAGCCATTTTAAATTCCTCTGTTGAGAGTTCTCTGTTTAGGTCTGTACTCCATTGTTTTATTGGATTATGTGATCTTTTGGTGACCAATTTCTTGAGTTCTTTGTATATTTTGGAGATGAGACCTCTGTCTGATGTGGCGTTAGTAAAGATCTTTTCCCATTCTGTAGGCTGTCGTTTTGTCGTGTTGACCGTGTCCTTAGCTTTACAGAAGCTTTTCAGTTTCAGGAGGTCCCATTTATTAATTGTTTCAGTGTCTGTGCTGCTGGGGTTATATTTAGGAAGTGATTCCCTGTGCCAACGCGTTTAAGTGTATTTTCCACTTTCTCTTCTAAAATTGTTTTTTTTTTTTTTTTGGTTTTTCGAGACAGGTTTCTCTGTGGCTTTGGAGCCTGTCCCAGAACTAGCTCTTGTAGACCAGGCTGGCCTCAAACTCACATAGATCTGCCTGCCTCTGCCTCCAAAGTGCTGGAATTAAAGGAATGCGCCACCACTGTCCAAGCTGTATACACCATTCTTTCTTCAAGACTTTCTGGGTTGATGTTTTTCTTGCTACAAAGCCACACACAAACTACATGCACGGGCACAGATGCACACAAATACTCCTCCAATGATACTGTTATTCCTGAGAATGTAGCAACAAAATTAAACATAGCTTTCCCCTTATATATTTACTATATTGCCACATATTACTAGTTATGTCAAATATCGAATATGCAATTCATTTATTTCCCTTAAGGAGTAAGACAATTTATTATTTATATCTCCTATGAAATCTTAGTTTGATTTTCTTTTCACTGGCAACTGTTCTGTATAGGTAATTTTTATTTCTTGTCTACTGATGTCCTTTTTGGCAGGACAAAATACTCAATTCTACTAGCTATAACTTTATTCAGAGGTTTCTCTAGTGAGTATGTGCTACCTTTGAAAACTATGCCATCAGGGAAACTGAGAAGGACAAGTGCTTCTGCCCTACACACGGCAGCGACAACTGGGGGGAAGACATAGCCCCTGAAAAAGCCAGGGGAGGCCATGTCATATTTAACTGCAACACTTAGAAGGCTGAGGAGAGCAAGCCCAAAGCCAACTCAGGCTACACTGAAATCCTGCATCTAAGCCAGGAAGCACACCTCCCAGAAAAAACTGCTGGGTGGGCGAGCTGCTATTCTGTTCTAGTTACAGATTCTGAGATCAAAAAGAAAGGATATTAACAAACCTTCCTAGGGGAAGCCCAATAGTAGGTTCGTTTCTGTTGTTGACAGGGCTACCCTCATGGACAGCAGAATGGGCATGATATGGTGTACTGTAACGGGCGTCAGCTTTCTGTCATGACACAAAACTGAAAAAGGGGGCATCTGATTGACACAATATTGGCCAACTGTTTAACATTTTAACAAAATACTAAAATACCTGAAAACTCCCAATAAAACTTAGGTAGACACTATTTGATATCTGATGGTACACGTTGTTAATTCCAGCATTCAGTGGAGTATAGAGAAGGAACTTGTCAGTCTATCAACTAAATAAAAACTAGTCTTCACTTACACAGTGAGTTCATGTGAGAACCTGGTTCAAAAAAGAAAAAAAAATTTCTCCTAATTTTCATTAGTAGATGATCAGACAGCTTATTTCTTATTTTGGGAAGAGGGATTTAGGTACATGAAAAACAAAGAGAAACCAACTTATCAAGGCGTGGGAAGTGGGTGTGTCCCACAGAACGGCAACAAAAATGTGTGGAACAGACAGAGAAACATGATTTCTATTTCCAAGAACACAAAGTTAATAACTTTAAAATTATTTAATCATTTGCCTGTGTGATTCTCTCTTAGCCTATCTGTGTGGGTTCTGCGGCTCTAACTCAGATCTCCAGGTTTACATTGAGGCATTTCACTCACCCTTGCGCAATTATGATTGAATTCAGCTATTTTGTATTCAGAACTAAATTAGAATTCTAAGCGCAATGAGCCTTTGACAGTATACATGGTTCAGCTCTTACAGCAGAAATCATCAGATTCTCATTTTTTTCTATTTTATCTGTTCTGACCAAACCCAGGTGGTCTCAGGTTTACCTTTGCTTCCATTTATCCTCAAAGTCCCGACCTGCACTTAAAGACTTGATAATAAACCAGGTGTGTTTTGTACCAGCGCCCTTGCTCGTACTCTGGGGATGCCGCTTTGGAGCTCATCAATCTGTGTCATGGAAAGCTCACGTCCTGAATTGCCACAACTGCTGCATTAACATCCATTTCAAACAGTCTGCCTTCCTGCTGCTCCTGGAAACAGGCCATGTGGTTCATCCAAACGTGTTGTTGTTTTAGGTAACTGATGTAGTGATGAAAATGTGTACAATTTGTATTTAGCCAATTTAAAATTACTCCATATGAAATCGCAAATGTACTTACTTATAAAGAAAAATTAAATGTATAAACAATCTCATTTTTCCTCTGATCCAAAATTGTGTAGGGCAATTTATTTATAAAGCAAATATAAAGGCCAAAAAGGTTAATGTAATTTTGACACAGAATAAGCAGTTAGAGAGCTCACATCATGTGACTGAACAGAATAAAAAGACAGAAGAAAGGAGGCCGGAGGCCACTGGTACATGCTCAGAGAGAACTGATAGCAGAAATGCTGTGCCAGCTCAGCATGGACTTTCTAGAAGCTGACCTCAGTCCCCTCAGTGTGCCCAAAGCACAGTTGCTGGGCTCCAGGCCATGATAGGGCCATAGGACTGTCACCCATCATCAAACTGGACTCCAGCATGAGCAGCTGGTCACTGCTGCATCTGAGTGTGTCTCTATGGCCTGCAGCCTGGGACAGCAGCAGCATGAGGAACTCACACAGGCTTCTGAGCCTCTCTCTTGCTTCATTCAGCCCATTTGGTCTATCTGTCTGGCAACTCTGGCTGTTTCCCCAGACTCTGTTGGCTACATGGCTGAGATTGGTGTTAACTTTTCATTTCACACAATGTCCTCTCAATCCATGGTGCCTGCATCTGTTTGGGTGTCTGAACTGTCTGAATTCAATGTCCTTATTCATCTCTATCCTCAGAATTAGCTGTGACATTCGCAGAGTTTAATCACGAAGTCCTTCAGCCTACATTCCTACCAGGCACCATGTTCTGCTCTCCATCTTAGGGCTGTTTCAATGTCAGATGACTGGCCTCTTGTAGTTTTTACAGTTTTAAAGGAAACTTTTGAAACCACCAAGGTACTTGACTTAGGACCCCTCTTCAAGACCCTTCACATAAGCTCAAAATTTAGCTTCTATTTGGTATCAGATCCATTTTCTGCTCTATTGTGCCAAAATGTTCACCACACTTCATTGTGTCCTTGCTATTCTTCACAAAGATTAAGTGTGTTATATGAGTTTAAGCATTTTAATGGAAAAGGATTTATTTTATTGATCACGTCTAATACAGATGCTTACTGAAGATGCAGCAACAAATAAACCAACAATCAAAAGCACATCTAGGGCAGTGGCTGCTTAAGTCTTTGTGCCACCCAGCTAGAATTTGTTCAGCGCAATTTTAGAGCAAGGAAACTATATTGCACAAAGAATAACCTAGGAAGTAAAAGATGGCATGGGAAGGAAGCCCAAAGGTTTTAACTACAAACCCTTGTCCTTCCCATGTATCTCACAACTTTGCTTTGCTCCTGTGAAAGTTCCTTAGAATTCCAGCTGCACTTCGTCTCTTCAGCTCTGTAACTTGTGGAAGGTGGGACAGGAAGTGCAGCAAAGGAGAACAGAGTGAGGAATGTTTTGTCTGTTGGCTGATACACGTATGTCAAATCAATAAGCAAATGAAAAGTTTGCTACAGCACACTTAGCAAAGAGCAGCCCATTGAGTGACTTTGTCACCAGCGAGAACACAGATCATAGCAGCGAAACATTTGGCAAAGTCTACATATTATTACAGGACTTCACAGATTCTTCGACTAAGTACTTCTGTGCTTCTTTTACCATCATCAAGCTGACTGCAGCTTAAGGTAAATCTAGTACAGATGCAGATATATGGATCTTGACAGCACCAACTTATAACTCAGAGAAGAGACTCCAAGACAAATAACTAGCTTTCCCTCTACAATGCTCTTCATCTCTGAACGAGAGGATTCCTGGGAACATGGAAAAATGTCCCATTTGCTCGTCTAAGTTCTGGGGCCTACAACGTGGAGGCTGCAAAGACCTTCAGTCAAACGAAGCTTCACAAGCCCGAAACACCCCAGTGGTGGCTACCACTCCTGTGGCTCTTCACCTTGTCCTTCCTGGAATTTACACACTTGTCTCTACAGAAAACCACTCAGAGGAAAGGAACGCCAGTCTCTTCTGGAGGTCAAAGGTCAGAAGATTAATATGTTACATGCAAATGAAAATAACCTAAAAAAATAAAATGAGGTTATTACTCAATTTAATCCCAGATATACTATAAAGTGACATGAGTGAGGATTTAATAATGGTCATAATTAGGCCACCAGGATTCTTGGCATTTTCTGACAATACAAAATTTGAGTATTTTTCCCCCTGCTCTAAATTGTGAGTAAGACGATGTAGCCAAAAAGGTATTCTAACTTATTTAAAACTAAACACCGAGGCCGGAGGCACTACTCGGGAGGCAAGCACATGACTGCATACACAGGACTCCAGGTCCAGCCCAGCACCTAACAACAAGAACACATGCCAACAGCTGTCAGGAGGCCTGTGCTCCGTCACTAGACATGCAGAGAATGTCAGCACCACTTACTGCAATTAGAGCTGCTCAAATGATTGTTAAACCAACAGTATTAAATTATGAATCTAAGAAAGTAAACATTTTCTGCAATCCATTTATATGAAAATCTGACCTGAGGGGCTTGCAGTGAAGCCTGCTGACTTGAGCTTGAGCCCCTGAACCCATAGTGATAGGAGAGAACCAACTCATGGAAAGTTGTCCCTGACTTCTCTCTCCTATTCACTCTAAATTAAATATATAAATCAAATATGACAAAATATAAAAATTATGTATGTACACACACATAACTAAGAAAATATACATGTGAAACCAATTATACAAAATAGTTGGGTGGAAGGTAGGCAACATGGTTACTAACATCCTTGAGGCTCTGGCATATTTTATATGGAAGATTTTTCTGCGAAAATACATTTGAAGGAAATACATGTCTGCAAAGAAAAAAGGGGGGGAAAGAGAAGTTTGGACACAGGTTCTTGGTCACAGAGGAATATAATAACATACTCTAAGGAAGATATGTGGAATGCAGGAATGATCAACAGATGCATACATGGAAAGTAATAAAGGCTGAAGAGGGAGCTGGCTCAAGAGAAAATGGCTCAACAAAAGCAACACGACACAAGGACCCGTTGCATGCACAGGAAGCTGGGCATTATTTCTCCAAACACTGCCTTTCTGGGTTTGAGCACAAGGACCACTTCCAAGGCTGCTTTCCTGGCCCATCCAGGTTCCTCATTTGTGATGTCACTGAGTGTTGGTGGCTTTAGAATACTCAGCAGCTACCTCAAGACAAGGCTCTCAGATTTAGTGAGATGGAACTAGTACCAGTAAGAACTGTTTGGGAACCATAAAATCTGGGGCTATACTTCAGGTAGTCAATAATGATGGAACTATAGCAACCTATTTCCCAAACTGCCAAGCCATTGCTCCCCTAAGACATTAGAGTTCCTGTCCAGCTGTTCGCTTTCCCAACCCCTGACAAGCATTCCACTTTGTTCTGGATATTTCCTAGAAATGAAACCATGTTTTATGAAAATGAAAACATTTTCAAAGGTCTGGTTTCTTCTGAAGCAGAGCAGATGCCAGCTTACTGTGCTTATTGTAATGTTAAAATGACATAATGTGTACAAAAACCTTTAATCACAGTCACATCTCCATAGGGAATATTCTAGAAGATGTTGCATTGCAAGATTTTTCAGTCCTGGTCCTGGTAGTGCACACAGCTTTGATCAAAGCACTTAGGAAGCAGAGGCAGGCAGATCTCTGTGAGTCAAAGCCAGTTTGGCCTACACAGTAGTTTCAAGCCAGCCAACAGTAAAGTGTTTCAGTGTCTTGTTTCCAAATTTTTCCGAAAAGGTATCAATTTCATTTGTTCCGTGTGATGTCACTGAGGTATTATCAAATAACTGACAGACCGCTCAGCAGGCATACACTGAGAAGTAACACACTTTTGCTGTGGGACAATGGTCTTGTACTTAGTAAAGATTTGTCACTTGTATTTTAATAAAACACTGATTGGCCAGTAGCCAGGCAGGAAGTATAAGCAGGGCGACTCAGCAGGAAATAGAGATAGGGCAAAGAGAACAGAATTCTGGGAAGAGAAAGCTCAGTCTACAGACATAGAGGAAGCAAGATGAGAACACTTCACTGATAAAGGTACCAAGCCCTGTGGCTAACACAGGCAAGAATAATGGATCAAATTAAGATGTAAGAATTAGTTAATAGGAAGCCTGAACTAATAGGCCAACCAGTTTATAATTAATGTAGTAGACCTCTGTGTAATTCATTGGGACAAACGGCTACAGGACTGGGCGGGGCAGAAACCTCTGTCAACACAGGTTACTTTAACAATTTTCTGAATGAAGAAACACAAACTCAGGGCAAAGGAATGAAAAAGGCTATGGCTCAGGTGTTTCTGTTATTTACCTCCACACATTACTGCTGAAGTTTAATCAAAACCAAGAGAAGCTGTATTTAATCATATACTAAAAGAAACACGTTTGTGCTTTAAAATCCTTAGAAACAGTGCTGTGGCTTCTGTACAGGGTGAAGACAGCAGTGGAAAGCTGGGCATCATTTAAAGACAAAGAAATTATATTAGACTGTCTAGAAGAAGGTATGATAGCAATAGATCTGTGGCAGGAGGATCAGGAGTTTATAAAGTCATCATCAATTACACAATGAGTCTGAGGGCAGTTTGGGCTTCATGAGACACTGTCTCAAAAAGCCAAAAGCCAGCATAAAGATTCCCAAGACCACAAAGGAATACCCAATTAGCAAAGGGTTTGGTGATCAAGTTCAATTAGCATAAAACCATCTGGCTACGCTCTGACACTTGTTTGAGTCTAGAAAGACAGACACAAACAATTTTCACTTTATGTGGGCAGTCATTCTTTAACCCCAATTATGCAGAACTGCAGCATCCTGATGCACCTAGGACTCCCACCTGGAACAATGCAATGGAGTACAAGGTCCACTTTTACCAAGTTTATCTATTAATCAGTCAGGACAAACCAAGTGGCACCTGACTTTTCAGCACTGGGAACTGCTGATAACCAAAAGAAGTGCCTATCAACCACAGGGCATATTCATAGCCCATATGAACCCAATGTTCTAAGGAAAGTGGTTCAACTGCCAAGTGCACAGAGCACAAACCACACAGCCTAGGGCAGTGCTGCAGAGGACGATTGTGCGACTCAGATAAGTCAGCACTTATATATTCTGAGCTGCCAGTCAAGTGGGAAGTGCCAGGGAAACTTTGGTATTTGATAACAATTTCAGGCTGGAGAAATGTCTCAGTGGTAAGGAGGATTGGCTGCACCTACACGGCAGTTCACAACCATCTGTAACTCGGTGACATCATCTCATCACACGCATGCATGTGGCACACATACATATATGCAGGCAGACCTTATACTCATAAAGTAATCTTAACATTTTTTAATTGATAAAAATTAAATCCAATCATCAGACCTAGGTGATACCACATTAAAAAAGAGTTGGTGAAGACTGTAAGAGTTTCAGAATAAAAACAAATATAAAAAAACTTAAGGCAGGAGTGGTATACCGTCCTGATAGGAGAGGGTAGCCTCAAGTTCGAGGGTGACCGGACCTCCTGCCCCGATTCCTGAGTGCTAGGATTACAAGTGCACACTATCACTCAAAGCCAGTGAAACTTAGAAAAGAAAAGGAGAAAGATTCAAGTATCTGACAAACGGAGCAGCTGGAACCTGTGGTGTCCTGAGGGCTCTTTCCCTCAACAGCTCTTCATGGCAGACATTTAGTTGTGGACTGGTCAAGAAGACAGGATTGGGAGCTACAGACCACGCTGGTTTCCATGCCAGCTTCAAAGTAACAACGAAACTCTTGAGGAAATGAGTTTAAAAACAAAACAAAACAACAACTCAACATGTATAGAGACATATACCTTGGAGGCAATTAGTGTATTTGGGAACTCTCATTTGCATTTTTAGACAATGGAGTAACTCTTTTGCAGGCTGTACTAAAAAACAAGCATACAACTGAAGAAATCAGACTAGGAATTTCTGCATTCATTCGATGTTTCTGGAAGTCAAGGAAAGTAGCCAATTAAAAAATAACTCCATCACTGTCTCTTCTTCATGGTCAGCAAGCATAAAATCAAGGGCAGAACGGCTTACCTGGGGCAGGGCTCCTTCTTGAATTTAAGTTCTGAGAATCCACAATCTCTTCTGCTTTCCCAACTACTTTTGCCTCTGTTTTGTTCAGAGTCTCATTTCCATCCTCTCCAAGGCAAGTTCTTATGTTCTCTCCCTCTTCAGCAACTCTCTGGACCACAGTGGCAGCAACAGGAGAACGAGCAGAGCAGGCAGAAATGACAGGAGTGCAAGGAGGAGAAGTTGGGGGAGTTGGAAGAGCTGGTGAAAAGGAAGGCAGCGTGGAAGGAGTAACAGGAGTTGCGGTACACTCCACTTTCATTTCTTCCTGGGGATATTGCAGAATCTCCAATTCAAGAGTCAATGGCAGCACTTCCTGTTTTACCATGTCCACAATGCTTTCCTTGGCTGGCAATTTTTCACCAACTCCATTCATTTCATTAATTAGATTAGTACTAGAAATCAGCTCAAGATTGTGAGGTGCTACACTACAGGGGTTCTTGCATATATCATTGTCATCTGTTAGTGAAGGGGCTGATGTAGCTGTGCAAGATGTGGGGCTGGGTACAGGAAGTGCATCTTCTTTTGAGGGAGGGTGTTCACATTTGTCCTGGAGAACAGTAGTGAATAGTGGCTGGCTGCTCAGGGCAGCGGAAGTGGGGGAAGGAAGTGGAGGAAGGGTGGCAGGTGATGAAATCCGAGGAGGCTCTGGGGTAGGCCCTCCTGCAGTAGTCTCAGGCACTTGGCCTGCTTGCTCTTTCTTCTCCCCACTAAGGACAAGCCGAAGGACTGTGGAAGGAGACTGGAACACTGGATCTGGTTTTGGTTTTTCTTCTGAGGAAAAAGAAATAAAGAATTTTAAGAATGATTTTGAATCACAGATGACACAGTACCACCTTAGACCAAGTTCACAGGCAGCAAAACAGAGACTAAAGTATTAGACTCCAAAAATACTGTCCTGTTTGTTTCTAGCCACGCTTACTAGTGCTTTGTCTCCAGGTCACAAGACACTTATTTTCAAGGAAGAGAGGGAATCAGGTCCCCAAATGATGAGTCACAAACGAGCACATAAGAAAGACTCATAAAAACTAAAGTTAAATCTTTCCTATTGTGACACAGTCTTACTAGGTACCCTGTGCTCATGATCCTCTTGCCTATGGAATGCTGGGATTACAGGCATGTGCCACCCTATCCAGCCAAGATCAACCACTTTTTGCAGTAAAGCTTTTATCTCTTCTGTATTTTATTCCCTGTGACTATTAAAAGCACACAACTGTCTGGCCGTACCAATTTAAAGACAAATAATTAAGAACTTGTTATAAACTCCATTTTAATGACCAATGACATCAAGCACCCGAACACAGAAGATAGTTTCAAAACTCACTTCCATTTCTCAGAACAGCTTCTAACCAAAACAACAGCGGTGTGGAAACAGAATCAATTGTTTAAGTAAGCCGTTCCAAAGTTAACGATCACATAAATCAATCTGAGAAAAAGAACACTGGACATCTCTATGCGGGAAATATATAAAAACAATCTGTGTACAGAAAAAGTAAGATCAAGACAGGAGGAAATGAAAACCATAAAAGTACCACAAGTACAACAAAAAGAAATGCTAATCAACGTTGACTATCTCTTGCCAAGCCAATGACTTGAGAATCAAAGGGAGAACAGCTCCCTGACACTGCTGCGTGGGCTTCCTTAAACTTCCAGCTCTCTTGTAAGAGAAGGCTAAGAGACTTTCCTTTCAATGCTGTATCCCAAACGTGACTACATGGCAGTGATGTCTGTGAATGAGACCATGGCTACCCATATCAAAACAGAACATATTACCATGCTAAGGTCAATGCATTCATAGCTTTGGAATTCACTTAAGTGACGGGCATGGAAGCTAAGGCATCTATAAGAGTCAGTGTTTTCTCATAACTGTAAAGAGCAGTAAGTGCTCACTGTCAAATCTCTCAGATTAAGCTATCAGGGCAGAAACCAAAAATACATGGGAACCATAAGCGTTCATTATATGTGTGTGCTCTCTGTGCATCTTGTTTAACAGATATACATTTATTACAGCTCTGAGTAACTCCCATTTTGTGATCGCTAAAACGGTGCCATGGTCATTTATTAGGCAGAGACCAAGAATAACAAGCATCCTCTACCTGAGGAACAGACCTGCCCTGAATGCTAACAGAGCCCAACAGAGCTAACAGCTGGGTAAGTGCATACAGTTTCTGAATGCAAAGGGAATGTCTCCAAAAATCATTTTGACAGACTGTAGAGAGTGTTTTACCCTTGTTTCAACACACCTGACTAAAGGATGCATCTCCCTCAGGAAACAGAAAGTGCCCTAGCTATGCGTAATGTCAGAGAGAAACAGTGATAAATATCTTAATGCATTTAATAGTTTTTAGAAACAAATGTAAACTATTGTTTCTTTATAAAATGCTAAACAAAAGGAAAATAGTACATCTGTCTTTAACATTTGACTTGTTAGCCATTCAACTGCTCATGTAAAAGAATTCTGAGAGACCAGATTACTAATGGTAGTTGGCATTTATTAAGCACCTAGCAGAAACTGAGTTCAACAGCCTGCATACATTGTTCTTCATTTCTTAAAAGCACCTACCAGGATAGAGACAATTGTTTGACTAGCAAATGGTTTAAGTTTGATTTGAAAAGCCCATTTTTCCAAGCAGGGTGGAAAGGCTCATGAAAAATAAAAGCAGTGAGATGGGACATTCTGTTACCCAGTGCAAACCCTCAGTAGTGGCATGTCCATTGGTAAGAAGAGTGAAAATGCAGTCTTCCTATGCAGCCACAAGCCTGGAACTACGTATGTATAAAAGGCTGGCCTCCAAGACAGAAATCTGCCTGCTTCTGCCCAAAGCTGTGTGTCAACTTACAACTCTTTTAAGTAAATGAGTGCATTCCTCCATACTTCCTTCTCCTAGAAAGAATCACCAGGTGGTGGTGGCATAAGCCTTTAATTCCAGCACTCGGGAGGCAGAGGCAGGCAGATCTCTGACTTTCAGGGCAGTCTCAAACATTTGCCAATACACCCATATCTATATCAAGTCAGATCAAAAGGCTTTAATTTAATTTAATTTAATTCAAATTTCCTCTAAGCAAACGAAACAAAGCAAAGGGGATTTTACATCTTCCCTTCTTGAAAATGTCAAACTTAGCATTCCTTTTCCTTGAACAATTACATGAAGGTCCAGACGATCATTATTCAGCGTGCTGTGTGGATGGTTTATAGCTGAGCGCAGCTGTGGACGAAGTAAGCATCCTCTTTATTTATGCCCCTGCAATGCTTACGCATGCACGGGCAACCCGTTTATGGAGGTTCTCCAGGTGTTCCACAGTCTTTCTTTTATGCTATCTATCCAGCGTTTTTTGGGCCTTCCTCTTTATCTTATCCTGTGTACTCCTCCAAGCAGTGCAATCTTCAGGTATCTGCCATCATTCACCTCAAATGCCGTTGGAAGTCCCTTCCTTCTACAGATGGAGATGTTACTTAATGTCATCATTGTGTAGCCTGTCTCTTCATGTGATGCTTAGAATCCCTGAGAAATGCCATCTCAAGCACATTCAGGTGCTATCTGAGGAGCGTTTCATTGTCCAGGTTTCGAGTTGTAAAGAAGACAGCTGAAGACAAGTGTCTCATATTCTTGTAATTTTGTTGTTGTTGTTATGTCTCTTGCTGACCAAACCTTTTCTAGTGCCTGGAATGCAGCCCTCCCTATCCCTATCCATCTCTTAACATTTGAAATAATTCCCTCCTTTGAACTGATGTTTCCTCCCAGACAGACAAAGCTGACTATTTGCTTGAGGTTCTGACTTTTTATTACAATGTTAAAATCCTTGTGTGCCCTTCCCATGGGATGTATCTCAGTCTTCTCAATGTTTACTTTCATACAAGGTTTTAACTTACTTCCACCACTCTATTTACCATGGCCTGCAGCTCACTGGGACTTTCAGCAAGTAGAGCTTTATCGTCGGCGAAATGCAAGTTATTGATTCGCTCACCACCTAATGCACACCTGTCTCCTCATTCTCCTGGGCTATTATTAATTCCTGCTATTATTATTTCCAGGGATATAGTAAAGAGCAGTGGTGAGGATGCATCCCTGCAACTCTCCTACGATAGTCTTAAACTGATCACTTGGTTCTCTAGACTTTAATGGATGCAAAGGTATCTTTATAGGCATTTCCTAGTATTCTTATAATTGTCTCTGGGTACCTATAGAATCTCTTTGTTTCCCAAAGTCCTTTCCTCCAAATGCTATCGAAAACCTTCCTGAAGTCGAAGTATGCAAGGAAGATGTATTTAACAGACTTGTGCACGGACATGCTTAATTTGGCCAGCATAATTCTAAAAAGAATAGATTACATTTGTACAAGAGTGCACTAAAATTTTAAAACAAAGCTCCTAAAAAGTAATTGTTATTAAACGTAAAAAAAAAAAAATCAAGCAAAATGTTTGCTGCTAGTGTTTCGCATCCAGCTGTGGCAGCACACGGCTACAAAATCCTAGCACCCAAGAGCCAGCAGGACCACAGTCTGACATCAGTTTGGATTATATCTCATTCCCAAACAATCTGAGCTTCAAACTAGACCCTGTTTGAAGTTTTTGAGGCAAAAAAATAGTTTCCCTCGACTAACAACAGCCTCTGCTACAATTCAGCATCAAGCTCCCATGAGCCTTATATAATTCTGCCAGTGATGTATCCAACAGCCTTCTGAAGCATGCCACCTAAGGGTTTATTTCTTTTTGGGTTAAAATCTTACAAAAGTTTTAATGCCACTTGTCAATACTCACGGGTGTGTGTTGTGTCTTGTATTTCACATTATCTTTTCATCTTGTTGACAAACTCTGAACTGGAGAGATGCCTATCCTTAGCACTCAGAAGCCTGAGACAGGAGACTCAGGGTTTAAAGGCAGCTTGCACTACAGAGCAAGTTCTAGGCTAGCCCAAGCTACAATGTGAAGACTATTTAAATAAACCCACCAACAAATGGGAAAAAAACACCACAAATTAGATCAATTTAAAAGTCCACGTAATTAATTTGTGAAACAAACCCTCTTAAAAAATAAAAATGGAACCATGCTAAAATTAAAAATATCTGTTAAAATTTTTTTTTTAAGATTTATTTATTTATTATGAATACACTGTTCTGCCTGTATATATGCCTGTATTCCAGAAGAGGGCACCAGATCTCATTACAAATGTTTGTGGGTTACCATGTGGTTGTTAGGAATTGAACTCAAGTCCTCTGGAAGAGCAGCCAGTGCTCTTAACCTCTGAGCCATCTCTCTAGCTCCTGTTAAAGTATTTTTATCTTAAGGACAATCCCAAGTATCTTTTAAACAATTATGTTTAAAAAATATATTTAAAATTAACTAGCTCTAGTAGAAGAGACTTGGATGAAAGCAGTCAGCACAGAATGGTCTCTACTCACTGGAGAGTGAAGCAAGAAGAGAGAACATGCTCCCTGCTCCCTCCTGAGAACTAGTGCTGACTTCAGAGAAGGTACAGCTAAGACCTAGTTCTCAGGAAAGAGAAAATTTCCTTTAACGTTCATGTTTCTATCCCAAAAAATACTATATTTGTTCTTAACAAACAGCTGGCAGCTCCTGCCCCTGGTCAGAGCGCCACAGTAGGGTTCCCGCATCATTTACCAAGCAGGTGGGAGATTTGCCCACCAGTGAAGAAAATGGAAAGTGCAGGTGAGAGGCTTTAGCAGGACGTCACAGCTGCCTGTGTCTGCTTCCAGAGCTCCAACTGCTTGTTCTCTAATGGGGTTTGGTGCCCTAGAGATATGTTATCTTCTATAAGAAATAGCAACATCCCCTAAAAATGATGAACATATGAATTTGTGCTGTTTTTGTAAAGTAATATATATAGAGAGAAATGCTTTCATTAATCTCCCCTCACAAACTTTGTTAAAAAAAAAAAAAGCAAACAAGCTAGGCAGTTACTTATACATAGATACCAAGCGCGAGGCAGGTGAATGTAAGATCCTTCCCCCTAGTTTCCTAAAAGTATACTTTCCGTCTTAGATTTGCTACTGAGCAGGTATCTGAGTAATTCTCAGGTATCTGATGAAACACCAAGATCAATATACTTAATAAAAGAAACTAAAGATAAAGGGAGGAAACAGTCATACACAAACCTTGCTTCTGGTCGCTAGCTGCAGTGACAGGGGTGCTGGCAGCAAGATGAGCGCTCTCCACAGTCCCATATACCACAGGGCTGTGCTCGGGGACCTGGCTGGGCAGCTGCTGGGATTTGAAGTACAAAAAAGGGTGATAATGAGCGCATGAACATAAAAACTAGCAACATGGAACTCAAGCAAGGAGGGGAGACACAGAGAGGAAGAGGTCACAAAATTAAAAGAAAAGCAGGGTGGGGAGGTAACACAGGGCAATTGAATAAAAGCAAGGGCAGGGAGGGAAGGAAAAGAGATGATTACTATTAACCACAGCAAGAGCAGACAGCACAGGCATCCGCACATCCACTCCAGGGTTCCTTTCAAGCACTCACTGACTTCTAGCAGTAATGGCTGCCAATGGAACAGGATGCCTCAGTGGAACAAATCTTGACGTCCTCCCAGACTAACTAAAAAGTTTTGGTCAGCTTCACTTCATGTGCCCAAAGCAGGGCAAACCGAGAACATGAAGACTTTTAAACCCAGTAACTGACGCAAATAAAGTGTACTATCAATACCACTGAAATCTCAGACGAACATTAATGGGTAAAGCAGCTCAAGGCACTTCCACCATCGCAATAGCTGCAGCTTTGGAAACGCTTCAAAGAATCTGAAACCTAAGTAAAGTCTCTGGCTTCTCAGGATGATGAGATACTCTCATTTTGCACTATGCCATTCTCTGGGACTAAAAAACGCCTATCAAAATTGGAGCAAGCAAGTCGAGGAAGCTACAGTCATTGTGCAACTTGAAACAGAATTAACAAGAAAGTACAGACACACTCATCTGTACCCCATTGGGGCCTGAGGGTCACACGAAAGCCACAAAAGAAAGCAGTGTCTCTCCTTGGAGAGCTAAGGCCCATTTCTGACAGCCCAGTATCATAAACTGAATTCTACAAGGACTGCCACAGAAGCCCCGCACTGCTCTATGTAAGAAGGGAGCAGTGAGGGGTGATTAAGATAGGAGGATGTTTAGGGCAACAGGGCCACTCAAATGTGAGGGCTAGTAAAAAATATTTTCAGTTCAATGTCTGCCTTAAACTTCCTAAAGGAAATATAAATGGAAAACATTGTTTAAAATAGGTAACAAATGATTAGATACTGTCTATATACAACTATATGTGTAAGGGGAAAATATAAAAAAGGAGATGATGCTACAATTTTGCACATATATTAGGCCATGAAACTGTTCACACTGCACAATTATTTATCAATGATGGCTACAAAAATTATATTGAAAGATACAAAGTCACTAGTTTTATTTTGAACTACAGAGAAATAAATGCCAACTACCACAATCGTCCAGAATTCTTATTTTCAGGGAAAACATTATGTTAAATAAGAAATTAGGAAGGCCTCAAACCAAAACTAAAAATGTTGATTTTGTTCAATTCTATGGGCTAAAAGCAGATAAGGAGAAAAGGAAAGACAACAAGTTATTTGGTGCTTATTAAGCAATTTACTACACAGGGAAGAAAGTTTTGCACAATGTGTTGATTATCTGAAAGAAAGAAAATACCCACTACTTCAACTGCCCTGAAGATCAGGAACTAAAACCCAAGTTGACAAAATAGGAATAAACAGCTCAAGACAGTAAACAGTAAATCTCTCTAGCACAAAGAACTCTGTGACTAAGGACTTTAAAACAGTATGAATGGAGCAACTGCTATTCACTAATTGGAAACAAACTCTTGGTATACTGCAGAGGTTGGTTCTAAAGTCCTGAACTCAAGCAGTCCACGTCTCAACTTCCAGTTAGGGTGATAGGTGTGTATACACTCTGATTGTGCCATAGCTGGGAAACAGATCCCAGGTTTCTGGCATGGTCAAGCATGCTAACCCCTAACAGATCTAGAAACAAGCATCGTAAGAAAGGCAGATAGAGAAATGGATCAGACACTAAAGTTGTCTGTCACATAAACATAAAGACCTGATTACTTGTGTAAAGCCTGGATGTGGGGGCATACACCTGTAACCTCAGGGGAAGAGGGTAGCAAGGTAGAGGCAACAAGATCTCCTGAGCTCATTGGTCAGCCAGTCTGGCTAAATGGTTCAGTGAGACTAAGCCACAAAACAATGAGGTGGAAGAAGACTTCTTACATTGACCCTTGGCCTCCATACTTAAGAACCTGAGTTTTAATCCTCAAAGCCCATGTAATAAAAGCACTAGAAAGCATTCCTATAATCTCAGGTGGTGATGGTAGGAGGGGCTGGTGCCACTGGTGGATACCTCAAAGTTCACTGACTGTTCAGCCTTACCTAATCCATGAGCTACAGGTTCAATGAAACCATGTTTCAAAAAATAAAATAAAATGAAATGAAATAAAGAAACTTGGGCATGATAGCACATGCCTTAATTAATCCCAGCATTTAGGAGGCAGTGGCAAATAGATCTCTGTGAGTTTGAGGCTAGGCTGATCTATAGAGCTAGTAGTACCAGGACAGCTAAGACTATTGTTACACAGGGGGAAAAAAAAACTATCTCTGAACACAGAAACAAAAACAACAACAACAAAAGGTGGATAGTGGAACAAATGCTATACAAATAACCAATTACTTTCGTATTGGATTTAAGATCCATTCCTTAAGATGGAACCCATACCTGAAACTGCTAAAGTAGCCAAGAACCTGAGACTAGAGAGACTAAAGGTCCTTTGGGAATATCTACTACTATACTACTATTCTACTAAACAAAGCAATCAAACCGACTCCTAATAACATACATTGCTATACTCATAGATGGGTGCTTCACTCAGCCCTCATCAGAGAAGCTGCTTTTTGCAGCAGATAGGAAATGAAACAGAAACAGAGACCTACAAGTGGACAATGTAGAGATTTTAGAGCACCCAACTCTAAATGGGATGTCTTCATCAATTCCCTTTCCCTCAGGGCTTAGGGATCTATGTGGAACATTCACAAATATTTTAAGAGTCAGAGATACTGGGTGACGCCAAACAAACTCCAAGGCAGACTCGTGTCCAGGAGCAGTTGATCAACACAATGGATTCCATTTTATTTGCAGGCAGGCAGGTTTTTTTGTTTCAATATTTTTGTCTTATTGTTTTGTGTGTGTGTGTGTGTGTGTGTGTGTGTGTGTGTGTGTGTGTGTGTGTGTGTGTGTAAGAGAGAGACAGAATCAGAGAGGGAAAGTGAGCACACAAGCATTCAAGAGCACATGGAAGAAGTTGGATGGAGAGGGAGGAGAGAAGATGGGGGTTTGAGGGAGGGGAAAGAAGATGATAAAAATATATGAAAAAATTAATAAAAAAGTAAAGTGATTAAGAGAAGAAACCCAACACTGTCCTTAGATGTATACACACTCACATGATGGCAACTTGCACAATTATGTACAATATATGCATTAACAAATACCACACACACTTAGGTGAACACATGCACACTGATGAGCACACAACTAAGATGACATCTTGAGTTAGCAGAAGTTCTGAGCCCAAATACCCACTGGGAAGGTGTAAACCCACAACCTTTGAGGACATGCTATTGATGGTTCACTGTGTAATGAAGATCCACTAAAGGGTCTATGCTACCTTAAACTTGAACATTTCATACCTGATATTATGAAAATGACATAGCATATGCTTTTAATCTCATTCTTCATTAGTTTTAATCTACCATAATCTCAATTGAATCACCATGAGCCTAACAGAGGAGTCCTCTATCTTGCCAAACCACAAATAATCATAAACTGCTTCACCTAACAAGTCATAAAAATCAGAAGTACACAAAATACGAAGACTCTAATATAAGCATCTGGACCCATGTAAAGAAACTGAGTTCCACCAATAATTCACAGGACCCCCAACCACTGACTTCAGGCACATTCTCTATCAGTGGGAATGATAATGTCAGAAAGGACGACTTGGATGAACATATGAACTAGGAAGTCACAGGTACAGATCGCGGCTAAGGCAGCAAATCTCTCCAGATTGTTTCAATGGTTTATAATCTGTGCCAATGCTAAATTGTATCCTGCTAACCCTTGCTAAAATCCATGTTGTCAGGAATAAGAGGAAACACATACTGACAAACACAGTGAAAGGGAAGTTTAAATGAGGGCAGCAGACAAACTTCCAATAACACAGGAAATGACCGTTTTCTAATTTCTGGTTAAGATGATCACTCTTAATGGGAATTTAAGACTCTACGATTAAACTTCGGGATCCAGGAGCAAATAATAGAAGGCCTGGTTCCAAATATCGGAGGAATTCACTCCTGAAAAGCAGGTTAAGCCAGGTATAGGCTCAGTCTATATAATCCAGCCCAGAACAGATGCTGAGATAGGAGGCTTACCACAAATTCAAGCATGCCAGCACTGTAAATCTTGTCTCACAAAGCAAACACACAATGACAACAAAAGCATCTAATTATTTCCCTGCTAGACAAAGCAAGTAGCCAACAAGGCAGCATATAGCTGCCCTGCACTTGGGAGGCTAAACAAGAGACCTATAGGTGTGAGGCCAGACTGGGCTATGTGATGAGAATCTGCCTCGGAAAGGGAAAATAAAAGGCAACAGAAATCTGAAAATTGTTCTCAATATTTCTTTGCACAATTGAGTTCTTTATATTACGGTCCACTGTTTCTGTATTCCGGCAGAGGTCAGCACATGTGGCACAGGGTGCACTGGCCAGGTCTGGACTTCACCAGAATATTGAAAGATACACATTTTGAAATAGCTGGGGCAGAAGAAATCCAGAAAAAAAAAACCCAACACTTGGATATGTGAAAATATGTGTTGGTGCCCACGAATCCCCTGCATTGGAGTAGACATTTGGTGTCACACATGGCTGCTTCTCTGCTGAAATGCTCCAACCTACAGCACCAGAGACAATGCAGCAAGATTAGTTTTAATCTAGCATGATCTCAATTCAATCACCATGAGCCTATGACACTACCAGCCCATGACAGAAAATGTTTGCCCACCCCATTACTAATGAGAGGAAGGCAAAGACTTCCAATAATTATGTACAAATAAGCAATAAATCTAGGGCATTCGCTGCCGAAATCAAATACCACTTCAATGTCACATATTCTATCTTTTCCAGATTTACCTGGTGTTCCTAAAAGCCCATTCAGTAACATTAGAATAAACCTTATATAAAATGTCTCACATATTTAACATATATAGATCCAGAAAATAAATACATATAGAATTCACGGAGAAACATCCAAGACAAATAGCAAAATAACAGCACATTTAATAATGGAATTAATTCTTTCATGAGGAAGAAAATATACTTCTTCCATAAGTGAGACAGAATTACCCACAATTACACAGCTGTGTTCACTATGTACAAAACACTGGGAACCCATGGGGAACTAAGACTAATGCTCCACAAATTTATGCACCCAGTATTTGGTCAAAGTAAATAAATACCAAGATAAAAAGCACAAAAACAATCACCAGAATTCACCTGGCTATCAACGTGATACTGGAGGGCCAAACAGTATAAAGAGAACACAATCTGGAGATGTAATGTGAGGCTGAGAGGGAGGGTGAAGGAGAATGAGAGGTGCTGGGACACCTACAGGAGGAAGTGCAGGAAGAGGAATTCCAGGCAGAAGGGAAGTTCATGTGGGTGAATGGTCAGTTTATACAGGATTAAGAGGAAAACCCGAAGTGCCAGCAAGCTAGCAGAAGGAGGCAGGCCAGTCAGAACACAACAGGAGGACCTACAAGCTATACCTGGGGTTTAGGTTTTGATCTCCATGGCAAAGAGGAAGAAAGGAATGGACTTTTACCATCAATGTGACACAATGCAGAATTCTGCTTTAAAAACTAACTCCAGTTCCAGGACAGCTAGGACTGTAATAGAAAAACCCTGTCTGGAAAAACCAACCAACCTACCAAACAAACAAAAACCCTAACTCTAAGGACTCAGCTGTTACAATCCTCTGTTGTTCCCAGGGCCGACACAGTGGCTAACAAGTGCTATGGGACAATGATCTTTTTATCCTATCACTTGCATTATTTTTAGTAAAATGCTGATTGGCCAGTAGCCATGCAGGAAGTATAGGTGTGGCAACGAGAATTATGGGAAGAAGAAAGCTTCAGTCCACAGTCATCACCCAGACTCAAAGGAAGCCAGACACAGAGCAAGCAAGATGTGATTGCCTAGCCAAAAAAGGTACCAAGTCACGAGGATAACACAGACAAGAATTATGATATAATTCTAATATACGTTATAAGAGTTAATAAGTAGACTGAGCTAATAGGCCAATCAGTTTATAATTAATGTAGGCCTCTGTATGTTTATTTGGGACGAAACGGATGTGGGACCTGGTGGGACAGAAACCTCGGTCAACAAAGCCTGTAACTTCAGTCCCAGGGAATCTGATGTCTTCTTTTGGCCTCCACAGGCAGCAAGCATGTAAGTTTATACATGCAGGCAGCGAGCACGTAAGTTTATACATGAAGGCAGAGAGCACGTAAGTTTATACATGCAGGCAGCAAGCATGTAAGTTTATACATGCAGGCAGCCTGCTCACACATACAAAATAAATATTTAGAATTTTAATTCTGACTACTGATAGCGGGGCAACTGGAGGGAAGAGTAAGCAGGCCACATCATAAAGTTAATACTGCCCTGTGAAGGAAGCATTATAGGTGGTGCTGAGGGCTCAAGGAGTTTTACTGAAATAGAGGAAAGAACCTGACAGGCCTTAGCCACTGAATACATACAATATGCACAGGGGTGAGGAGGAAGACAGAAAGATTTGGTTTCAGCTATGTATGAAGGTGGGGAGAAAAAACTATGAATTTAATTGTTAACCTCAAAATGCTACGGTAAACCACATTATAGAGACTAAGTACAAAGTTGGCCAAGTGTCATAGTCAGGGTTTCGTTTGCTGTGAGGAGACACCATGACCACGGCAACTCTTAAAAACAAAAACTTTTTTGTTGTTTTTTTTCTTGTTGTTGTTTTGGTTTATTTTTGTTTTGTTTTGTTTTTCAAGACAGGGTTTCTCTGTATAACAGCCCTAGCAGACCTGTAACTAGCTCTATAGACCAGACTGGCCTCGAATTCACAGAGAGTTGCCTGCTGGGATCAAGAAAGTGTGCCACTACCACCCAGCTAAAAGGAAAACATTTAACTGAGTGTGTAGCTTACTGTTTCAGAGGCTAGCTCATTGTCATGGTGGTACATAGGCAGACAGGGTGTTAAAGAAGCAACTGCTACATGTTAATATGCAGTTCACAGGAAATAGACTGTCTCACTGGGCATGCCTTGAGCTTATGAGACCTCAAAGCCCATCTCCACAATGACACACTTCCTCCAACAAGACCACATCTATTCCAAAAAGACTCTATCTCCTAATAGTGCCACTCTCTTTGGGGCCCATTTTATTTCAAACCACCACACCAAGGAACCCAGATCTCTTAAGAATGGCCATAATGCAATAGGGAATGGTACACAATCACTTCCTGGACTACCGACAGCAGCAACACAGTGACAGTAGGCGAATTCTCAGCAGAATTAGAGAACTGAGGACTGGGATACATGGCAGTACCTGTGCAATCTTAGAAAGGGCGGGGTGAGGGAGAGCAAAGCCCAAAACACAAATCACTAAGGAATATCTAGACTGCCCAGTGTAATTGTCACACCCCTTTTTAATCCTAGCACTCAGGAGGCAAAGACAGAAGTATCTCTGTGAGTTCAAAGCCAGCCACAGCAACACAGAGACACCCAGGCTTAAACAAACAAACACAAAACAAAAAATGTTAAACATTTAAGACTATAAACATTCAAAAGCTTCTATGTATCAAAAAGGGCTATTAATAAAGGCAGAAGGAGACATGAGACAGGAGAAACATATCATTGTAGTTCCTGTCAGTGAAGTTTGCTGCTGGAAACTTAATTGCCAACGCAACAGTGTAGTGGGTGGGGCAGGATTTGGTCATTATGTCATCAGGGCTCCCAAATGTATTCAAGTGCGGAAGAGTAGGACTATTAGGGTCCACTGGGTGTGGTAGCAATTGCCCTTAGTCCTAATCCTTACCACCTGAGTTTAGGGCCATGCTGGTTTACACAGGGAATTCTAGGCCAGAGAGGGCCTCATAGTGAGATCCTGTCTCCTACTAAAATAAAAAACAAAACAAAGAAAACCCAGCAAACTGTTGAGTAACATTAGTTTAAGATGTGTGATATTTATTTATGCTGTGGGGTACTTGTTTAATGATGCAAAAATGTGTTGCATTCTTTTATGCTGCATTTGTTTAACTCTGTGAAGCTGTGTTACTGTGCCTGTCTAAAATACCTGATTGGTCTAATAAAGAGCTGAACTGTCAATAGCAAAGCAGGTGAAAGGACAGGTGGGGCTAGCAGGCAGAGAGAATAAGCAGGAGGAGAAATCCAGTCTCAGGAAAAAAGTATGTGGAGCAACAAAAGGAGGAAAGGGAGACATCAGGGGCCACCCAGCCATGGAGTGAGAAGGAAAGAAAGATATATAGAATAAAGAAAGACAAGAAGCACAGAGGCAAAACACTGTTAAAGAGAAATGGGATAATTTACATTAGAAAAGCTGGCGTAAAAAAAAGGCCCGGAATTCCCAAGTAATAATAAGTCTCCTTCAGGAGCTGAGTGGCAGGCCCCAAAGAGTAAAAACAAAACAAAACAAAACAAACAAAAAACCTACAGAAAACAAACTAGGTAGGTTTGTTATAAATGAAAACACTCCCTTCAGGACTGCCAGTCCTAACTCTTACTGTTTGGATGGAACATCAGACTTTCCCCTGCATGATCTCGAAGCCCTGTTCCCTCTCATTCTCCACCCCCCTCTCTCCCAACCTCGCCTGCCCAGTCTCTTTGAACAAAGAAAAGGCATCCAAAAAATAGAAAAAAAAGCCCTCAGTTCTGCACTCTTGGCGGCTATTACAGCTTCATCCCCTGAAGCTGCCAGCCATCTTAAGCACAATCAGCTTTTGATCATATCTGAGCATAAACTCAGCTTGTGGTTGACACATCATCACCCCTCACCTACAATCTATACAACTTTCCCGCCCTGGCCTCAGAGCTCAACTTCTCTGGCCTCGAACTCTGGGACTGGAGAACCAGCACAGGAGTTGCTTTGCTCAATATACCTGTATTTCAGTTCAGCTTGATCTGGCTTACTGAACACACACGCCACCACTGCAGACCTGCTTTTTACAGCTACAATTCCACAGTCCAGAGGGCACATAAGGTGAAGCCTCACACTCTAAAAACAAAGGCTAACTCAGAATTTGATGAACTATAGTTTACATAAGTAGAAAAACAGAATCTAACGAGACGAACAGTTTATGTAACCAGCCAAAAGCATGTTTCCTCACAGCAGTAAGGAACTGCAGAAGTGGCCTCAAGTCAGAGGAATTTCCTAATTGCTTTAAAAAAAAAAAAAACAGGAAAAACTAAGTTGTATTTTTAAAATTAGATATTTTACTAAAAACAGACCAAGTCAAAGTCATTTCTTGGGTACACTTCACTCTAAACAACAGAACAGTTTAACAAGCAACAGGCCCTGTTCACCATAACATCATTTAAACACAAAAAATGCACGCCAGCTTAGTACCCAGAGTTTGCCAAGTTGTCGAACAGTACCATACTTAACTCAAGGGCTGACACCAACACTACTATATTGAAGGGAAGAACAATGTGGTTCAACTTCCTAGCTGCTATTTTACTGCAGCCACCATTAAAAACCATGACAAAATGCTTCCCAGAAGAGAGTGGCCAATTTACTGTGCCAAAGACATAGATGACACAACTTTAAAAGTAAGGACAAGCCTGGTGGTGGTGGCGCACGCCATTAATCCCAGCACATGGAAGGCAGAGGCAGGCGGATCTCTAGGAGTTCAAAGCCAGCCTGGTCTAAAGCAAGACAGGCTCCAAAGCGACAGAGAAATCCTACCTCAAAAAAGCTAAGACAAGACTTTTTAAATGGTTCTGCCTCCAAGCTGTACATGCGGGAACTTGGCTCCTCACTGTAGTTTATGAGAACATCATCAGCAATGACCAAAGCCTCCAACCCAACGTAATGAAACAACTGACTGTTAAGGCATAAAATAACTCAGTGGTAAATGGTCACAGACTTCCATTTCCCAGAGGCCTGCAGAGTAGTTCTGTAAGGGACAACTAGCCTGCTGGCTTTGGCAAATTTCCAAAATACAGAAGAGGATTTCCCCTTTAAGCAATCAAGTTTCCAACCTTTTCCTGACTATGCTCTTTGGTATAAGACCCTTTCCCAAATTTTAGCTTTGCTTTACGGGTGATCCTAAAAGGGATGAGAAGAGGGAAAGGAGGGGTGGAGGGTGAGAGGGAATAAAATGAAGAGCATTTTTTAAAAATGTACTTTGGGGCTGGAGAATTGGTTTAGCACTTAAGAGCATGTGTTGCTATTATAGAGAACCCAGGTTCAATCCTAGCACCCACATGGCTTTGCAATGACAGCACATGCAGCTGTGTCCAGAGAGGTACCGAGAGCCCATCTGCCATGGTGCACCAGCCAGATGCAAAGCAGGGTTAAAGCAGATATGTGGACACGTCTGCCATGCTGTGCTCAGGGGCCTGGGCAGAAGACTGCTATCAGTCCAAGGCCAGTCAGGGCTACATAACAAGAACTTACTTCAGAAGAGATCAAGAAAACGAGTTACAGTCACTCTTGGTAGTAAGAGCTGTAAGTTGGTTCTGGGAGCATTTCTTCTGAGGCTCCTCCTGGTAAACAGGCGGAAAAGCTGAGGGTGGGACAAGCAGACGCCCTGTGTAGAAGTTGTGAACACTACTGTGCTAGCCTGGCTACCTTGAGCTAAAAGGCTGTCAGTTCAACAGCTGGGCAGACAAGCCTTATGTCAGTAGTGACCATTTGGAACACTCCATGGATTCCTTAAAAAAAATAAAAAATTACAGTTACAGATGTTTGCCCCAGCTTCTGAAAACATAGCCAACCAGGTCTGCTGCAGCTGTCAAGTTTGTGTTAGCACAGTCCCTGATGGATTCCAGATGACCCGGTAGCCATTTCCATCTGGAACACAAGGGGAGCACTTCACTTGCTGGCCTAGCAGAAAGGCTGTTGTAACTGATGTTAAGGAGACAAGACTGTGATTGGAATAGACATAAACCTTTGTTTGGATGTAGGGTAAGTTGTGATCGACTCAAAACACCTCTCCTATGGCTCCACAAGAAGGCTGTTCGAGCCCAAGTAGTGAGTCTGGTGATGTGACGAAGTCCAATAAAAGGCTTCAGAAGTTGCACTTTGCCTACTTTGGGCTGTATGGGACGAACTTACAAAGAAAAAAAGAAAGAGCAAGGTGACATCAATGGCAGAGAATGTTAGCAGGAATATCACTGAGAGATGGAGAGGTGGCAGATTATACAGCAGAAGAGGCAAGGCAGTCATGGCTGCTTGGCAGCCAAAGGAAAGACAGCTGAATGGTTCAAGAATAGACAGTACAAAAGAAGGTGAAAGGAAGATGGCAAGGGAAGACAGAACAAGACTGAAGGATAAAGACTGCTGAGGGAACACAGGGATACAAACTGTGGAGCCTGGTCACTGGAAAGAGTTCCAGAAAGCTCTTGTACCTAAGAGCTGCAACACTGCTGTTAAACACTAAGGGATCCTGACTGACCAGACTTACACAAGAGCCACAGCACTGGCTGCATCATGGACACAGCAATCCCATCTTCTCAGATCTACATAAAGACTGTTAACACTAGGGGTGTCGCCTGCTCTCACACACCCAGAAACTGCTCACCTACCAACAATTTCACCTGAACAGAGCAAAAGGACCCTAACCAGAAACAAAAGAGGGTATATTGTGAAATCAAAAAAGAATCTTGGCACTGCACCGTGACACAGAGGGCTGTCCCCACAACAGGTTTTAAACCAGAAAGTCATTCAAGATGGAGTTGAAGGCTAGGTGTGGTGGGGCACGCTTTTAATCCCAGATCTCGGCAAGCAAACAAAGGCAGGCAGCTCTTCTTGAGTTTGAGTCAGCCTGGTGTGCGCAGTGAGTGAGTTTTAGGACAACTAGAGCTAAATAGTGAAACAATATCTCAAAAAACAAAAAAAAAAAAAAAGAAAAAGAAAAGAAAGGAAAGAAGAGAAGGAAGGGGAGGGGAGGAAGGGAGGGAGGGAGGGGGGGGGGTGGATCTGGAAATGTGTCTGACTTGTAGATGTGTATTCTCTAGGCCCAAGGCTGAGGGCTTGCATTGGTCAGCACTGTTCTTCCTGGTAAGAGAATTCAGTGTTAACATCAGAACCTACAGCCCCAAGGAAAATAGCAGACCAGCTTCTGATAGTCAGTGTTTCTTCTCATAGTTAATACTTTTTGGCACAGCAGAACAAGGTCAGCCCTGTGCACAACTTTCTATGACTTCCCAGAAATGAAGCCAAGAGCTATTGATTTTCTTATGAAGAAAAATATACATATTCATTTAAAAATAACTATGCATCCATCCCCAAAACTCCATGCATAAACAAAGACAAGATTTAAATGTATGCATTCAAATGTGTGTTACTTAATAAGAGACACTCATGCAACATAGAAGAGACAATACTCAAAAAGAAGCTCTTCCATTGTGGTCAATGACTGTGTCTCTAACCTGCTACAAATGTAGCCAATGGGTTCAGGATACTACCTTCTGGCCCCTAAGGGCACCCATACATGAGTCAGACATTTACACAAACACACAAACACACACACACACACACACACAAACAACTAAACAAAAACCACCAGGCAGACCTTACCAAGGATTTAAATGCAAAAAGATAGAGAATTTAAAGACAATCAACAGATGTTGTCAACTGCACCCTATTTTAACTGATGTTTGGAAACACACTCAAATATTAATGTCCCGATCAATCAATTGTAAACTTTCCTATAGTGTTAAAAACACGGCTGTCCATGTAGGTTATTTCAAATTAGAAACTCTCCCTATTGCAAGTTCAAATCTAGAGAAGAAACCATATTCTTAATCATTCGGACGTTCAGGACAATTTTTGAAAAAAGTTCTTTAACAATCTTGAAACTCTCTTATCTAGGTGGTCACATATTCTTCGCTTCTCTGTAATGGGGACTGAGACAAACCATCATTCATGAAGAATCATCATTTCCAGGTGAAATATACCATTACACAACAGAGCTATTCAAGCTAATTCTAGTCCATGGGTGTATAAGGGTTCTAAGTCAAACTAGCATTCAGC
Organism: Microtus pennsylvanicus; assembly: GCF_037038515.1. Taxonomy (NCBI): domain Eukaryota; kingdom Metazoa; phylum Chordata; class Mammalia; order Rodentia; family Cricetidae; genus Microtus; species Microtus pennsylvanicus. The sequence goes on along the minus strand of NC_134591.1, from coordinate 69,420,684 downwards.
GGTCTCGATATTTAAGTGTACACCTTCTGTGACAATAAGTCGATGGGTCGCTATTCTGATGTGTCTTCTGTATTACCTACTTGTACACTAGTTCTGGGGACTCAACTTCCAACCACAGAGAAAAGCAAACCATGCCCTTAACAGCTGCTTCTGTCTATTGGACTCTAGGTGACTGAGAAAACTGGAAAGTCACCCAGCAAATAAATAAAGTTTCAAATTTAGGAAACCAATTTTATTTTTAATTACAAGTTACAGTTTGCTAAAAACTAGTTCCTCTTGGGATGCTAGGATTCCTTCCAAGACAATAGACACATTCTTCACCAGTCCCAACAAAATGTATATACAGCTCTTGGAAATAAGCAGAGGTGATATACACTCTACACAAGAAGCTTATCTGTATAGTCTTTAACAGTAAGAAACACCTGTGATCAATCCATCCAAACTTGCTCTAACAGAGGAAGTCATCTGAAGCATCATAGTCTGCTAAAATGCTTCAATTCTCAATGTCATCATGCCACTCCACGGCATTTCCTAAGGCTCTAGAGTGAACTCATAAAATGCTCATCCAATGAGGTGGTTTCCATACGAACACAGCTCCTCTGGATATCATGCAATAGGTCCCTAGGAATAGCGGCAGCAACTGTGCTCTGAATGTGAAGTCAATACACAGAAACATCACCAATAATGTCTTAAAGCAACTGGGAAAGAGAAACATGTCTGTCTTAGCAATATTCAAGCTATGAAACAACCAACGTAAGTGGGAAGTACAGAAAGTGACCACTGGGAAGAGAGCCAGTAGAGTTAGTGAACCGGTGCCCATCACCCACCACCATACTCACTCTACTTACCTGAGGAGGAGTGGGTGTGGACGTGGGTCTTCCTATAGGTGGAGTGGGATTTCTGCTGCCACCTCCAGACATAATCTCCTCTGTTATGTCTTTACCTCCCTGATTTGGATCTCGAATTCTTATCTACAAAGTTAAATAAAACGTTAAGTATAAATCTAGGTGTCTATGTACGAGATTTAAATGATGAATCAAAGGTACACATGGAGATAACTATTAAATTTGTTAATCTCCACAGTGGATTAAACTTCAATCACAAAACTATATAAGGTCATCTCAACACAAATGTAGGCAACAAGCTGCAACCTGAACTAAATATAAAAAGAACTAAAAGCAAGGAAAGTAGGACCAAGCTGACTGAATTTCTAGGTCAAAAAAGTAAAATATCTACGCTTGTATAAGACTGCCAAATACATTGATTCTACTTATAGTTCTTAATATCAAGGAGAGCCAGATATAGTTTAAGAATAACAAAGTGCCTGAATAGGTTTTCAATGTTCTAAATGGTCCTCTGAAGCTCACTAACAAAATACATACATTTGCTAAGATTTAGGAATAGGATTTCACCTGCCCAGAACTTTGTATACTTTTATAAGGGTGCTGGCTGCAGAGTGCTCTGTACACTACACATACTCCTGTGAGGATGCTGGCTGCAGCATGCTCTGTACACTAGTGCACTCCTGTGAGGACGCTGGCTGCAGCGTGCTCTGTACACTACGCATACTCCTGTGAGGATGCTGGCTGCAGCATGCTCTGTACACTACGCATACTCCTGTGAGGATGCTGGCTGCAGCATGCTCTGTACACTACGCATACTCCTGTGAGGACGCTGGCTGCAGCGTGCTCTGTACACTACGCGTACTCCTGTGAGGATGCTGGCTGCAGCGTGCTCTGTACACTAGTGCACTCCTGTGAGGACGCTGGCTGCAGAGTGCTCTGTACACTACGCATACTCCTGTGAGGATGCTGGCTGCAGCATGCTCTGTACACTAGTGCACTCCTGTGAGGACGCTGGCTGCAGCATGCTCTGTACACTAGTGCACTCCTGTGAGGACGCTGGCTGCAGCATGCTCTGTACACTAGTGCACTCCTGTGAGGACGCTGGCTGTAGCGTGCTCTGTACACTAGTGCACTCCTGTGAGGATGCTGGCTGCAGCGTGCTCTGTACACTACGCATACTCCTGTGAGGACGCTGGCTGCAGCGTGCTCTGTACACTACGCATACTCCTGTGAGGATGCTGGCTGCAGCGTGCTCTGTACACTAGTGCACTCCTGTGAGGATGCTGGCTGCAGCATGCTCTGTACACTAGTGCACTCCTGTGAGGACGCTGGCTGCAGCGTGCTCTGTACACTACGCATACTCCTGTGAGGATGCTGGCTGCAGCGTGCTCTGTACACTAGTGCACTCCTGTGAGGACGCTGGCTGCAGCATGCTCTGTACACTAGTGCACTCCTGTGAGGACGCTGGCTGCAGCATGCTCTGTACACTAGTGCACTCCTGTGAGGACGCTGGCTGCAGCATGCTCTGTACACTAGTGCACTCCTGTGAGGACGCTGGCTGCAGCATGCTCTGTACACTAGTGCACTCCTGTGAGGACGCTGGCTGCAGCATGCTCTGTACACTAGTGCACTCCTGTGAGGATCCTGGCTGCAGCATGCTCTGTACACTATGTGAACTCCTGTTAGGATGCTGGCTGCAGTGTGCATGTAGACTATGTACATTCCTGTAAGGATGCTAACTGTACTGTTGCTTTTTCCGAGTAAATGCCCAGACACATCATTCAAGCCAATAGGGAACAGAACAGATCAATATTATCCTAAACTTTTACAGTTAAATTATCAAAGTACCACTAGGAAGGACAAGGCAGATCTAAATGTACTGACAGAGGATCTCTAAGCTAGAGTGGAACACAACACTGTGGCATGAGCTTCCTGTGAACTTTCAATGGCTCTCCATGCTTATGGATGTCAAAGAGGATGGTGCTGTAATGAGAGTGGAGGACCTGGGTCCAGGACCTCAGAGCTGGGACAGTGGGGTAGTAAGTAGGTTCCCTTCTGAAGTGCATTACCTGCACAACTTAGTAAAGTAACTAATTGCCTGAAAACTTCATAGAATTCACTATCAAGAAACTTTAGAATATCTGGAAGGCTACAGGGACATAGGTGTCATTATCAGCTCTTTTTGTTTGCTTTTCAAACTGTCTTTCTATGTAGCCCAGAATGGCCTTGAACTCACTATGTAGCCCAGGCTGCTCTTGAACTTGATCAATCCTCCTGCTTCAGCCTCCCCAATATTCAGATAACAAGTGTGTGCCACCACATCCAACTTCCTTTTTTCTTATTAATGACCTTCATCATCACTACCTTTTACTTCTGTTAGCACCATTTCTCTCAGCATTGCAGACTGCCATCAGTCAACTTTACCATACTGACTTAACATTTTAAAGTCCCATTTCTTGCCTGCAGTGTCATGCTAAATTGGAGTGTTCTGTTTATGGTGATATGTTCATAAGTCATTTATTTCTAGTCAAAGCACCAAATTTGAATTCTTTACTTGTTTTAAATAAGAGCACTTCGGGAGTGCTGGACAGCTCCACTCCCTCCTGGGATACCTGTGGAGATATGGGCACTACTGACTGACAGTCAGCATCATCTATTGTGTGTGTTCTGCTGGGTAAAAGGCTAGAAGCCAGTCTTCTACAAAACATCCTGCAATATATATGTGGTGCTGGGCTCTTGGGTGTTTCTTACTAGACAGAGGCAACACCTTTATAATAATGTAGTGTAAATAGATATATTTACTAAATTCTGCTTGCTGTTTCTGTCTTCCAAAGTTTCTTTTTTTTTTTTTTTTGATTTTTTTTTTTTTTTGATTTTTCGAGACAGGGTTTCTCTGTAGCTTTTGGTTCCTGTCCTGGAACTAGCTCTTGTAGACCAGGCTGGTCTCGAACTCCCAGAGATCCGCCTGCCTCTGCCTCCCGAGTGCTGGGATTAAAGGCGTGCGCCACCACCGCCCGGCCTTCCAAAGTTTCTTCCCCCTCCTTGTGACTCTTTAGGATTTTGGCTCCTTTTACTTTGGCGCTACTGTTTTCTTCTGGCAGTTCAAACTTGCTGCTCAGCACTGCAGTAAAGGAGAGTCAGGATCCACTCAAGCATGCAGTATGCCTAGCTGGGAAAAGGTGACACTAGGGAACGGGTATGCGGTTTCTAGTTAAGTGCCCAGAAACACTAGGCTAGGGGGAGGCAGTGACACAAGGGAGAGGAAGAAATGGCACACTGTACACTAAGATTGATAATGATCAGATATGCTTGGTTGAGAAATGATTATATGCCCCAATTTATGACAAATCAATGAAGATCTCTTACAGTTTTTTTCTCTCTCTTGGCTGGAGGGGGCTGCTGCTGCGTAGGCACTATGATAGATGCTGACTGATACACTGGCTGACTTGGGTAAAAAGGCGTTCCTAAGGAATCAGAACAGAATAAGAAGCATTCAGTTATTTTGTCAAACACTACAGGCCTGCAATGGTATGGTGCCCTGAACAAGCTCCTGGGAAAATGAAAACAAACTACCGACTTTTCTTCGCTTCATATAGGGTTTGGACTCTGTGGCCCACACTGACCTGCAAGTCAGATCCCCCTGCCTCTCGTTCCCTGGGATATGGGCCGGAGCCACAAACCTGGGTAGCATTCCCAACCTCTGTCCTCCAGCTACTATAGTAGTCAAGAAATTACCCCTAAAATATGTAATATCTCTAAACACCAAAAGAATCTAAAGAAAACAGTTCAGTGCCCAATTCCTACAGAGTGACACCAGGATTATCTGGTGTACCCTGGTTACAGCTTTCAGGAAGAATCTTGTCTTGAGGCCCACAGTTCACAACAGTGACTCTCTAAGTTACTGTCTTCTGGGACTTTTGTTTGGGGTAGAGATGATGCAAATTCTTTGGTATGAAGAGCCAGAGCTGCGGCATGCCAGTGGTTAGGTGAAGAGGCACAGCTACAGAAGGCCAGTGGTTAGGCTCCCTACAAGTCCTTAAGGGAAGAGCTTTAACAAAAGATAGCAGGGAAGACAACATCCCAATAAGAACCAAGCTCCAAGCTAAGTTCCAATTTCTGCACACTCAAGACTACATCCCCTTCTATTTGCATCCTCTTCCTACTCTCATCCCTCAAGCACGCTGACAACAATCACATCCAAGTTAAAAGACAGACTTTATTCACGCTCTGACTCTACTGCCCAACAGTCAAAGCTATCTTCTCCCCAAACAGACCTAATACACAAAGGGTTTTTTTTTAATATCCAAAATGTAGAATATTGTTTTAATTACTATCAAATCGTGGTACACAGAAGAACGGGAGGGGAGAGATGGTGCAGAATTAGAAAGTCAATCTTCAGTATCTGTTGACTGGATAATGGTGTGGAAGAAAACATATTTAGAAAAGAAAAATTGTTGAAGGTTGTTTTTGTTTTTTTGTTTGTTTGTTTGTTTGTTTGTTTTAAATTTTTGTTTTGCCTGAGAGAAAGAACAGAAGAACTACTCAGGGAAACATGGAACATGAAAGAAATGGCCAGAAACAAAAGGATTTCAATTCTGGAGCTGTTTGAGATGCTTACTAGTCACAAAACAGGCAGGAACTAGGTACCCTTGTATGTCTGGTTACTTTCATCCAGGGCATCAAACAACAAAGGCTGACACAGAGCTGCCTAGGCAGTCAAGACAGACCTGAACTTCCAATTCTCCTGACTTCACATTCCCAGTGCTAGAATCAGAAGCCTGGATCATGATACATACAGGTTTATGGGGTGTCCAAGGTGGAATAGAGCACTGTGCAGATTAAGCAGACACTCTACCAACTGAGCTACACCCTCAGCCTCTAAAGTTATTAATTTTGTAACCAGTAAAGGCTTTTTTGGTTTCTTTATTTTTCTGGAGAAGGGTTTCTCTGTATAGTCCTGGTTATCCTGAAACTCTCTGTAGACCAGGCTGGCCTCAAACTCAAGAGATCCAGCTGCCTCTGCCTCCTGAGTGCTGGGATTAAAGAAGTAGCCAACCAAACTAGCAAAGGTTTTTGTAATAAGCAACACCAAAATCATGGGATTAGATAAATGAGAAAATGAGAGCAGATAAATAAGCCCAAGAAGCCATTTTTGTCAGAGGCCACAGAAGAAAAACCAGCAGAGAGGTAAACAAAGGCAACAGCTGCAGCTATTAGGGAAGGAGGCAGGCATGGGGGTGCCGTGGAACATGCAACCATCCCAGCATTGAGCTGAGGCAGCAAGATCCTGAGTTCAAATCCAGCCTGGGCTACAGAGTAAAACTTTGTCTCAAAAATAACAAACAGGAGAGTGTATAGGTCAGTTCTGAGATTAGGGACAGTAAGTAACCACTCAGTTTGGCACAGGGGGGAGGGGAAGGAACCAGCAACCTTTGGTTTCCAAATGAGCCCCCTTTGTCAATCTGAGGCTGGGCTAAACTCTGTCAAAGCAGAAAGCATGCTTACAAAAGCTGCTGAGGAGAAAGCTCAACAGAGAATGGGAAGAAAGAAAATAAAGATTGTGAAGCTAGATAACCCTTTTATCTCCTTAAAAAGTTTGCTGAGGGGCTGGGGAGATGGCTCAGAGGTTAATAGCATTGCCTGCTCTTCCAAAGGTCCTGAGTTCAATTCCCAGCAACCACATGGTGGCTCACAACCATCTGTAATGGGGTCTGGTGCCCTCTTCTGGCCTTCAGGCATACACACAGACAGAATATTGTATACATAATAAACAAATAAATATTTTTAAAAAAAGTTTGCTGAGCCAGGAGTGGTGGTGTACGTATTTAATGCTTGCATTTTGAGAGGCATAGGCAGGCAGATCTCTGAGCTAGAGGCCAGCTTGGTCTACAGAGAGGTCCAGGCCAAACAGGGCTGCACAGCAAGACTGTCTTTGTTGTTGTTTTTCAAGATAAGGTTTCTCTGTGTAACAGCCCTGACTGTCCAGGAACTCCCTCTGTAGACCAGGATGGCCTCGAACTCACAAAGATCTGTCTGCCTCCACCTCCTGTGTGCTGGGATTAATGCCATGAACCATCACCACCAGGCTAAGATTCTGACTTTTAAATTTAACATTTGCTTAAAGGAAAAATACAGAAACAAGGCTATAACTGGACAGGAGACTAGAAGCCCCTGGCCCCATATTATTGTTGATTACTGGATATAAAGGGTACCCTCCCTGGTGACTCATCCCAAAGGGAAAGTCTGAAAGTGACACCGCAGAAGAGAGGCAAGGGCTACAGCACTATCCTTAGGGTCTGATGCACAAGAAGGAACACTCTAAGGTCACTGCACTGTAACATCTCCAAATGTAGCTTCCTGGGAGCTGCACGAGGCAGTGTCAGACTCTTTGGGTATCTGTGGCATCTGAAGTGGTTTGGAAAAGATCTAGGCAGAGGGCCACACTAGAGTTGCAGGAAGTTCAAAGGGAAAGAAGCCCTTCTGCTCCCCTGCCCCACTGCAGCAAGTACACTACTCTGGCATCAAACATTCAGGAAATAAGATACAAAAGGTGACATGAGAGAACAGAATTGGTGAGGTTGTTTTGTCACACATCCGCCAGATGGCTGATCAATCAACGAGGTACAAATTGCTGATCTCAGCATAGGCTAAGCACAATCAGTAAAACACGGAGCTTTCTCAGCTTTCCAGCAGGGCAGGAAACTGAGTGAACCAAACAGGAGTTCTCTTTTTATGAGCAAACCCAAATTCTGAGACCACCAAGAACACTTAGGAACACATAACTATAAAAATGAGAACATTTATCACTTAAGTTAGTTCATTTCTCGTGATCTCAAGGTTCTTGAGTGGGAAATGAGACAGGGTTGCTTAGAACAGGACTCAGTCAACAACGAGCAAAAGGCAAAATCAACCATTTATTTTATAATTAGGTGTTCTACTGAAGACACGCCCATTGAGTAGCACTTACTATCTATCTGCAGTAGAGAAGAAAAGAGCAAAAGCAGGGACCACAGCCTTCAAAGTCTGAGACGCCCACCTTCTCAGACAATCCTAGTGGTTCCCCAACCTAGACCCTATGAAAAGCAGGAATGAGGTGAGTAAAACTCACACACTAAGAACCTCAAAATTCACATACACATAAACAATCTTTTATTTACTTTTCTGGCACAGAAAAAGTAAAGAATCTTTAAGAATATAGATTTTTCAACGTGACATCTTTATAAATAACTGGTGCTATTTTTAAGTTACATCTTGTTTCTTATTAAAACATTCTTCCATTATAAAATAATACTGACAGCAAATAGCAGTTTTTAAAGGTCTTACTGGCAAAATTATAGATGTACTAATCCCATATGGTTCAGTTTTGATTATGTTAGGTTTTAGCCATTTTACTTGCCTAGGATAGTGAAAAGATCAGGGAATTAGTGATGTACATATATTCAGTATTTAAAGCTTCATCTTATTGGTAAAATTCCAAGTATAACAATTAAACGTGTACTTTGAGATGTTAAAGACAAAAATATCTTGACATCTACATTCTACAAAATATTTAACACCATGTCTTGTACATCATAGTTCTGGGGGAAAAAAAAAACAAGCAAATCTGCATTGGCCTTAGAAAGGAAGATAACGCAGTGACTAAGTGTCCAGTAGGGACACCTTACGACACGCAGAACAGCAGTTTTGTCCATCAGCGTCACAACACACAGGATCTCTTTGCTGGGGAACAGAACAAATGCATCTAGTTTTGTTTTATCATAATTCAGTTTCCTGCTCACTGTACAGTTCAAATGTGCCTGAGGGCTCCTAGCAGCTCAATGAGCCAGACTTCCAAAGAGGCCCAGGAGAAGAAGGAAAAGGTATAGGTGGGGTAGACTAGGTCAAAACAGTGTAGCAAGGCCTGTCATCTGGCAAATTTTCTCTCCTTTTCTTTATCAATATTAACTGCTACCACTAACCATACCCTTAAAAATCTAAAACTTCTGTCAACATGGGAGGCTAGTCTAAGCGTTCAGCACTCTACTTTCCTCAAAATTGTCAAAACACTTCAAGAATCCTACCTTTCCAGACACTGAAGGAGAATCATGAACCTGGGAACTAAGGGTGGGAGTCTAACTCTACGGTAGAACATGTACCAAGGTCTCTGTCTGGGCGACAAGGACTGAAGGAGTGGAACACAGAGCTAGGAACCTATCCCACATACACTATGAATCTATACCCAAGAGAGGCGCAGGACTAGAGAGAGAAAAGTATCTGACAGCGGCACAGCTACAGAAAAGGACTCCAAGAAGAAGGTGGAAGAATGCCACAGCACACCATGAGATGGTCAAGTGTCTGCAACTAATGGAACTAATGTAGTAGGCCAGAATTCTGATTATGATAAAAGCACAGTAACTGGTAACACATTTTTCAGCTAAAAGTATCCATCCAAATGATGAAAAAATGTGAGTAGAAATTTGATTTATGATTCATTCTAAAAACAGATTATACTATTTTTAAAACAAACAAATATGGGATTTTTTTTAATTTTTTAAGGTGAAGAAGAAGAGAGGGCAAGACAGCTGCACAAGGGTGTCTGCCAACATGCATGATGACCAGATCCCCAGAATCCATTAAGTGGATTGTGCATTGACCTGTGACCTCTACATGTATGTACACATACACACAGGAAGGGGGGAGAATATCAAAATGGAAATGTGTTTGAGAACACACTGAAATACGAAAAGATGTGTGAGATTTCTAAATGCCCAGAAATTTCACGATATTGAAAACAGTTAAGTGCCACTTGAAATAAGTGATAACAACTGTTTGTGTTATTTCTGAGGGACAGTAGCTTTCTGCATCCCGTTCTTTGAATTCTCATCACTGTTTTGGTTACTGACATACTGAAATGGAGATCGCTTTTGAAACAGTGTAGTATAGATGATGTTCGGCCCACATCATGGCTATAGGACATGCCTAATAATTTGTTTGTGGGAAAGGGACTTGTCAAAAGAAACAGATGTCAATCACAGATGAGCTGAAACTGCGTATCAACAGAGCTACTTCATAAAGATAAGTAAAGCAGTGTACTTGGAACAGGAAGAAAAGTCAAAATTTTAAAAGATTTATTTATTTATAACGTCTAATATGTTCTGTCTGCATATATGAACGCATGCCAGAAAAGAGAGCCACATCTCATTACAGATGGTTGTGAGCCACCATGTAGTTGCTGGGGATTGAACCCAGGACCTCAGGAAGAACATCCAGTGCTCTTAAGCTCTGAGACATCTCTCCAGAACGAAAAACTCATTTTTAAAAAGTCAGTGTTTATCTGTGTAGCCCTAGCTGGCCTTGAACTCAAGAGATGTCTGCCTCCTGAGTACTGGGTTTAAAGGCATGTACCACTGCCAGGCTAGAAAAGCCAATGTTTAACATGACAGATTGACAGCTACATATTACTCTTATAAGAGTCATACTAAGAGCAACAGCAAGCAGATGCTCCAAAATGGAAGAAGAATTTAGTATGCTATTTCAGAGTCAAAAGATCATTTTAGTAACCTGTAAGGAAGCTGCATATCGCAATTCAGGGAGGAACCATTGAAAACGGTTCTGTCGATCAGAACATGACCCTTTGCAACATGAAATTTAAGGGAATATTAATTTTAGCATGTTTACTCTGAAAATTTCACCTTTTCTAATTACAAAATTTTTGGATAATATTTGTGATAATACAAACAGAGCTGACCTATAGTTAAGAAAGCTGTTGAGGTCTTGAGATTTTCTAGATTATAAAATAAATCATTTTTAAACAGTGCCATGAGGCAGTACTGACCCACAAGATGGAAAGGTTCAAACTCCAAGAACCTCACCACCAAAAAAGACTGGTTACTCCAAAATACAAGTAACTGTAAAAACAACCTGGTGCCACTTAAATCCAACGGGAGAGACTCAGTGAGTGGATTACTGCGTTAAGTTAGTTGAAGCCCCAATGCCTCTGCTTTGCTAGTACTACAAAAGACCACTGATGACTGAACTTTAAAGCTTCATTTCCTAATATCCTCTAATTTTCCTCCTTGCAGTTCAGGTTCTGTGGCATGAAACAAGGGCCATATACAGTAAGTGTGCTAGACAAACACTCGGCATGACTTCTGAGTTCTGACAACCCACAGGCCAACTCTTAGTTGGCATTTACATTCGTGCACTAAGAACACCTTAAAAGCTGAGGCAGGAGGATTCTGAGTTCAAGGACAGCCCAGGCTACCCACTGAGAACCTGTCTCCTGTCTCCTTCGCCCACAAAAAGCATTTTTATCTCAACTAATCCTCAGAACATGCCCAGACAATAGCGCTGACTGAATATCTACAGGTAAGGAACACATCACTCGCCGCTGGGCTTGTGTCATAGCAGAGAACAGAACAAACTGAAATATCTGCTTCATGGATATTACATGAAATGGGGGAAAGAGTGGGTTGACAATAAAGTTCGGGGTGGGGGGATAAAACTCAAAGATAGGAGGCAAATTTATATTATACTATTAACCAAACATAAAAATGTGCGTGACAGTTGTTTGGTGGGAGAAGCCAGAAACCTACCATATGGATTCAACAGGAAAAAAAAAGTTGGTAAGATTTTATTTAAAAATCCTTCAAACCTTTAAATGGTAATAGCTAATGTGAGCCAGCAAAGAGTAAGAGGAACATGACAAATGAGCAGAATGGCTTGGCTTTTTACTCACCGTAAGCATTAGCAAAGTCCCCAGGTCCTGGTCCAGGATAAAAAGGTCCCGGCCCTGGTGGCTGAACTGGATATTGCTGTGGGGGCCCCACATACGGAGGGCCACCATGGCGGTACTAGAAGAAAACACACATTTGCAGTTGACACAGGGGGGAGTTTTAGAAAACACAGCACTGTGTACAGAGACTTGAGAAGACCTGAAGGTGCGCCCGTTAAATGTTTGTTTGTCCGTGACAGCGAGAGTGAAGCGAAGTGATGACATGAAACAACACCATAGGAAGGATGATACTGGGGAATAATTTCACTACCAATTTGTAAATTTGTGTTAAGAATCTTTGTACAGTTTTAGGAAAGTTGGCAAAAATGGCTAGACTTGCAATCAATTAAAAAGCTCCCAGGACACTAAAATCCAGTCTATCAATCACCGCCACCACCCCGATCCCCATTAGAAGCCAGGCTCCCTTACCTGTGGTATACAGTACTGAGGCCCCTGGGGAACAGGGTATGGCATAGGCAGATGGTTAACCATCATGATGTGCTGGTTGGCCTGGTACACGGCAGTGGGAGTCTGTGCACCAGGACGAATGGAAGGACTGCTGTTTGGGATGGTCGCTCTGGGAGGCTGGATCTGAGGCCTCTGGAAAAACTGGGAGAGGAAGAAAGAATTTTTGTTTTTTCACAAAGGCTAATATATAGATCTAATATCTTGAATTTTCTCCCCCCCACCCACTATTAAACTGATTGACTTAGAGTTAGAATATGCAGAAGACAATAGGTTGTCTAATAACTGAATTCATAAACTATCTTCACATGGAATCAGATTCTGGTCCATGTCTCCAGACAACAGCACAACAGGGCAGTCTCAATGCTTAGCATCACCTATTTACAGCTAAAAGCCATGCACTGTAATGATTATTTTTAACATCAGCGATAAAAACAACAAAAGAAGTAAGTGGTATTTCTCTACATGTTCTGTTTTATAAAAAGCACTGGCTTCTGAATAAAGAGAGAGTTGCTCAAAATCAAATCATTAAAAATTAAAAGTAGTAAACCTAATACAATACTGTCAGCCATTTGTAGAGTATTTAGGAGGACAAGAATCTCCACGGACACAAGCATTTTCATCCAAGCCCATCAAGCCAAATTAAAACCAGCTGTAAGGCTGTCACATACAGAAAGAAGCCTGTCAAAATGGTGATACAACCTCACTCTAAACTAAACCCATTTTTGCCTTCTCAAATATTTTGTAATAGAAGTGGAGAATCTAGTCAAGCTTCATAATGGCCTGAAATGAGCAGAGTTCAGCCCCCCCACATGACAGCCATCACTGTAGTTATGCACAGTTCTTGCTGCTTAAAGCTACACCCTATAGAGCGTTTCTAGTATGACTAACCATTAGCAACTGCGCTGTAAACTAACAAGAAGGCAGAGTTATAAAGAGGCCATGCAGAACCAAGAGCGTGTTACCTGGATGGGTCTGAATCCTCCCTTCAGTTATGAAGCAAGCAGCAGCAGGAAACAGAAAGAAAGCCAATGGAAAAGCTTACAGATCAGTAGGAAGGGCAGGCTACAGCATGCAGCTCAACAAAAACAGCTTTCTGTTCAGTAACTCAGGAGAAAAATGAAGACTAGAAAATCAGAATGACAAGTCTTCACTTGAGGATTCTAGGGCACATGGAATTAAGTTCTAATATTTAGTTGAAAAATTGAGAAAAAGAAGAAATGCATCCACTGATAAACCCTTCTAGCGGCTTCTGGTTATCACACCCTAAAAGAAGTACGTGGTAGCTAAAGTACAGCTGGGACTACTGACTCTTATTTGGCTCTTAAATGTCCAACTGCATGACTTTGGATTATTTTTCAACAATCTAGTCACTATCTTAAATAGGGCACTAAAAAAAAAAAAAAAACCACAGAAACCTCTAAATCAAAGAGCTCTAACACCAAGCTGAAAACATTGGCCAAACTCTGAAAGCCCCTGAATTGCCTCCTGACCTCTGGCCCTCTCGGGTCCTTTTCCATCCTTTTGTTAATAAGCATCAAGATATTCCAGGTGTCAGAGTAAGTTCTCACTTTGCGCTAAAGTGGGAAAACGGTATGTTTAAGCCCAAACCTCACTCCCATTCAACCTTCTACAAGGAAAGCCCTAAGGAGGTAATGCAGGCGATAGGAAGCTGTTGCAGGACAATGGATTGAGTGAGGAATCCACTGGGGGGAGCCAAAAAGGAGTTGATGCAGATGAAAGGCACAAGAGGCAAAGTTGGTGTCTTAGGAAGAGGAAGCTGGGGAATGATAACCAAAGTTGTCTATCTCCACCGACAGCACTTCTCTAGCTGCAAACAAGAAGGCTGAACTGACAGTTCTCCCTTCCATGGCCAGCAGACACATTCGCAGTTATATAAATCTGCTGTAAATACATTTTTTAGAATAAACTTCAAATTTTCTAATCCATTGTCAAAAGTATTGCTGGTTTAAGGAGGGACAGTCATTCACCTATCAACTACTGAACCCTGCAGGATGCAGGAAGGATGAAGAGATCCATGCTGTGAGATCCCTTTCCATCAACTCCAGAGGCAGTCAAGACAAGAAAAGCCACAAACCTAGAGGCACTATCTCTTTTGCCAGCTCATCAAATGACATTCCACACTCGCACCTCCCCTAAAGAGTCAGTCCTATTATGGATTGGCAAGAAAAGAAGACAAGGAGGTACTTGGCTCACTTGCAAGTATATGGAAGGCCGACAGGGCAAATACTCCTACATCCTATGCATGAGTGTTTTTCTCACCATCCTGATGGATCTTAACGAGCTTATCCAAAAAAGTAACTGAGATTACCTTATCAACAGGGTTTCTGAACAGTGTATTTTCTTCAGTCATGTCGAATCTGAATGTTTCTGATAAAATTGATGTAAACATAGCCAAGCCAACACAACACAAAGTAAGACATTTTTATTATTTCAACTTTGAAACTGGGTAAAACCTATTAAGACAAACACATTAAGTGACAACAAACTAGCTCTCTCAAGCATTAAGGAGCTACCAAACTCGGCCAAAAGCTTTAACATAACACTAACTCACCCTCGCTCTGTCTCTAAGGCATGTGCTACTGTGGACGCCACAGACGCAAACAGAGAAGCAGAGTTTCACTAGAGAGCTGGGCATCCTCACCTGCAGTTTAAACACGTGGGGTCTGGACTGGTGGTTATCCAGTACTTCTCATGAGATAGAAAGTGATCGACCACAAGAAATGTATTCATTTCAGAGTCAAAGGGGACTTGGTGGGAGCTTGATCCACTACACTAAAGTACAGCACATCCCTAATCATAACTAACCACCAGAAAAATGCATTGATTACTTTATGAAATTACTGTTTCCTATTCAAGGCAATACCTTTCTCCTATCCCAAGACTTATGCTCTTTAAAGAAACAAGCACTTGTTTATGTTCATGTGCATGTTTCCCACACCATCTGAAAGACCTATTCAAACTTTACTGCATGACACTTTAGAAAAACAAGCTACCTAGAGTTGATCTATTCCTCTTACACATACAGATAGGCGCAGATGTGAGCGCACAAACGCACACACGCACACGTACAGGACTACAAAAGTCGTGATGCCTGGAAACACAAAGTAGGGGCTGAGTTTCTTTTCTATGCCCCTTCCTAATCACTCACTGGCATATGAATCCTACTTAATAGTAGAGTAAGAAATGTAGGTTATTTTTCAGATGGGTAGGCATGGCAGTAAACTGCCAGTTACTAAAAGAAATATTAAAAACTTGGGCAATGAAATAGGTAACTGTTTGGTACTTAAATGAGTGTATGTCTTTCTTTTTACTGGCTCCAAAGTGTTCAATCTACATCACCTATCCACTCATTCACTGTCTGTCTCTGAGAACTATAATTACGCCTAACCCTTCTGTAGAAGGGACAGTTCTCAGTTATCTGAAAACCACCATCACATTTCAAGTGATTGGTGCCATACGCAGCCAGTGCTACAGTAGCGAAGGGAGTGAAGAGCTAAATGCCCACCATCACAAAGAGTTCTGTTGAAGTGCTGCCATAGAGGGCTGTGTCAGGTAGAAGAGAATGGGCCCCAAGGATTCTGTAAAGATCTGCTCTGTCAAATGGGGAGTCTGGAAGTGAACATCCTTTTAGAACACTTCATTCTTAGTTGTAAAATAATTGGGATGGAACTGGAACGGACCATCAGTGGGTAAGAGCACTTGCTGCTCTTCCAGAGAATCCTAGCTCGAGTCCCAGCACCCCTGTCAGGTGGCTCCCAGCTGCCTAGAACTCCAGTCCCGGGAGGGATCTGATGCACTCTTCTGGCCCATGTGGCTTAAGCACATGGACATGCACACATGGAGGAAGGGGAGCGCCAGAGACCTTTTATTATATGCCAAATATTTTAACCCTTGAATGCCCACACAGCAAATCAAGGAAGATACTATCGAACCCATTTTGTAGATAGGAATGCTAAATAAAGCCCAGGATACTCTGTAGTGAAGCTAATCAGCGAAAGCCAGCTTTAACTTGTTTCTACAACATCTTACTATACCGTCAACAAGACACCAGATTAGAGTGCCCATCGTGGTCATTCTCCACACTTGGTACCACCCTTTAGCACAGCTCCCATGCCTGGTCTGGTGCCCTATTTACTTCCACCATACTCTGCTGTACCCAGGTGTGCCCTCAGAGGAAGGCTGAAGCCTTTACTTACTTTTCTTTCCACATCTAAAAAACTGTCTACTCAATACAGACATATCTCAGTAGTACACTTCTCTGTGAGAAACCAAGTCTATGATGGGAAAAAATAAATAAATCACAAGCCAAACTGGCTTTAATGCTTTAGCAAAACAAAGCATGCTACAATAGGAATCCATGCATTTTGGTGCTCCTCCACAGTGCAGACTGTCCCAGCACACTCGGCTCATCCCTGCTTATGCTAACAGCCGAGCCCTGCAAACACGACATATTAGTCAGCATCTGTCAATACCACGCAAACAAAGAGCATGGAAGCAACTGCAAAATGACTTTGTGCTAGAAATACTTTAAGATACCAACTTCCTGGTTTTCTCTTAAAAGACAGATGGGCCGGGCATGATGGTGTATGCCTTTACTTCTAGAACTCAGAAGGCACAAATAGATGGATATTTGTGAGCCTGAGGCCAATTTGTCTACACAGTGGGTTGTGGACCAGGGAGGGCGATACAATGAGACCCAGTCTCTATAAAATAGGAGAAATAATAATAATAATAATAATAATAATAATAATAATAACAACTGACAAACTACAAAAAACGAATACTTTATCTCATTGTGAAACCCAAAAGCAGGATGAGGGTAGGAATACAGGGAAGTCCAAACTACACAAATTTCAAGAACTGAATACATCAGACAACTACTAGCAGGAGAAGAGTTTAACTCACACCGAGTGGGTTGTGCACATCTGCTCTCTCAGGTTCTAATCAGGTTGAGATTTTCAAGCAACAAGGAAAGATGGCTAGCATCTTTCTAAAATGGCTCAGCAGACATCTGCCTCTTCCTTGAAAGGAAAGTATAATGCTCAAAGTTCTGCAGTTACAAAATGAAAAAACAGGAAAGAACGCCAAAAGAAGCCCTGCCCACGCCTGATACAACAGCATGGAGACTGGTTCAGACCTCAGTGGAGCATGGCCCTCCTGACAGGGCTGCAAAGCTAACTCTAGCTTACCAAGTACAGTTAAGGACCTTATAAACAAAAGCAAATCCAAGAAGTAGATTCCATAGCAATTTCTTGACTCTATGAAGAACAAACAAAATGTTCAATGTTTTAAATCATGAGATTTTCCGTAATTCACATAACCCCATTTTACACAGGAGAAAAAAAGTATAGTTTTTAACTACATGAGACAATGTTCTCTTTTCACAGGGATCTCTCCAAATAATCTTCAAATGATAACTCCTTTCCATGCCTACTGAGAAAAGTACCAAGCCACAACAAGGCACACATTTGCCACACAATCACAATTATCCACTAATGTGGGTCACTTTACAAAACATGGAAGGATAGAGAAGACAAGGAAGTGACCGCTGATGAAAGACATGAATCTGCCAGTCTCAAAACCCTGGGGTAGGCGTCGTGAGGATTTTTGTGCTAAAAATTTCACTGAGTATTTGGGTTGGCTTACAAATTAGGGTGCACTTGCTTCAGGCTCCTAAGCAGTAGGATAAATCTAAGGCTAATTCTTTATTGGGGGAGGAGGGTAGCACTGGCTGTAGCCCTGGCTATCCCGGAATATATAGACAAGGCTGGCCTCAAACGCACAGAGATCTGCACCTGCCTCTAAAGTGTTGGATCTCAGAAGAGTACTACTATGCTCCGTTCTGAAGCTAATTCTAATTCCTACTTCAATCATATCTGGCCAAAACAAACGACCACAGGTAAAACGTCTTTTGTAGCTTTAACATCTGCCTGGGTCATAACAAGCCTACTAGATCCTAGGACCAAGATGGACACATGCTTTTCTTTAAAATGTGTGTTTATGAACTTTGTCTCTGAACAGCTTTCGCTGTGTGGCTATGTCCTGTTTTGTGGAGCTCTGCAATACTGTGCCCCTACCTTCCTCTCTCCATAAGGAGATGGCATATACAGATTCATCAAGTCCCAAAGGAATTGTGGCACCATCTCCATGGGAGGGGATGGAACAAGTAGGGCAGGATGTGTATTTTCTGTCACTTTGAAACTGGCTGCAGTTGGGGGTCAAACACTGCAATTTACATGATGGTTGTCTACAGATGCTCATGCCACACATACTTTTGACAGTAAACAGACTCTATCCTGTGGAGGCAAGGGAGCACACTGTTCCTTTAAACAGACATACACCATGCCAACACTGGGATAGGCACCTCCTGCTGGGAAGCGGTGCTTCAGTCCCTTACCTCTCCACAGTAACAAGCGCTGCTGCTGAAGCTAGGTGGACCGTCCTACTTTCTGTTCACAGTCAAGGCAGGCCTCAGTTTCCACTACTATGCCCAGCTTAAAGCTCCTTATTCACTGAATTCTACGAGGTGCAATGAGGAGAATCTAAATGACATGTGAGCTAGAAACAGAGGCCACCTAAATTTTCTGTATTCAAAAGTAATGTTCTAGGTTTCTGCATTTCATCCCAGGAACTTGTCTCCAAAAATGACCATGAGAAACTACTTCTTTGAGGCTAAAGATAATTTGGCTGGTACCATGCTTTCCTAGCATGAGTTCAAGCTCAAGCACCAAGACACAGACCATGTGTGGGTCACCTGCTTACAATTCCAGCACTTGGAAGATACAGGCAGGAGGATCCCAAGTACAAACCTTGGGCTGGTAAGTTGGCGCAGCAGGTAAGGTGCTTGCAGTGTGAGCCTAGAAACCCGCACTGGATCCCTCTAACCATGTGGGGTGGAATGAGGACACTGCCTAAGTGTCCTCTGGACTCGGACATGCACCACAGTACACACAACCACACATACACAAATAATAATAACTTAAATGACAAACAAAAAAGGTCATCCTCAGTCACACAGATGGCTCCAAGCCAGCTTGCAGTCGCTACCTGATAGTCCAGCCTCACCAAAGCAAGCAATGACCTTTCCTGCTAAAGAATATAAAATATGTGTATACTTCTCTATTTAGCAGCAGAATTTAATAGATTGTTTATCTTGTAAATAGTTTTATATATCCTTGAGAATTTCATCCTTTTTTTTAAAAAAGCAATCAAAAAAGAACTATTCTTGTTAAGTACGTGTTATAACAGGAAGCAAGGCCAACCACCAGTAAAATGTCCCTAAGATGTGCTGCACAAGGGGCATGGCTACTAAAGCCATCTTATCTCCTGAAAATCTCTGAAAGCCCATCACACACCTCGTGAAAAGGCTTAGGAAATGAGTGCTCAGAGTCAGCTGCTGGTGAGTGTTTAATACAGCACACACCTTCAGGGCCACTGCAGCCCATGCCTTTCTGCTTCTGCTCCACCCTTCAAGAACAGAAAGGGTTTCAGATTAACCATCCTGAGAGCCTGTCACTCTAACAAGTGGGGCTGATACTAGTAACATTGCTTTGGTTTTTCAGGATTACCCTCAAGTCAGTAATCTGTACTTCGCACCACCTACCAAAAGAGGAGGAGAAGAGCGGCCAAAGGCAATCCTAATTACTGCTACTGGCGGTCTTCCCTGAGAAAAACCAATGTTTAAGAAACACAAATGTGAGTGAAGAAACTCAACAGTGCCCCTTATACCAAGGAACTCAAAAGGCATTGTCTTTCTCTCTACTGAACTCAAAACACCCCACTTCTTTTCCCTCTGCTTCGTGGGCACAGATGCCCCATTTCTCTCTTAGGAGCATTTGGTTTCATACTGATTAAAAGAAAAACTTTGTCTCTGCAGAATTGAATAATTTCTTAAAAATGATAGTAATCCTGGATCTTGGGGGACTGCTGTGGTTAGAGCACTGGCTGACTCAGATTCGATTCCCAACACCTACACAGTGGCTCACAACCATCTCTAACTCCAGCTTCAGGGGATTCAGTGCTCTCATCTGGGCTCCAAGAGCAACAATACACACATGGTGCAGCCATACATGCAGGCAAAACACCCATATATATTAAATAAAATAAATCTGCAGACAATTCTATCATATTAATGATATCAATGCTAGGGAAATCTATTTCTAAGCTGGAGCAAGCGCCGTGTTCCACTGCATCCTGCTGGCCATCTGTATTATATTACTGGTCCTCACGTGCTTTCTTCTTTAGCATCATTCTCATCCTAGAGATGAGGAAACTGATGCTGAGGGCAGTGAGTAACTTATCCAGAACACTCAATTAATAAGGGGGAGGAAACCTACATCTGTCCTAGTGCCAACATTCCCAAGTCTGTGTAGTAGGGTATCTTCAAGCTGAAAAAATAACCAAGTTACATTCTTCTCCCAGAAAAATCAAAGAATAGCCATCCATGCCATATCTATGCTTGGAAAACCTCAGAATCCAGTGGCCTTGTCTCCTTCAACTTGTTAACACTACTTAAGAAATGGGGCTTTGTATTAAATCCCTCAATAAAAAGATTTGAAGTGAGGCAACACCTTTTAGTGAACAATAAGAATTCTGAACATAGGCCGGGCGGTGATGGCGCACGCCTTTAATCCCAGCACTTGGGAGGCAGAGGCAGGCAGATCTCTGTGAGTTCGAGGCCAGCCTGGTCTACAGAGCTAGTTCCAGGACAGGCACCAAAGCTACAGAGAAACCCTGTCTCAAAAAACCAAAAAAGAAAAAAAAAAAAGAATTCTGAACATAGGAATGAGTTAATATAGGAAGGGCCCACCTCATGTTTCTCAACAGAATATGTTGCTTTAAAACATCATTAAAAGCAGCTGCCACTGACTGTGCAAGCTGTGTCACATGCTGTCACATCCTTCACACCTCCTGAGAAGGGTGCTGGCCCTGTTTCATCTGCTTCACACAGAAGGGGCCTGAGGCTTAGAAAAAGCCTTGCCTAGTACAGCTGGTCACTGGTAAACGTGAACCCCAATATGTCAGACTCTAACCTTAGTTCTTCCTACTTCACCAAAGAGAAAATGTCTCAGAACACTTTATGAAGTGTTGGTGTGGGAGCAAGGAGATAACTGGAGTCTTTATTTCTCGCATAAGGTCACCTTTACTGTACACCTACTAAGTTACATAGGACCGGCCCCTTTACTGCACACCTACGAAGTTACATAGGACTGGCTTCTTATTTTTTTAAACTTTAATTCCTATTAGGTTCTCATCTTTCAGAATTAGTCTAAATCATTAATTCAGATTAAGTATGGTATAGGCAGAGTTCTATGCAGCAAATGAGAGCACCTTGTTGTTATGTTAGTTTCTTATAAGGTCTATGTTAGTGATTCACAGTAGTTGTAGAGATCCTAAGGCTGCTCTATACACCGGTACCAGTTACAGTAGAAGGTCAACAAAACCCTTAGAATGGTGCCCGCTCCATTAGGTTAAATTTATTAACAAGGCCTGTGAGGACTTAATATACCTAATGTTCCACAGTTATCTAAATTCAAAGTAATCTTTTCAAAGAAAGAAAAGAAAGTTTTTAACCTTGCTATAAACATAGGCAAAGGGGCTTGTTAAAAATAAAATATCATGAAAAACAAGGCCAACTGACTCTGACTGGACAGAGGCTGCTGTTGAGGAGTCATTAGGGATAGCACACGGGGTGGCAGCATTCTAAGGGCCAACAGCTACTAAGCCCCACATATTAGTCAGTGTAACAGTGAGGGGCAAGGGTACAGTACCTGATGATGGGCAGGTCGAGGCCCCGCTGCAAACTGAGGAAAAGGGAGAACAGACACAAAGGGAAAGGCACAAAGAGTCAGAAACACAACAGAAACCAAAGTTACACAATATACAACAAAATAAAAGCTAAAAACCCACAAGAGAAAAAAATAAAAACACAAAACATTAAAGGCTTTACTGCAGGACAGTGACAGACAGGCACCAAGATCCAAGAGGTCAACACCACCACCCAGATCTCTTCTCATTCAGAAGCTGGGGAAAAAGTTATTAAGCTACTAGCACCTGGGTGCTCACTCATAGGAATAGCATGAATAAATAACCCTCCCCCGAAAAAACAAAGGGAAGTGTGAAACACTAGATGGTTGTATTAAAACAAACATGAAAACCAAGTATGTGGCATGAAACTATACAGCTGGAGGACACCAGAAATGCTTTTAGATCGCAAAAGCACACTAAATGAATGTCAGAGATTAGATTTAAAATTTCTTTAAATGTAATGGGTGTCTGATACACAGGCTTGACGTGTGTGTGTGTGCATGCACACGTGCTGAAATGCAATTAACTAGTAAAGCTGAATAGCCAGTAAAGAACAACGGTCTCTAACATAATCGGTCAAAATGGCATTATCATAAACTGGAGGAACATGGGCAAAAAGTACAAGATTTCAACTCTATGTGCAGCTTGAAGCAAACACTGGAGGCCCCACTGTGGGGCCTGCTTGCCCAGATACTAGATACTGGCCATGAGAGAAGGAGAACTTAAGTCCTCTGGGATTTCCAGCAGTTGACATGCACTCCCATTTGGCCTCTCTCAGAACAATTTCCCAGTCAGGATTTTTAAAAAAAAAAAAAAAGAGTCAAACCTCTAGAATTGAACAATTTTTCAGAGCAAAATTTGGGTTCCTAATGATAATTTTAACTAAAAAGGACAAAGAGAATACACCATACAAAGCCATACCTAGATGCTCAAACCTCCTCGGTTCTAATGCAGGCTACTTTATTCATCAGCGAAGAGAAAACATACAAAAGCCATTCTGCATGGGCTTTTATTTACAATATGTAAGGACCAACTATCTGCGCCTTCACAGCCCCGAGGAACCAGGCTGCAGACTGAGATCACTCTTTTCTACTTAGCACTTCATCTACAACAGGAATACACCACGGTGTAACTCTCCCAACTAAGCTACCCTGTACTCAAAATGTCCCAAAGTGCCATGGAACATACAACCTCTGAACACATTTCTGCCAAGAAATCCTGCCTCTGAAGCTATAATGTCACCAAGTGTTTAAAAAAGTGACTTGATGGTCTGTGCTTGCTCAGGGTGTGAAAAAAGCTGCCAATTTTGGCAGATCGGTTTTCCAGAATGATGGAAGATGGCAATTAAGAATCTTCTAGAAATTTCTCCTATCCAAATTGAGGTTTTGAATTTTAAGATTTTCATTTATGAGAACAGAATAGATCGTTCCTCCACTATGGGCATCAAGTTTTGAGATTAGGTAATACCATTCATAAACTAAAAAGTAGAGGGGAGAAGAAGAGATCTCTGCATGACACATTTGAAGATAACAGAAGAGAGAGAAGAGCCATTTCAGACACCAAGCTGAGTGAGGGGCCAGTCTTCTCACTGTTCTGCTGAAAGGCCCCAATTCCAAGATTCTAACAAGAAAACCCAACTTTAGATAGGTGCAAAGTTCCATTCAAGAAAGAACAAAAGTGTGTGTGTGTGTGTGCGTGTGTGTAAAAAACCCTAACTCAAGTCAGTCTGAAGTCCTGGCTATCCCCTAGACTACTCTGGCCTGGCCCCTGATGGCTTAGGGGGTTTCTCTGCGGGGTACTACCAGTCTGATCCTATGGATGGCTGTAAGCAACAGAACAAACTGTAGTCGCTGCTGGCCCGTGTTAAAAATAGAAATTTTTCTCTTAAAAGGTAGAACTTTGAGATGGTGAGGATTATAGATATAAAAGAAAACAGCCTTATGTGAACTGGAATCCAGTGCTAGTGCCACTTACCCATGCCCTCGCCCTGCTGTGCACAGTTGGTAACTGAGTATGGCCAATTAACAAAAAAAGATTACTACAAAAGCCAAATTGTCTCCACTCCAAATAGACTTCTCTAACTTCATTATTTTTTCTTAGACCATTTAAAAATAGACTGCAGTTTGAAGAGCTCCATCAAGAAAGTGGGGCAGACAGGCAACATTTTTAAATTTGGAACAAGATTCTCCATATTATGAACTTAACTAAGAGACTATGTATCAACTAGAAATATAGACAGGAAGAGATCCTGAGGGGGGGAGGGGGCATTTGGAGCCAGCAGGATTGAAAAAGCAGATGATCAGGGAAGAATGAAAAGGCTATACTATGCATTGCCAATGGCCTATTAAAGCAGAGATAGAATGGAAAACACTCTCACTGCTCAGCAAGCTGCAGGGCCCCTCCACACAGCACCACGCCTCTCCTTTCCAGTCCAAGCAGCTGGAGAATGAATGAGACTAGACCATGGCAACTTGGGATGGAAACAGAAAATACAATTCTGCCAAGTTTCACTGCAACTCTACCCTCCCAGCATGAAGACAAATGAAATAAAAAAGATATCAGACCCAAAACAATAAGCAAGAGTAGTCTGTGTGCTGCTAGTCTTGCACTTGCTTTGGGCATGTAATGGAATATGTTACCTATGGGCTTGGGTAATGTGGGTGGTAACAGTCACTACCAGAGGAAATGACAAAAAAAATTGCATAAGGGATGGCATCTGAAGAGTTTATGACCACAGGGAAAAAATGGCTGATAACTGCAGACAATTGCCCCTTGATAGTTAATTATAAAGTAGAAAGGGTAGACAAGAAGCCTTGAGATTTATTTTTTAAATTCAAATTATCTTTTAGATTTAAATCAGAAAGGGATATTCCACTTCACATTTAAAATAAGCGGGAAAAAATGTAAAACGCAAATTATTCCTGTCTGATTCCCAATAGAAGACCCACCCAATTTGTTATGGTTTTCCCACTGTGCCTGGCAGAAACTTGCATGCCAGGCTGGACTTCCAAAGAAGAAGTGATCAATACACTTCTGTTCATCAGCCAATATGTGGATGTGGTCAGAAATAATGCGTGCCAGAGGCACTGCTGCCTGCAAGAAGTACAGTTTGTTATATTGCTTACAATGCAGTATTTTATCCAGCCTCTTCCAGCCAAGGACCTGTAAACGGGAGTCTGTTCCAAAACCTTCCTCCTCTTCCAGTTGTCTGTGCAATGTATTGGCACTGTTCTGCTGGGCTGTCAAGAAAACTGGTTTAGAGATGCAGCTCTTCAGTCGGGTTTTGCGCCAAGCTCTAACCATGTAATTTCACTCTGATTGTCTTCCCCAATCATTAAAATGGGAGAGGGGAGAGGGCCAGAGAGTTCTCTGAAGTAAGAGCTTACCATAACATTCCATGCTTAACAATCAGAACCGGGGCCTATGGAAAAGGATCTGTTGAGATCTCAGGCCCATCCAATAGACAAGTATCCACATTCCCAAACCACTCTCAGAACAAAACTTGCACCAGACATTAGGTTCACCATTTCAGTGAAAAAGGAGACAAGCAAGCAGGCAACAATGACTGAAGTCCTACAACTCTAGAAACGGTTTCTCTGACCTCTGGGGAGGACCAGGATCTAAGAACAGGTATTGGAAAAGGCACCAAGGGAGAGGAAGGCAGGAAGAGGTGAGAAAGACAGGCCACTGTGTGCAGTCTAGACTCCTAGTTTTTCAAGCAGGGCTCCAGAACATTTCAACAATTCAAACTTCATGCATAAAATCAAATGAGCAGGAGCTAATGCAATGACCTTCCTATGCTATAAGCAAAAAAGCAGGTTGGGGTGCAAAAAGAAGATCCCTGTATTCCAAGAATACACAGAGCTCAAGTACAAAGAGGGATGTGGGGTACAATGAGATGTCACAGACACCTTCTGCCCAAAGCTACTCATGCAGGGTAGGAAACGACGCTAACAGTTGGACAGCTGAAGCCACTGTGCACTGTGAAACAGGAGGATGACCTGGAGTCCATCTTACTAAGTGCTGCAATCCACATGAGGGGTGAACAAGGAGGATGACTGCATTTACATCTGTATGACAATAAATCTACTACTGAAGAAATGAATACACCTGGGTGAATGTCATGCACGTGATCATACTGTCGAGTGGTTAGAACGATCTGGTGGCACGTGTTCAGAAACCCTACTTCCCACAGCACTCAAGTCTGAGGCGAACCAGTAAAATCCAATCCGCTTCTAACATCATGTTTCACTTTTCAAAATTTTGAATAATACAAATAAGACATGAAGGACGTGAAGGAAAAAAACCCTGAGTGTACTGGATTGTGCAGAAGGAAGCTCATGGCACACACAGCTCCACCCTCTCCCCCCTGAGAAATGTAAACTACCCCTGCATCTAAGCTGGTGCAAATGCGAACGCTGCCAGCCCCGGCACTGACAGTGTAGTGGCAGTGGTGATAATGACGGTGAGAAGTCTTCCCAGAGCACAGTGAGGATTCACAAAGAGATCCCAGCAGCTACACAGAGGAGAAAGCTGCACACTTACCGGAGACCGGGTCTGAGGCTGTGAATTCATTGTCTGAGAGGCTTGAGGGTAGACCAGTGTAGTTGGACCTGCATTCTGTCCAGAGGGATAAGGGGTCTGTCAGAGAATGGCAAAAACAACATTTAAAAAATATATATGGCACAGCAACTCAAATCCAACAAATTTTTTAAAGTTCACAGAAGTGGTTTGCACTGTGGTCTGCAGCTGTTTTTAAAGTTGTAACTTAGTCAATGGAGATTTCAGAGTTGGTGTACACCTCCTGACAGTGCTATCAGCAACCCAAATCTACGCACAAATTTTTCAAACCAGGAGTGCAGAAAACCTGCTGAAACCCCATCTACTTCTTGTGTGTGCATGTTGGGGGGGGGGGGGCTATGGACGTGGAGGCTAGAGGGTGATGAGCAATGCTTCAGCAGTGACCCCACTCCATACAGACAGTTCCACAGCAGACAGAAGACCAAAGACTGTCTTGAGTTCTTTCCTTACTCCAACCCTATTAAGTCCAGCCACAAACTGAACAACAGGGCAGTAAGTTACCTGGTCATAATTATTACACATAGTCAATAATTAGATGGAACTGAACAAGCTGATTCAAGGTTTCATTTTATCTTACCAAAAATATTTTCATCACATACTGTATCGAAAAACTTCTCCATACCAACTTTTTCAAAAGTAATGTGGATTTCTTACCAATTTTGGTTAATAGAGTCGAAAGTATTCTTCAAAAATTTGAAAATATATATCAAAGCAAACATCTTAAATCCTGGAAGTTGAGGGGTATATGTGCAAGAATTGGGAGTCTAAGACCAACAAGGACTAAATAGGAAACCCTGTCTCAAAAGACTTAAGATGCTGTGTATAAACATAAAGAAACATTCTCTTGCTCAACCTCAGACCCTTCAGAGCATCTGACATTGCTTTTTCATGGAACATGCTGGAAAGATGCTGGTAGCCATAGTGACTTGAAGCAACAGTGACTGACAAGTCAAATTTTTAGTATGTCTTCAACACATTGGCCAACAAAGGCCACAAAAGTAGCCAATGGAGAACAACACAAATTAGCATTCAGGCACAAGGCTTTTCTATTCCGTAGAACAGCACACATCTAGCCAGAGGTACTGTCAATGCTGTTTAAATGTACCTTTCAAAACCACATCACCATTCCCAAACTATTATAGCAATACATCACCAAGAATTTTATTTTCCTGTAGTTTAAGCATCCGCTGTAGCATACTTTTTTAAAAAATCCTTTTCCTTTTTAAGTATTTTCACTGTTACACATATAGAGCATAGTGTCTGGTGCAGGCACACACACATATAAAGCACAGTGCCTGGTGCAGGAACACACACACAACACACAGCACCTGGTGTAGAACACAAATGCACAGCGCCTGGTGCAGGCACACACACACAACACATAGTGTCTGGTGCAGGAACACACACACAACGCATAGTGTCTGGGGCAGGCACACACACATATAAAGCACAGTGCCTGGTGCAGGAACACACACACAACACACAGCACCTGGTGTAGAACACAAATGCACAGCGCCTGGTGCAGGCACACACACACAACACATAGTGTCTGGTGCAGGAACACACACACAACGCATAGTGTCTGGGGCAGGCACACACAAACAACACAGCGCACAGTGTCTGGTGCAGGCACACACACACAACATACAGCATCTGGTGTAGAACACAAATGCACACAACACACAGTGTCTGTGCAGAAACACACACAACACAGTGTCTGGTGCAGGAACACACACAACACAGTGGAACAGGCACACACACACAATGCAGTGTCTGGTGCAGGCACACAAACTGTTCCGTTACAGTATAAGCTTCTGTGCCTTCAGCAACATATGCTCTTCATCAGTGCCATTCTGCCAACAGCGCTCTTGCTGGGCATTTGTCCTGTTGTGCTCTAAGCAGTGTAAGAAGCAGATGCCTCCAAAGCCTTTATTCCTTTCCTACACGTAAAGAATGACTAACCACATTTCTTGATGGACTTCTTAACTTACTACGGTGTTTTACTAAAAATTACACAAACACTTCAACAAAAAACATTGTTTTAATATTTATTTTTCACCATGTGACTATGTTTCTGTGTGTGGTATGTGCATGCGCTGAGTCTGGTACCTGCAGACTCTAGGAGACAGTGTTGGGTACCCTGGAGCTGGAGTTACAGATAGTTTGAGCCACCCAATGTGGGTCCTAGAAATTGAACATGGGGTACTATGCAAGAGTGCATACGCTTAACCACTAATCTATCTCTTCAGCTCAAAACACCTTTTTCTTAGTTTTTATAATGTGTTTCTTTATTCTTGGTATGAGTGCTCTTCCTGCACATATTCATGTGTCACTTTGTGTATATAGAGGTCAGGATCCTATTCTCTTTCCTCCATGTGGAACCAGGAAGTGAAATTCCAGCCATCAAGCTTGGTGGTGAATGGCTTTACCCACTAAGCCATTTTGCCAGTATCGGTACAAAGATTCTTTGACCTGGCTGCATAACATCAAATGCATAGAGGACAAGGGATAAGTTGATGAGGTAACATTTCAAGAATTACTAATGGTTTTGACAACTGTCCCTCTACAATGACTTTCAAAGCCTTCTAAAGGCTGCAGCTGGAACTCTGTGGTAGGTCAAGTGCCTAGCACATACAATGCCCTCCGATTTAATATCTGACACTACAATACAGAAAAAAAAAGGTAGCACACATCAGAACCATCACAGTAATTTAGTCTCACAAGGACTACACAGCACTTCCTGTATACTGTCCAAGTTCAAAAAACCATAGACGAATATTCAGATTTCTGTAGCTTAGTGTTTCAACTAATAACCTGATAGCACTGCAAGGTAACGAAGACAAGTCAGCTGCAGAAGGTCTTAGTCACTTACACAACTTTTAAGGCGATAATTTTTATTTATTATGTATACAGTGTTGTGCCTGCAGGCCAGAAGAGGGAGCTAGATCTCTTCTACACAGTTGTGAGCCACCATGTGGTTGCTGAGAATTGAAAGCAAAATCTCTGAAACAGAAGCCAGTGCTCCTAACCACTGAGCCATCTCTTCAGGCAATAACAATGATTTCTAATCACTGATTTCAACAGTGAATTCCACTGGAAGATGAACAAAACTGCATATAAGCTACAAGACTCCAGAAACAGACACACGGGACTCACACATGGATCTAGGATGGATTTTCTATTTCTACAATGGAAGACAACAAATTTAGCTGACAAAACAATGATGATATGAAACATAGCCTTACTGCATTTCACATGCTACCTGCTGTTAAGATTTTACACATAACTCAGAGATAAAAAGTCATTTCTTGTTTTAAGGTAATCTGTTCACCTTAAACAAATAATACCATTTGGACTAAACTCAATATGGTATGTGCATGAGATTGTACACACAGAGGACTGAGTAGCCGAGCTGCAAACTTCTCAAGGGCTGTAGGATGATCTTTACATTACTGACCTCCCTGACCCCAAAATTCCATCTCTAGGAATGCAGTCTATAGATGAAACTCATGCTTCCACCAACCCCAACAGAAACATTCTACACTTCTTTGGGGGGGGGGGGTGTTGTTGTTGTTTGTTTGTTTTGTTTTTCGAGACAAGATCTCTCTGCATAGCTTTAGTTCCTGTCCTGGAACTAGCTCGTGTAGACCAGGCTGGCCTCGAACTCACAGAGATATGCCTGCCTCTGCACCCCAAGTGCTGGGATTAAAGGCATGAGACACCACGGCCCGGCCATTCTACACTTCTGAAGAGATGATGATGATTAGTTATTATTATTTGGATCTCGCTATCTAGCCCTGGCTGTCTTAAAACTCGCTAAGTAGTCGAGGCTGGCCTTGAACTTAAAGAGACACACCTCTGTTTGCCTCCCACGTGCTGGTATTAAGTGCACCACCACGTCTGGAGAGATAATTAATCTTAAAAGAATTAGGCAGCCGGGCGATGGTGGCGCACGCCTTTAATCCCAGCACTCGGGAGGCAGAGGCAGGCGGATCTCTGTGAGTTCGAGACCAGCCTGGTCTACAGAGCTAGTTCCAGGACAGGCTCCAAAGCCACAGAGAAACCCTGTCTTGAAAAACCAAAAAAAAAAAAAAAAAAAAGAATTAGGCAAATGTACACATATATCAACACCATGGCGTCTTGCACATAGAAATACATGTATGAGAAGGAAGATCATAAGTTCTAGGCCATTCTGCGCTTATGGAATGAGTTTAAGACTGGCCTGAGCAACTTCCTGGCACCTTGTCTTAATTTAGAAATAAGCAAAGCAGTGGGGGGTGGGGGGGACGAAGCACAAGGAAGACACTGGCAACAGCCTGCCAAATGTATAAAGAAAGCCCTGAGTTCCATCCCAACACCACAAAAACAATCTTATTAACTATCTTAACTATTGGAAGTGCACAGTACAGCAGTGCTAGCTCTTTATACAGCCAGCAAGCTCCATGCGAGGTGAGTAAACTCACATGGTGACCCTTTATCACAACTCAGCCAGGCGCTTGGCAAACAGAACACTGTACTTCCTTCCTAATGAATCCAGGTATCCACTGCCATTTAAAATAACCTGGAACTCATGTTAATGGAGGTACTTATGATGAATCTCAAAGAACAGGGCACCCAAGTATCAAAAAGAAGCGTCCATCATAACTCCTAGTTTCCCAAATAAATGAGCAGAATGTGATCACGTGTGCTTGGGCTTCTCCATGTTCTTGCCCTCAAAAGCCAGACTATAAATAGGCTGGTGCATCACAGTCATGATCACATCTGGACACACTAACGGCTCAGTCACAGCACACGTGGCATAAACACTCCTAAAGGGGGAGTGAAGGCGAACCATTATGTGGGCACTGCCACCAGTATTCAACAGCGAGGAGAGCCAACAAATACCTACAATGACTTGCTATGAGGAAAACACAGTTCTTACATAAAATTTTAACAATGACCACTGCATTAATGATGGCACAAAAAGGGCCTATTTGAACAAAAAACAAAATGAAAAGGTACCTAATTGCTTTCTAGGGAATAAGAATATCTTCAATTCCTATTCTGTATTTAAATATCAGAGCAATAGTACAGGAGGAGGATATAATGCCATTTATAAAAGAAAGGACTCAATACTGGGTCTCCAATATGACTTTCATCTTGCAATACTAAACAAAATATAAAAACAAAACAAAAACTACACAAGTTATATTTAGTTCATGGCTGAGCGGGATAAGTCAACATTGCCTGCTGTGTAATATGACTCCCAGAGAATTCACCCTGAGGACAAACATCACATGATCAAGTTCAGAGAAGAGCTGAGTCACCCACCTCTGGCTCTCCACTTTGATTTCCAGAAACTTGGAATCAACTACAGTCCCATAACTTTCTCAGCTGTTCTTCCCACTTCCATCAGTAAATCAGTTTCCTTAATTAGGCTGGCAGGACACTTGAACCCAAGTGTACCCTATCTGCGTCAGAGGCAGCAGCCTCTATCCACCTGGGGGAAGTATCAAGCACGCTACATGACTTGTGCATTTTGAACAGGACCAATACATCCCTAGGGCTTCATTCTGGCACATCCTGAACAGTAAAACTGCTTGATTTTCCTCTGGGAATGCTCATTACATCAACAGTAGTAATCAGCATTTGGCTCCCAAAGTCTTTTTCTTCAGATCAGAGTGAGAAGCAATTCAGCAAATGTATGGCATTCTGGGTAGATATTGAGAACAGTAAGACAGATGAAAAGGTGGCAAAAGATCAGTTAACAAGCGATTCACAATTCATTAAACAACTGTAAAATGTAGGTCATTACAGGTATATAGATAATAAGTAAAAATATACAATGAGAAGATTTCACTGAGAGGTATCCAGGTAGCAACAGCAATGACAACCTAGGAAACAATGACCTTCAGTCATCAGTGTCAAGAGAGCAGCATCCTGAGGAAGCAGAACAAGGAGAACGTGTTGCCTAAGCAGGAAGGGTCCGCAGGGGAAGAACTAAAGGAAGCAGAGTGAGGTGAGATTGAAGAATGAGGTTTTAGGGCCATACTAAAGTCATGTGTCAAGAGAAACAAGAATCACCTTAGAAGATGCTCAATGAGGCAGTGTTTGTTATCCTCAGATGTGCTAACTGGGAGAAGTATTATACAAAAGGGAAGCTATGATGGAGATCGGTGTAGCTATCAGAAAAGAGTTCAAGCACATGGTACCTGCCGAGAGCCTGAATGAACAAAGCAAGCGAAACAAATAACATACTTAGTAGGGTTAGCCAATGGCTCACCAGGTAAAGGCACTTGCTGACAACTCAGGTTTGCTCTCCACACAGACGAAGGAGAGAATTGGTTCCCACAGGGGTGTGAACGTACACATAACCAAACTCATGCACTAAAAGCTAAAAACTAAAAGTGGAAAATAGTAGCAGGACTCTGAGAAACAATCAAGGCTGAGCTCTGACATTCCTGAGGGAGCACAGAACTCAACGACTAAATGGCCAAGGATACTGATAAAGTGTTGGGCCTAGGACCCAACTGTCCCTGGCTCTTGGGGACAGTCCCCAACGACAACAATTGGAGGAAAAGGGATGCCACCCACCCATCCACCCAAGAAACACAGGCTCCACTGTTCCAGTGAGGAAGAGATGAGCAGACAGCAGTGCAGGAATACACTCAACAACATAAAGAGCAATACAGCACGACCAGAAACTAGGGATTCTACAACAGCAACAAAGACCTGAACGTCCCAACGCAGATAAAGAAGAAAATGACATTAAAAATAACTTTATGAAGATGATTTAGGCCCTTAAAGAAGAAATGAAAACTTCCCTTAAAGAAGTGGAGGAAAAACACCAATAAGTTGGAAGAAATCATCAAATCCCTTAAAGGAAACCAAAAAAAGCAATCAAACAGGTGAAAGAAATGATTCAAGATTTGAAAACTGAAATAGAGTCAATAGAAAACGCAACCAAGGGAAATCTGGAAATAGAAAATCTGGGTAAATGATCAGGAACCACAAAAGCAAGCATAAACAACAGAATATAAGAGATGGAAGAGAGAATCTCGCGTGTTGAAGATACAATACAGGAAATAGATTCATCGATCAAAGATAATGTTAAATACAACAAATTCTTAACACAAAATATCCAAGAAATCTGGAACACCATGAAAAAACCGAACCTAAGAATAATAGAAACTGAAGAAGGGGAAGAAGTCCAGCTCAAAGGCACAGAAATCATAAGAGAAAACTTTCCCAATCTTTCAAAGAACATGTCAACGAAAATACAAAAAGCTTACAAAACACCAAATAAACAGAACCAAAAAGACAAAGTTCCCTCACCACATAAAAATAAAAGGCTAAACATACAGATTAAAGAAAAAATAAGAACTGCAAAGGAAAAAGGCCACATAACATATAAAGGCAGACCTATCAGAATTAAACCCTAATTTTCAATGGAAACAATGAGAGTCAGAAAGTCCTGGTCAGGCATCATGCAGACACTAGGAGACCACAAATGCCAGCCGCCCAAACTACTATAACCAGCAAAGCTATCAACCAACATAGACATCCCATGACAAAACTAACATAGACATCCCATGACAAAACCAGATTTAATCCACAAATCTACCTTACAGAAAGTACTAGAAGGAAAACTCCAACCCAAGGAAATTAGCAACACCCACAAAAACACAGGAAATAGACAATCACACAACAGCAAATCCCAAAGAAGAGAAACCCACACAACAATATACCAACAACAATAACAAACACAAAAATAACAGGAACTAAGCCGGGCGGTGGTGGCGCACGCCTTTAATCCCAGCACTCGGGAGGCAGAGGCAGGCGGATCTCTGTGAGTTCGAGACCAGCCTGGTCTACAAGAGCTAGGTCCAGGACAGGCTCCAAAACCACAGAGAAACCCTGTCTCGAAAAACCAAAAAAAAAAAAAAAAAAAAAAAAACAGGAACTAGCAATCGCTAGTCACTAATATCCTTTAATACCAGAGGACTCCCAATTTGCTTGTACAAAGACACAAACTAACAGATTAGATATAAAAAACAGAAACCATCCTTCTGCTGTCGGGGCCAGCCATGATAGGCTAAGTATCAACAGGTCACCCAAAGAAGTTCTTTACTTCCAATCATTATCACCTGCCAGAGTAGAACTTGGCCATCAATAAATTTAATAAGAGGCCTGAGTCTCAGTAGTTTACCCTGAGGCAATGCCTGATTGCAGGAGAAACCACAAAGTGAGATTATCTAGCACCACCCAGAACAGACCATCCAAAGGAAATGCCTGGCATTCTAACTGCTGTAGAAAGGACCTCCTCCCAGTAAACACTCACCACGACACCCCTAGATAAATGTCAGCCAATCAAGGGTCCTAAATCTCAGAAACCACTCACCCCCACCTTTACTACTATAAAAACCCATTTCTAACTGAGTTCGGGGCTCTCCAGATATTCCAGTAAGCTGGACAAGTGGAGAGACCGAGTTTGCCAACTTGATTAAAATAAAGGCTCTTTGCTTTTACATATGGGACTCGGTCTCCTTGTTGGCTTTTGCAGGGATTTGGGCATAACATCTGCTGCATACAAGAAACACAACTCAACTACAAAGACAGATATTATCTCAGAATAAAGGACTGGGAAAAGGTTTTACAATCAAATGGATCTAAGAAACAATCTGGTGTAGCTATCCTAATATCTAACAAAACAGATTTCAAACTAAAATTAGTCAAAAGAGATGAAGAAGGTCATTTCATATTCATCACAGGAAAAATCCATTAAGATGAAGTCTCAATATTGAACATCTATGCCCCAAATACAACAGCACCCTCATTTGTAAAAGAAACATTACTAAAGCTTAAAAAACACATCAAGCCCTACACTAAAAAGTGGGAGACTTCAACACCCCACTCTCACCATTGGACAGGTCTACCAGATAGAAACATAACAGAAAAATAAAGGAACTAACAGATGTTATGACTCAAATGGATGTTACAGACATCTATAGAACATTTCACCCAAACATAAAAGAATATACCTCTTCTCAGCACCTCATGGATCCTACTCGAAAACTGACCACATACTCAGTAACAAAGCAAATCTCAACAGATTACAAAATACTCGAATAGTCATGTCTTATCGTATCATCATGGCTTAAAGTTAGAATTCAACAATACTAATTATTGCAGAAAGCACAAAAACACATGGAAACTGAGCAAGGCTCAACTGAATCACCACTGGGTCAAGGAAGAAATAAAGAAATTAAAGACTTCCTAAAATTCAATAAAAATTATTGTACAACATTCCCAAACTTATGGGACACAATGAAAGTTGTGCTAAGAGGAAAGTTCATAGCACTAAATGCCTACATGAACAAGCTGGAAAAATCCCACACTAGTGAAATAACAGAACACCTGAAAGATCTATTACAAAAAGAAGCAAATTCATCCAGTAGTACTAGACAACAGGAAATAAATTGAGAGCTGAAGTCAACAAAATAGAAAAAAACAAAAACAATACAAAAAAAAAAAATCAATGAGACAAAGAGTTGATTCTTCAAGGAAAAAAAAATCAACAAAATAGACAAACATTTATCTAAACTAACCAAAAGGCAGAGAGAGAATATCCAAATTAAGAAAACCCAGAAATGAAAAGGGGAACGTAACAACAGACAAGGAGAAAATTTAGAAAATCATCAGGTCATATTTTGAAAACCTGTACTCCACAAAATTGGAAAAATTAAAGGAAATGGACAATTTCTGGATAAATATCACTTACCAAAATTAAATCAAGACCAGATAAGCAAACGAAATAGACCTATAACTGCTGAAGAAATAGAAACAATCATCAAAAGTCTCCTGAACAAAACCGCCCAGGACCAGATGGTTTCATCATAGAATTCTACATGATTTTCAAAGAAAAACCAATACCAATGCTCCTCAAATTGTTCCACACAATAGACACACAATAGACTCAAATTATTCTTTTGAGGCAACAGTTACCCTGATACCCAAACCACATAAAGATATTACTAAGAAAAAGAATTACAGGGCTGGTGAGATGGCTCAGTGGTTAAGAGCACTGCCTGCTCTTCCAGAGGTCCTGAGTTCAATTCCCAGCAACCACATGGTGGCTCCCAACCATCTATAATGAGGTCTGGTGCCCTCTTCTGGTCTGCTGGCACCAGAATACTGTATACATAATAAATAAATAAATCTTAAAAAAAAAAAAAGAAAGAGAATTACAGACCAATCTCCATCATGAACATTGATGCCACGACACTCTATAAAATATTGGCAAACCAAACACATCAGAAAAATCATCTACCGTGACCAAGTAGGCTTCATCCCAGAGATGTAGGGATGGATGGTTCAATATTCAAAAATCCGTCAATGCAATCCACCATATAAACAAACTGAAAGAAAAAAACCCCACATGATCATCTCATTAGATGCTGAAAAACCTTCAACAGGTCTTGGAGACAGCAGGGATGCAAGGAACATACCTAAACAAAATAAAGGCAATATACAGCAAGTCAACAGCCAACATCAAACTAAATGGAGAGAAACTCAAAGCGATCTCACTGAAATCAGGAACAAGACAAGGTTGTCCACTCTCTCCATATCTATTCAATATAGTACTTGAAGTTCTAGTTAGAGCAGTAAGACAACAAAAAGAGATCAGGGGATACAAATCGGAAAAGAAGTCAAACTTTCATTATTTGCTAACAATATGCTAATTTACATGAGCGACCCCAAAAATTCTACCAGGGAACTCCTACAAATGATAAGCACTTTCAGTAATGTAGCAGGATACACGATCAACTCAAAAATGTCAGTAGCCCTACTATAAACAGATAATAAATGGGTCGAGAAAGAAATCAGAGAAATATCACAAATAACACAAAATATCTTGAGGTAACTCTAACCAATCAAGTGAAGGACCAGTATGACAAGAATTTTAAATCTTTGAAGAAAGAAATTGAAAAATCAGAAAATGAAGAGATAATCTGGGCGGTAGTGGTGCATGGCGGTAGTAGGCAGAGGCAGGTGGATCTCTGAGTTTGATGCCAGCCTGCTCTACAAGCGCTAGTTCCAGGACAGGCTCCAAAGCTACAGAGAAACCCTGTCTCCTGTCTTGGGGGGGGGGGGGGGGGACAGAAAAAAAAAAGAAAAAGAAAATTACCGAAAGCAAGAATAGCATGCAAAAAAAAGACAACACAAACGCATCTGCTCACTAATGATACAAGTTTTATATGCAGAAAACCTTAGGGAGGCTGTGATACATCTCTGGTACAGTGCCTGCAGTTTCTCACAAAGCCTTAATTAAGTTTGGTGCCCAACATTAGCTAGATGGGGGACTGGGTGGGGAGAAGAATCACACAAGGATATCTTTCACTACCTTCCCCTTACATACATACATACATACTCGCTCCACTCACAAAATATCAGAACTAACGATTTCCGTAAAGTAGGGTACAAAGTCCACACATAAAAATTATTGTAGAGATGCAACTATCTGAAGAGAAAAACAGAAAACTTCAATTTACAAAGTATCTTAAAAGAATTAATGTCAAGTGGTGATTAAGCTAAGAAAGTAAAAGACTCAAACAAAAAACCCTTATAAAACGTTGCCAAGAGAAGCTAAGGAGTGAGCAGGAAAATGCTACCTATTACTACCTATTAACAGAAGACAATGTAAACCCAACAGGACCTATCCAGCCAATGCAATTGCTATCAAGGCCCAATGGAACAGATGCTCTCTAGAAACAAAAAGCTCATCTGAGTGTAGGTATTGGCCTCCAAGGATTTTTAAACAGCAAAAAAGCCATGAAAAGAACTTAGCTGGGTAGCTCAAGCCCCTCCTCTTGAAATTTTGTCACAGATCTACAAAAAACAAATCAAAAAACACTGACAAGACTAAGGTAATGTGCCCAGAAAAACAAAAACAAACAAAAAAACAAAATTCAAATATATGGAAAATGACCACCCAAGAGAGGAAGTGTTTTTAATCAATGGTGCTGAGAAAACTGAAAATAGACAAGCCTGGCAGGGAACATGCAGGGTAAGGAGTGACTCAGAAGAGAAGGTCCCACTATACCCACCAGCCCAAAAAAGGATGCAATGGTATGGACCCTGTACCATACACAAAAGTTACCTCAAAATGGGTCAAACATCAAAGTACAGGATCTACAACTCTGGAAGCACTACGGAAGAAAATCACTTTAGGACACCGGTAGAGACTGAGTAGGACTGCCCTGCCTCCAGCAGCAGCAAAACTGCCAGTGCTGGGAAAAGGTCTCCGCACACAAGCGCAACAATGACGGGGTACAGGAGAAACACTCTCAGCCAGCCAACCTTTGCGGGTGGAACAGTCACAATGTAAAGAAGTCAGGATTTCAAGCACCAAAAAGCAACTGACTTAAGATGGCTCAGCATGTCAAACACTTGCTGTTAAAGCTCAGCAAGCTTGTGTCCACCCTTCAGAAGCACAGAAAGACGGAAAGAGAAAACCAACTACACAGGCATCCTCTGGCCTCCACATGTGCGCCCCCACACACCTCAAAAAATAAAAGCCTATATATATCTGCAGAAGCTGATTATGTGCTTAACTATGGATTAATTCCAAATCCACAGGAGCAGACTGAGAACTTACTGCAAAGAGACAGAGAACAGAGGGCCACCGTCCACCACTTCCCTTTACATAGGCCCTATGCTGCCTTAACACAGGGCTGCTGAGTGCTTCTAGGAAAACTTCAGATTCACTCTTTCTGTTTCAAAACAGTACTAAGGTCACTAACTTCTACCTCTGAGGGATTTTCTGGATTTTTAATGCGCTGTATTATACACACTGTTTTCTGAAGGTTTTTATGATCTTTTTAAATAAAAGTATAGGGGCAGTGGGAAAGGTGCTAGCCACACAAGCATGACTGCCTGAGTTCTTCTTTCCATGAACTGAAGTTTCCTCTGACCTCTCACGACCACACATAAGCACACACCTTGCATGCATACACACAAAAGTAAAAATACATAATTATCCACAGCAATCCCAGTGAGGGTCTTAGCAACAATGCCTTGAGTATAAAGTGCCGTGACCTGACATCAAAGAGGAGATAAGGCACTAGAAATATCTGCTATGGAAATCCAGCAATGCCAGCTTTAATCCTAGCATTCAAGAGGCAGAGGTAGTGTCTCTCTGCGCAGCCCTGGCTGCTCTGGAACCCACTATGTTCAAGACCAAGCTGGACTTGAACTCACAGAGACCCTCGCCTGCCTCTGACTCTCAAGCATTGGGACCTGGACCAGTTCACTATTTTTTAAATGACATGCTGGAGAAATTACTCAGTTGGTAAAGTGCTAACAGAGCCTCCCTTTCAGATATACAACTTTTGTTTTAAGTAAGGGCAGGCTACACTATGTAGCCCAAGTGGGCCTCAAACTCAGGACAACTGCTTCAAATGATAGGATGAGAATAATGTACCAGCAAACATGGCTGTCTACGGCTGCCTTTATGCCACAGTGAACTGAGAACTTTTTTATACTGTGGATGTGCTAGAGGGTTCCCTAGCCCATAGAGAATACAGATGTGCGATCAATCCCCTTTTAGCTCTCTAACTCAAAGAAAAAATTTCCCAACAAGTTTACAAAATGCTCCTCTGCAGGCCTCTTCACACACTGCTCCAGTGGAGAGGTTATTCATTCTGGAAGAAACTGCCTTTCAGCACCAGGGGAACTGTACAACTGTAGAGGGCTATCTGCCACAAATACTACTCTACTTAATGGTGGCTTGTGGAAAATTCTGAATTAATGTTTTAGGCAACCATCCATTCATTAAGACACAGTACTTAATTAGTCCACATTAAAGTCATGCAATCACCCTGTTACCTTGTGAGCCGATAGCTAATGGCCACTGTCCTCAATACACGGAAACAGCTTTAGTCATTCACCAGCACCTATCTCTACGGCTCTACTTGTCACCCTCAGCAATCCAAGTCAAAATATTGATTATCTACAGAATCCTAGAATGTGGTCATTCTGAAAGCAAACTGGTTTTTCACCACCCTCTATAAACTGAAATACCAGTAACATAGTACAAAAAAAAAAAAAAACCATGCATATAAACAAACAAAAACCTCTAATCTCTCATGTTACATTTTTTAAAATACTTTAAATCAAATAGGTAGGAATAGTATTTCGCTATATCTAAACACTGCCCATGTTTTCATAAATGCTTATTTGCTGACTGTGTTCTGGAAACATTCAGCTCAGAAAAAGATAACTCATTCTCTAGGTCATCACGCCCACAGTTTCCTGATTTTCCAGCTCAGGAACTCAAGGGAGTCTTCACAGGAAAGGTTAGCATGACTGAAGAAACCCTTCTTCCTCAGAAAAAGATCTCCACGGGCAGACTCAGCATTTTATAACTAACCTTCTATGGCCAAAAAAAATAAACTTCTACTCAAAGTTTATCAGTACCCACTTACTCTTACTAAAAGATCTTCTCTTTTATATAAATAAAGCAAGCATTCACATCGATAAACAGTCAAAGGAAGTAACTGCGAAATTTCATTTACAGCTATTTTTCTCTGGTCAGACTCAGGACGTACTACAGGTCAAGTCAGGCACTACAAATCCTACGGAAGGTCTGTTTCACTGCCTTCAAATGCTTGGGAACAATTGAATTTAGTTTGAAATACATGAAGACCTAACTGCACATAAGGGAAGCACCTGTAACCAATCAACAGTTAAAGCCTCAGGACATAATCCGGCTCAATCGCCAAAAGCTAGAGAGGACACAGCCACAGAAGGAACACCTCTTGCAGCACTACATAAATATGGCTTCAATCAGATGAAGAAACAGCCCCGTGTCTGTCTCTCTCTCCTCTCTCTCTCTCTCTCTCTCTCTCTCTTTCTCTCTCTCTTTGTGTAGGACAGGGGCTGTGTGCTCCCTAGGAAACTCACTTCTGGCAGTGAGGAGCAAAAGGGCACTTCCCACACTTGTCTTCTCAAGGCTAGGCACTCATCACAGTACTCAGGCTGAGAAAAGTGCATCTGTGAGCAATGGGACTCACAGTATCAGTTGATTCCAGTAGGAAGATAAGACTAAGAACTCCTGAGATGAGTCTCATTTTTGAGCACTGACATCACAGAGAGCTCCATGAACAACCATTTTCGTATTCTTTATAATTAGTTCAAGGTGACACGCCATGGTTTTCCCTGGGCCTTGATAGACTCATCTAAAAGTATGGAACTCAGAATACATTTATGTCTGGGGTGCTTCATAGTCTCGCAATAGTAATGATATTGTTCGCCCTACAAAGCCATGAAACATCAGGTGCCGGCAGAAAGATCCTAATGGTTCACTGAGTCCCCAGGCACCTACAGACATTACAACATCTACTCGGCTGGGCCTGGGCTAGACCCAACACCACCTGAACCTGCTCTGAAATCTGTGCTGCTTTCTCCCACCAGCCACACCTTTATTTAGTCTCTAGATTCTTCCTTGCATTATCTGCAGTAATGGCTCTGATTCCATGCATCTGTCAGAGCATACGCAATCTTGTGTGGGTCCTATAACCCCTCTTCTTTTTGAGTACTGAACAGATAAATGTTTCTGCTTTTGTGTTTTGAGACAGGTTTCTCTGTGTAACCCTGGCTGTCCTGGAACTCGCTCTACAGACCAGACTGGCCTTGAACTCAGAGATCTACACACCTCTGCCTTCCTGAGATTTAAGGCATGCACCACTACTGCCAGGCCTGTGCAAATAAATTTTTATAAAGTTCAATTGTTTAGCAAAGATTCTCAAGTTGACTGCTTAAAAAACTGAAATGTATTGTTTCGTTTTGTGTGTGTAGAGTGTGTGCCCCCACATGTGTGGATGCACAGGTGCGCAGTCATGTGTGGCAGACAGACACGACATCAGGTTATCATAATCAATTGTACTCCATCTTATTTCTTGAGACGGGGTCTCTCATTAAACCCAGATTTCATCACCTGGCTAGCTGGTCAGTAAGTCCCTCCCTGGTCCTGTCTCTCAGAGCTTGAATATATAGACACATGCCATCACGCCTAGCTTTTTTTGTAGTGTTGACCATCTAGCTATCATCCTGGCAATAGCAACCTGGAACTCAGAGTGCCTGTGCTCTGTTGTGAACAAGTTCTGTTGTGATCTAGGAAAAACAGCTTTCAGTATTTTAAATTCAATTACTTTAATGTTTGTAGAGTCAGATATGCCTAACACCCATCTCTAATCTAAGGAAGATCTGGTGTGTTTTAGAATTTGGCCTTCTGACGCCTGAAGACTGAGTGCTCCTTCGGGAGCTTTTATTGCACTATCCTTTTCAAAGATCCCAGAGAGGGCCACTCTTCAAGAAGTCTTTATTCCTTACAGCTTTTAAGAGTTAGGACAAGCTTAACAGAAGACAAAAATCTCTTGTGTATGTACCTACCATTTGGGGGGGGGGGGGTAGGGTTTTGAGACAGGGTTTCTTGGTCCTGAATGTCCTGGAACTCTATAGATAAACAGGCTGATCTTGAACTCACAGAAGAGATCCGTGTGCCTCTGCCTCCTGAGTGCTGGGATTAAAGGCATGTACCATCACCCTCTACCAATCTTTTTGATAGTTTTCTTTTTTATAGAGATAATACTCTTTCTAGTATTTCGGTACTTGTCTACAAATAGTTTCTGCCTTTACTGATGCTCAATCTGCTTTAACCATGCTCAAAGCAGAAGAAGCAAGAATGAAACCCGCAGGTCAGCCCTCCACACATCTGATCATCCCAGGCTAGCCTCCAGTGCCTAAGCTACTTCCTCCCTTCTAAAGGTTGCCAAATGGTTATGTAAATGAGCCAGCTGGCTTCTGAGTCATCACTCTTATTCCCAACTTCTCCATTCCCAGTGTGAACCTTGAATAGCTCTATGAGCTCTTAACAGCAGTCAGAATTTCAGTCACCTCCTAAACATGGAAACTGGACAGGGGAGAGGCAAGTGACAGCTGTTGTTCAAATATTGGTTTCTATTACCTGTCTACTTGGTAACCCAAAATATTTCTCTCTAAACCTGCTCTAGTTTCCTAAAAGAAAATCTTCATGTGTGTACAATGCTAAAAGCTTTGCAACTTGCAGAAACAGGCACGGTGGCACACAGTTATAATACCAGCAAGGATGAGGCAGGAGGATAGAGAATGCAACCAGTGTGGGTTATACTGCAAAACTCTTCAAACAAGCAAGCAAACAAAAACAAAGTCTACTGCCAAATGCCTCTTTAGCAATCCCATTCCCTGGGCAGGCTCGAGAACAGTCAGGCGGTGATGCTCTGAACACAGGAAACTACAGCCTGAACGCCATGTCCTCTTAGTCCTCTGAAGCTAAGAACAACATCAGGAAAAATAATAAAAAGTACAAAGTAGGCACATGACACTAAGAAATAACTTGGATTATAACCAGTGGCAATAACAGAACTGATAGAAACTTTCAGAACTTATCAATGAAGGGCATCTCATGATGCTGGGCACTGAGGAGGCCTATCACCTTGGTCCAGAACTTCATTCCTAATCACTCTAAACACCTAGGTTTTTACACTACCACCATTTCTATTTCACTTCTGCAGCTGTGTGGATATCAGCTGTTCATCGCAGTGTTCATTTCTAGATTACATCAGCCTCATGTTAATCATTTGGCCAATACAATAAACTGATGTTTTAAATACCCTCTCTTTGAAATACCTTGCTGGATGGTGGTGGTACGTGCCTTTAAAAAAAATCTATTGAGCTGGGCGGTGGTGGCTCACGCCTTTAATCCCAGCATTCGGGAGGCAGAGGCAGGTGGATCTCTGTGAGTTTGAGACCAGCCTGGTCTACAAGAGCTAATTCCAGGTCAGGCTTCAAAGCTACAGAGAAACCCTGTCTCGAAAAAGAAAAACAAACAACAACAACAAAAAAAATCTCTTGAGTAGACGGAAAAGGAGAAGTGAAATTCAACAGCTCGAGAGCTATTATGTGGGAGAAGTAAATGTGACCCATCCCCTGGTAGACGGTTTAGGAATGATCTTTGCACTCGCAAGGCAGAGCAAGGCCTAGACTAAGTTACAAGAGAACCTGTCTCAAAAGAAAGGGAAAAGGAGTTTTTATACACTGTTCTTTGCAGTTCATGAACTTTCAAATAACCTTCCTGTTTGCTCCCTTTAGAGCCAACAGTCCTTTACTGTTCTGCTCCACTCCCTACACCCCTGACAGCTACCCCAGCAAATTTAGCTCCTCTCTCTGAGTGTGATGCTCATTCCCTCT
This sequence comes from Microtus pennsylvanicus, assembly GCF_037038515.1. Taxonomy (NCBI): domain Eukaryota; kingdom Metazoa; phylum Chordata; class Mammalia; order Rodentia; family Cricetidae; genus Microtus; species Microtus pennsylvanicus. Next base: position 69,375,942 of record NC_134591.1, on the reverse strand, counting down.
GATGATCTTCCCTCTGGGGTCCCGCTGGTCCACCCCAGAGCTGCCTGCTCAATCACATGCATGCAGAGGGTATTTCTGCAAGAAATGTTACCAGCACTTGGAGTGATCAAACTGTCTTGACTTCCTAGTCTCTATAAAAGCAATCTGTTCCAAGACTGCGGCTCTAACTCAGTGGCAGAGCACCTGTATCACACACTGATCCCCAGTAGGGCACTAAAGATAAATAGAACGCTACCCTACTTTACTCTCCTTTCCAAGATTCACCTTCATGTGCTGATTTCTGAGTGGAAACAGCAACACATTGAACTATCAAAAACAATGAATGAATGAATGAATGAATGAACGAACGAACGAACGAACGAACCATCTGTATGTCTCATTAGTTCTAGAAAGTGGCAACACTTAGGCCAGCAGCTGATGTGGAAGTGATTTCTTATTAATAAAGAAACTGCCTAGGCCCATTTGATAGGCCAACCCTTATGTAGGTGGAAAAAAACAGAACAGAATGCTGGGAGAAAGAAGCTGAGTTAAGGAGTCGCCATGATTCTCCTACTCCAGACAGATGCAGGTTAAGATCTTCCCTGGTAAGCCACCTCGTGGGCTACACAGGTTATTAGAAATGAGTTAGATCAATATATAAGAGCTAGCCAATAAGAGGCTGGAACTAATGGGCCAAGCAGTGTTTAAATGAATACAGTTTCCGTGTAATTATTTCGGAGCATAAACTAGCCATGCGGGCGGCCGGGTGCCAGGGACGCAGCCCCGCCGCTCCTATTACTGCAAGCAGCAATCAGAGCTACAGGAAGTACAGATCTACATGAAATACAAGTGTCCACAGAAGGAAACCTGCATGGTAAAGGAAGGCTTTTTTGTTTATTTATTTGTTTGTTTGAAGCAACTTACTCAAAATACCCAGGGATAGGAAGGGGTGAGGCGCAAGAAGAGTCCCCAGTTGTACTCAGAAAGTTATTATTTCCCCTGGCAGAATTTAGGTAAAAATGAGGAGCACCAATCACAAGCTGATCCCACATAAAAGGCAACAAGGAATGTCTATGAAATCACATGTTTGATTCTTATAAAATCATTTCATGCCGGGCGATGGTGGCGCACGCCTTTAATCCCAGCACTCAGGAGGCAGAGGCAGGTGGATCTCTGTGAGTTCGAGACCAGCCTGGTCTACAAGAGCTAGTTCCAGGACAGGCTCCAAAACCACAGAGAAACCCTGTCTCGAAAAACCACAAAAAAAAAAAAATAATAATGATAATAATAAATCATTTCATTTTCTAATTTTCTAGATTTCTAATATGGATTCTACCTGTGTAGGTGAGGTAACTTTGCCAAGCAGAACCATACCCTCTGGGCTCACTGTGTGCCATCTGGGTAATAACCAGTCATTACTCTAACAACATTACTTAAATATCAGGCAGGGAATTTTCTACGCCACTGGGCTATTTTTGCAACTATGAGAAATGCAATGCAAGGAAAAGTACAATGAAATCAGCATCCGAAGCTGCTCTGCAGGTCGGTTCACGGTGAGGTGGTGAGGTAGAAGACTGCTAAGGTGAGGCATCAGCAGGAACGCACGGGCCAAGTCCTGCGTTACAACTACAATCATACTGTCCTGTGAAGAAAGGCTAAAGAAAACAGAGCAGTGGCAATTCCCTAGCTGTTCTGACACATTAAAGCTACCACAGTTACACATAATGTGAACATACCGCTAAAAAACCACTGGGTTGTTCCAGGGATTTAGAGTTTATTCATTATTTTTTTCCTTCTTTTTGCCTAGAATCCCTGATCCTCCTGTCTGATCCCCAAGTGCTGGAATTACAGTCATGAGCCACAATAGCAAGATACTATTTCCTTATGTTAATAACAACTGTGAAGAAGAAAGATGACAGCACTTGTTCTAGTGGAAAATGACAGTGTACTCTAATTCCAGGCAGGAGGGTTCTGAGTTCAAGGCTAGCCTAAGTTATATGGTAAATTCCAAGCAAGCCTGAGCTACACAAGACCCAGGCTCAAACAAGAAAACAGACAATAGTTTTTTAATTTTTTTTCAAATGTTTTTAAGTAGGATAAGATATTATCAAAAGCAAGCAAATAGCAGTTGGCACCAACAGGGCCTGCATGCTGTCAGTACTACACACAGCAAGACACCTTCAGCAGCCCCAAGGATGGCTTCCACACGCCACTTCCTCCAAAGAATGTACTTCAAGATAGAGGAAAGGAGGGACTGAGAGATGGGTCGGCAATTAAGAGCACTTGTTGCTCTTGCAAATGACCCAAGTTCTGTTCCCATCACCCTATGTAGTGGCTCACAGTCATCATTAACTCTAGTTCCAGAGGTTCTGACTCCAGTCTCTTCTGGCCTCCTGGGTACCAGGCATATATGTGGTCAATACACAAATGCACACTTGTTCAGGCAAACAATATATATACATAATTTTTTTTTCAAGACAGGGTTTCTCTGTGTAACAGCTCTGGCTGTCCTGGAACTCACTTTAGAGACCAAAATTCATCTGCCTCTACCTCCCAAGTGCTGGTATTAAAGGTGTGTGTCACCACCATTGTGTTTAAAAGTACTTTTTAAAAGATGGAAAGGAAATATAAAACTGTAAATTTTACTTTGTTCTTCTTTCTAAGGAAATCCAACAGCCATCTATTTCAGCAACAAGATATGACAAGGAAAAATAAAGCTTGAAACTTCCCTACTTAGTAAGGCTATTTGTCGAAGTCATGAAACTACAATTGTTTTCTAAATACATAAAAGCTACCAATAAGTAAAATGATTAGTCACGCTAATAATAAAAATAAAATAAAATGATTGTTTTAGTACCAAAAGCTTGTACTTCTTGCTAGGGAGAGATTGAAACAGAGGACTGCCACAAACAAGGCCTGCCTGAGCAACTTAGTGAGACCCTATCTCAGAACATTAAGTAAACAGACATAGTTGAGGGGACACACCTGCCTGGAGCATATGTGGGTGGGTGCGCGTGTGCACATGCTCTTCACTTACTGGATCCACTCATGAAATCAGGCACAATCTTAGCAGACAGACCCACAAAGGAACCCAATATAATAACTGGTGGTCCTTCTCCTAAGCTTCCTAGCTATTAATGTGTTCTAGTATCTAAAAAGAGCTGATGAAATGACAGAAAGGATGGCTATTGTGGCCTCACAACTGATACCACTGAGAACACATCCTTTCTTAAATGCAAACTGTGCGATTCTAGTGGATTTCAGGACATTGAAGAACTTTGGACCAGCTGCTTTGGTCAAATCACACACTGAAAAGGTAAAAATCTCAGTTGTGGAGGACTCTCTCTCTCCTTATTCACCAACTGTCAGCTGCTTGCTTTCAGATCAAAAGTTGCCTTGTTTGCCTGTGATGGGAAAATGGATCTGGCTCTATAAATTATCTCAGCATCTCACCTGGAACACTATTGTCAACATAGGGTGCTACGTAGGCACCCTTCAGAAGACATTGCCTTCCAGCCAGAACCACCTATCCTGGCTCCAAACTCTGGTTTCTCTGCCGGCCAGTTTCCAGATGGGCCCAGCTTACTCTGAGCAGATGCCTGGTGCCGTACGGAGGGGCAGCAGTGCCCTGCAGCAAACAGCTAACAACCTGGCAGATTTGTAGGAAAGAACCTTCCTGAGAACGGCTTTCCCTCAACAGCACAAAGGGTGAACTACAGCCCGCTCCAAAGGGTAGATCTCCACCAGGGCCACTCAGTAAGCCATACCACTCCCTTTAAACAAGACCCAGAACCAGAAAGGGGACACTATGTACCTATGCTGGTTAAAGCTCTGTCAACTTGACACAAAATAGAAAACCTCAATTGAGAAGATGCTTCTGTCTTAGCTACAGTTCTGTTACTGTATAGAGACATTATGACCAAGGCAACTCCTAAAGAAAGCATTGTTTACAGCTTCAGAGGGTTAGTACATGACCATCATGGCAGGAACATGACAACACACATGGCAACTGGAGCGGTAGCTAAAAGCTACATCCTGACCCAAAGTGGGAGAGAGAGGAACTCAGAGATGGAGAGAGGAAGAGGAAAAGGAAGAAGAGAGAAGGAGGGAGGGAGTAAGGGATGGTGACAGATAAGACAGACAGACAGGCCTGGCATGGGCTTTTGAAACCTCAAAGTCCACCACTAGTGATATACTTCCTCCAACGAGGTCACACCTATGAGCCTATGGGGGCCATTTTCCTGAAACAACCACAGCCTCCATCCATTTGGCTTGCAGGCAAGCCCACTGTGTACTTTTTAAATTGATGATTGATGTGGGAGAGCCCACCTCATTCTGGGTGGGGCCATCCCTGTGCTGCTGATCCTGTACACTATCAGCAAGAAAGCTGAACAAGGCACAGGGAGCAAGCCAGTAAGCATTGCGTCTCCACAGCCTCTCCTATATTTCCTACCTCCAGGTTCCTGTTTAAGTTTCTACCCTGCCTCCCTTCAATGATGCACTGTAGGTTGTAAGCTGAAATCAATCCTTTACTCTCAAGTTGTTCTTGTCCAATGCGGTGCTTTGAAAGGAAATGGCCCCCAAAGGGAGTGTGGCACTATTAGGAGATGTGGCCTTATTGGAGTAGGGTGTGGTAGTGATGGAGGAAGTGTGTGCTGCTGTGGGGGCAGGCTTTGAGGTCTCATATAATCTCAAGCCAAGACCAGTGGGACAGTCTACGTCCTTTGACTTGAATATCAACATATAGCAACTTAGCCAGTACCATGTATGCCTATACACTGCCATGTCCCACAATGATAATAGACTGAACCTCTGAACTGTAAGCGAGCCACCAAAGTTCAATGTTTTCCTTTGTAAGAGTTGCTATGATCATGGTGTCTCTTCACAGCAATAGAAAACAAACTAATAATATACTATATTTTAAAAATTGCACAAAGTTTAAGAGTTCCTTTTGCATTTTCTATGCAATGAATTGTAAGCGGAGACTGCTCATTTGTTTCCCGGCTGCCCAGAACCAAATAATCACGTAGAAACTATATTAATTACAACACTGCTTGGTCAACAGCTTAGGCATATTTTTACCTAGCTCTTTTATCTTAAATTAGCCAATTTTTATTAATATGTATATTGCCACAAGGCTGTGGCTTACCAGTAGTTCTGGAGTCTGTCTCCTTCAACAGCTACATGGCATCTCTTTGAATCTGCCTACTCTCTACCTCTGTTCAGACTTCCTGCCTGGCTTTACTCTGCTAAGCCATTGGCCGAAACAGCTTTATTCATCAACCAATAAAAGTAACACATGTACAGGACATCTCACATCATTTCCCCTTTTCTGTCTAATTAAAAAAAGAAGGTATTAAGTTTAACATAGTAAAATTACATATAACAAAACAGGTGTTAACCAACAACTACACTTATAATATTTAGTCTATTTGTATTTGGAAAGTTTCATATCTAATTTATTTTTTATCATGACTAAGGAAAACTATAAATATTTATCTTCAACTTTTCAAAGACCCTAGAAGGAAACAGAACAGAAAGTGCAAAGCAGCTTTATTCATTAACTAATAAAAGCAAAGCAACACATATACAGGAGGACATCCCACATCAATGAGTACTGTATTTCAGTATGCGGCTAACTTCTAAAGTCATTTGGAAGTTTTAATTTTAGTGAGGAAGAGGACAAAAGGAAATTCCGCAGCAAGCACAGCTTGCGCCACAGCTTCCACCACTGGTGACTCCTAACCCATTCACTTAACGTCACTGTAAGGCCTGGACCATTTGCACTGCAGCAGCTCTTTGTTAGAGATCAATGCAAGAAAAAAAAACTTTCCCAACATTCTACAGGTTCTAGCAGGTTCCAAAGGAAGCACTGTGAGCAAGCTCAACTGTGCAGCACTAGAGACCTTTCTACTATAAGGAGTCACAGCTTCGACGTCAGCCCTAGAAACGGGTTTTTGTTTCCCCTTCACCCATCTGCCCTTCTTACATCCTCAGAGTACCTTCTTTTCATTCAACCCATCTCCACTACAATCGTTATTCTTAATTCATTATACTCAAGATTCCCTACTCAAGCTGCTGCAATTTTCTCTTGATGAGATTCAGACTAATATACCTTAATAACAGGTTAGACAGTTCTGTCTAAGAGCTAAGTAAAAAGAGTTTAAATAAAGGTTTATTTATTTAATGTATGAATGCTCTATTTTCATATACAACTTTATGCGCGAAAAGGGCATCAGATTCCACTAGAGATGATTGTGAGCCACCATGTGGGTGCTGGGAATTGAACTCAGAACCTCTGAAAGAACAGCCAGTGCTCTTAACCACTGAGCCATCTCTCCAGCCCTTAAATATTTAAAATTGAAGTTCTATTATATAAAAACAAGCATTTCACAAAATCCATGAAAAATTAATTCATATAGTCCTTAACAGAGCAACAAATGGATTATGATCTAGCAAATTATAATTCCTGTTGGAAACATAAACTCTGATTAATAACACTAAACGTCATAATCATCAGTTTTAGAATTGTTTTTATTAACTTTAGAAGCCTAAACTATGAAAACAAAAGTTTTAAATGGAGGCTGGAGAGATGGCTCAGCGGCTACAAGTGCCTGTCGTTCTTCCAGGGGACCAGGCTTCCTTTCCCAGAGGCTTCCTAAGTTTAGACCACTCTCAAGCACAAGGGAAAAGAACATGTGGTCACAGGACAGTATCTAGGGAAGGGCAAAGGATATAGGAGACCCAGTGATGCTATAAAGTAGGATGAACCTCTGTGCTGCCCATCAAGCAAAACCTGCTGAGAGAGTCCTGATACAAAGCAAACCCAAGAATTCCTGGGGGGAGACCCAAGTTACCCCATAAAAAAGGCCATCTGCCTTTCACAGAAGCAGAAAAGCACTGTCCCCTCCACCAAAAAGAAACAGGAAGGGCGGAGGACACAAAAAGGCAGGTTCAGCACATCTAAGTATCTTCTCTTAACTAGTTTTAGAATCACTGACCAATTTCTCAAACAAACGGGAAAAACTAAATATAAAGTCAGTTTCTTTCTTAAACACCCCAAGACAAAAAGTGTAAATTCCAGCTGCCAGCAGACACACAGGACAGGGACCCGAGCCTTCAAGAGCTCTGCACTAACTGCCAGTGAGCAGAGTCGAATTTAGAGAAACTGAAATACAAGGATTATAAAGAAATGTCTTTTAAAAGAAAACAACACAGAAAACCTGCATTTCTTACTTGAGAGAGTCCAGGGGACGATGCATGTCCCGGGGGCGTGGCCGCAAGATTGGGATGCCCCTTGTTTATTTCATGTGCTGAGTAAGGGGAAGGGGCTGGGGGTCCCGGCTGTCTGGCTACCTGTGTTACCTGTGAGGAAGTCAAAGAACAGTAGATTAGTGACCCGATCTACGAGTACAGCTGAAATGATTAAACCTGGACTCTATGCCTCACAAGTTACAATAACTAGTACTAGACTGAAGAGCGGTTTACTATCTTAGAATACATGAATATTTCCATGTTTGATAAATTCCTAAAGCATATAATCTCCAGACAAAGCAAAAACCCTAAAACAAAAATAGGTAAACGAAACTGTATCTAGCATTTTATAAAGACACAGGAAATCGATGGCTATGGGAGTGGAGAGGAGAAAGAGGAGGCTCAGCTTTTCTGTAGCATGAGGTGAGACTCACAGGACTTGTTAGTCAAGACTCTCAGAACTGCCCCTGTGATGGCTTTTTTATAATCCCAGCACTCTGGAGGAGAATGGTGAATTCAAGGGCTGGCTTGCGCTCAACAAAGACTGTCTCAAGAGAAAAGGGAGAGGCTGGAAGAGGGCTTAAGCCTAGGGGCAAACCTGGGCAGCACATAAACTGGGCTTGATGGTGTTGGCCTGTAACCCCAGCTCTTGGAAAATGTGGGTAGAAACAGCAGGAGGAGTTCAAGGTCATTTGTGGCTACGTAGCAAGCTCAAATTCAAGGCTGGCCTGGGTTCCATGACACTGTCTCAAAACAAAGGAAACAATTAAACAAAAAACTGTAAGATGGAGTGGCCTGGGCAGTATATGGAGCCGCTGGCAGTGGGACCAGGATCTAACTCTAATGCGTGAACTGACTTTGTGGAGCACATTCCCTATGGAGAGACTGGGGGACACGACACTTGGTCCTGCCTCAAAGAGGTGATGGGACACATTTTGTTGACTTCCCGGCAGAGGTCTTACCCTCTCCAAGGAGCAGATGGGGATAGGGTGGGGGAAGGGGAGAGTGAAGAAGAGGAGGGGGGACCTGGGATTGGTATTTAAAAAAAAAAAAACAACTGTTAAGACAAGGACAAAAGCAGCTATATTTCCTAGTTAAAACTGGCTTGAAACCCACTTGCTGAACTTTAGATGACATGAAAGCACACCTGCAAGTCAATGAATTATAGCAGCTAAGCACTACTACAAAGCCCTCTGCCTGACTACAGGCTTGTCTAAATGTTCTGAGGACAGCAAAGGCGGCTACACTATTCTACAGTTTAGTAGGTTAGATTCAATGCATTTTCAATTGACTTGAGTAAAGCACTTGCTACAGAAGCATGAAAACCCACACAAAAGACGCATGGCCACTCATGCCTGCAAACCCTACTTTGGGGGAGAGAAGGGCATGCAGATTAGGAGCTCCAGAGAGCAACAGTTCACCTGTCTAGACAACTGGTAAGCCCAAGACTCACTAAGAGAGGCCTCCAAAAGTTAAGGTGGACAGCCATGAGTAGTAGGGACTGCTATCAGTCTCTGCTCTCACACAGTCCCACATGGGAATGCATACTGTCACGTATGTGTGCACGTGTACAAACATACACACACACAGACAAAAATCTAATACAGCCCAGCTCCCCTGGACATTCTAAAACTTACTGAAAACTGCAGCAGACTCACAAGATTTTTCTTTCTATATTTCTCTTTTTTATATTCTATTTTATTTTATTTTGGGACAGGGTTTCTCTGTACCATGGCTGTCCTGAAATTCGCTCAGTAGATCAGGATGGCCTCGAAATCACAGGAATCCTCCTGCCTATATCTTCCAAGTACTGGGACTAAAGGCAAGCACCACCACAGCCCAGCTGACTTGTGAGTTTCTCCTCAAGATTTCTACCTAAAAATAATCTCCTGCAAAATTAATGACATTTGATAGCAACTCAGGAAGATAATGCAAATTAAACTGTTCATTAAGTGAACTGGTTCATCTATCAAGCACTATCTTAACTAATTTGATCACATATAGTAATTTAGAACTACCTCAATATGCTACCATTTTCAAATAATAATTACAATGTGTGGTGAGGCAGGAGCCTGAACAAGAGAATCCTTTCTTAGGAAACATGGGGTAGCTGACCAGACATAATCACATCTGGGAAGAATGGCCACTAGGGGGCGGGCTAGGCAGGAATGTGGAGTAGTAACATAATTCTCTAAACTTGCACTAGAAACCACAACTGAGGATTCTGTATATAGCCACAGTGCAAGCTACTAAAACATGCACTGCATCTGAAACACAGAAACAGCCACTGTGGATGCAGTTAGGTCACCTCCGCAGTATCTCCAAATTGAGGCAATGCAGATCCACACAAAGCACTCCTTAGTCATACGACTTTAAGTTTGATGAAAACACATACTTAAGCACACAGTAAGTCTTTACCAAATAAATAAATAAATAAATAAATCTGACATCACCCAGAGTCCCATCAAATATATTAATCTCTCTTTCAGCAACAAATTGTCCCTATAAAGGTCAAGGACAAATGGCTTCTATCAACGTCACCACTCATTACTTTTCTCTAAGCCTGACTGGTGGGCCGCGTCTGTAGTCCCAGACAGAAGGATCAGGGATTCAAGGGTAGCCTGGGCTATGCGCAGAATCCCAGGTCACCATGTATCACATGAAAGATCTTATTTCCAAAAGCCAAATAAAATACAAAAATAAGTGCTCAGCAATTAAGAGCACTTATTTCATGTGCAGAGGACCCAGACTGAGTTCCCAGCCTCAGCATCCAGGTGGTGGTGCCCAACCATCAATAATGCCAGATGGATTCTAGGGGATCCAATACCTGCTTCTGACCTCTGAGGATATCAAACACACACACACGGTGTAGACACATACATGCAAACAAAATGCCCATACACATAAAATAGCTCAGTAAAATAAATACAAAAACAGGCACTAACATTCAGATGGTCACAGTCCCACAAAATGGCTACATTTAACCAGGGTGACAGACAGATGCCTGAGCTTTGCTTTCAGATGTGACAGCCCTCATCAGTTTCCTACCATTCTAGCTCTTCCCTCAGAACATGTATTTTCCCAGATACTAGAAAATAATAAAAGCTGATCTATGCGAGAAATAGTATGGATCTGCCGATATGACCAGTGGATAAAGCACACGGATCCCAGAGACCCAAGTTTGATATTCAGGACCCATGTGGCAGAAGGAAAGAACAGTCATCCACTATCTGTGTTGTGGAGCATGTACACCCACACATACACAGACAGACACAGAGTAAATGTAAAATATGTACACATACAGTATTCCCTAAATGAACTAGTACAGTAGATACTAAAAAAATCTTATTGAACATCATAACAATTTTCAAATTCTGATATCACTATTCATCCACAGGAAGGAAGAACTGACAGATGGGAGGACATGAGGAGGAAGGCTTTCTCCCCTTTTCTGTTCTACACTTTATTAGTTTAGGCTACTTGCAATCCCAGGTATTTCAGTACATTTTGACCTTTTATAACAAGTAATTCTTGCTACCAGACTGCCTCATCCAGTTCTAACAGATAAGGTGCCCAGCCTCACTGCTACCTGACATACCATGGCTGGTAGATATCCATGGCAGGGAGGTCTGTCTGCCTGTATCCAAAGAGAAACAATGGAGGAGGAGTGGATGGAGTGGGGTGGGAGGAACTGGGATGAGGAGAGGAAGGGAAGCTTTGATTGAAATGCAAAAACAAAATGGATGAATTGATGGACAGAAGGACAGAGAAAAATCAAACAATCAATTCCATGAGTCCTCAAGCCAAGCTTAAGCACAGAAACAAGCAGACTCCATATGTTTTATGATGAACTCAGAACAGGGCTCAGTTATGATGGATGTACCAAACAAGCAGATAAGATGTTTATTTTGTTAAAATGTACTTTTTGTTTATTTTGTAACTATGTTTATGTGTCCTGTTTATGTTTATTTTGTAAGTATGAACTCAAACAATGAAAAGAGGATACCTCTGTACTATTATTTATATGAAGCATTTTTCTCAGAACTAAAACTAGATTATAAAATCAAAATAGCAATCAATTCTGGAAAACACTAAAGATGCCCTCTGTGTCCTGTGGTATCAAACATTTAGACAAGATTTAATTTCTTATACAAAATTAAGTTCAAACATTCATTTGCATGCAAATTTGATTTTGTCTTTAATACGAGAGAAACAATGTGTGTGTCTGTGTATACCAAAGAACTGTTCCCAAAATTTATTCATGATTATTGTTGTGCTGGTCTGGAGAGAAAAAAAAATGACCCCCAAAGGTTCACAGGAGGCAGCACTATTAGGAGGTGTGACCTTGCAGGAGTGGGTGTGACTTTGTTGGAGAACTGTTAAGTCACTGGGGGCGGGCTCTGAGGTCTCAAATGCTAAAGCCACACTCAGTGTGACTGTCTCTTCCTGCTGCCTGCAGATCCTGAGGTACAACTCTCCAACTTCTTATCTAGCACCATGTCCACCTGCATGCCGCCACGTCCCACAATGATGATAATGAACTAAACCTCTGAATTGTGAGCCCAATTAAATGTTTTTCTCTGTAAGAGTTACGATGGTCATGGTGTCTTTTCACAGGAATGAAATCCTAACTAAGACAGTAGCAAATATTTACAAAACTATTTTGTATATATATAAACCAGGACCATGTAAGAAAATTCTAACATGAAAAGGAGTCACAGACAGACAAGTATTAGAGTCACAGCAGTAAAGATAGAGAATGTAGACTATATCTTAGAGGGAGAGACTAGAAGTATGACAAGACAGAACAAGGGCTGGCTGCGAGGCTCACTCAAATAACCCGTATTTACTGATGGAATTTACAGCGTGTGAGAGACCTGTGAGCAGGAGAGAGTCCTACCTCCATGGACCTGCTACTCATGCTGACCTAAGACACATTCAGAGTCTCCGTGTGAAGGTATGAATGGCCACCAACATGACATGCAGACCACATCGGCCGTAAACTTGAAGCCATTCTCCTTGCCCAGCCTCCCAGACATTAGTATTATAGCCTATGCTCAGCTTGTATACTACATTGAAAGTCCTAACTTCATGAAAATCAGAAATCCTTTGGAGTTGTGGCTTGAAGTACTGGGTCTGGGGAAGTGCTGCTCTGAAATGAGAGGCTGAAAAGCAGGACAGACCTAAGGGAAGAGAAAGCAAGAATCACGATACAACACCTACCAGATAGCTGTCCAGTGGGAGCAATGAGTACCTGCTGGATCTGTATGAGCTTGAGGAGCTGGGTTCAGACCAAAGAACCTAGGGATGGGTTCATTACCAATACTATAGATGGTATCTAAACTAATTACCAAAACTAGCAAACAAAGACTTCAGAAAATGACACAGGGCAGAGGGCTGACATTAACTTCTGGATCAATATGGTCAGTGTAACTGTAGCGGTTAAGACCATATGCTCACCCCATGTAGTCACTGGGGTTTATATCTCTTCTTAAAACTATACAAGAAAAAAAGAACCAAAACTGTAGAATAAATCAATAATGCCTGCTAAAATTAAATCAAATCTCAAAATTACTAAAGTGATTAAAGGGTTATCACAATTTCAGCTGTCCCAAGAGTAAAGCAGATGTTACAGCAGAGAAACCAGAAACAGAAGTTGTCCAATTGTTTACAAATAGGAGAATGAATACATCATGGTCTCGGACCGCATCAAGCCAACAAGACTAACTGCTTCTACCATGCTACTGAGAACCAGCACTGGGCCAAGCACCGGGAATCGGGCCTTCCAGCTACAAATAAGGTCCTGCCTTCCTTCTAGATCCTTAATAGGAAGAAGGGCCACAGCAAAGGGTTACAGAAATGGGTAACTGTAAAGTGCTGCTGAAAACCAGCAACAGTTCCAGGTCTCAAGTGGGAGAACCCACATGTTCTTCAGGAAGGGAACGGCTGAGTTCAGACTTATAGGTAAAGACAATTCTAAAAAGAAAAGGCTAGAGTTGCCACGGCACATCCTATAAAAAGAAAAGAGGTCTGCGTGGGAAGAGCTGGGGAAGAGAATTACACGAAGAGAAGCCTGAGTTGAGACACTGGCGAGCCTGTGGAAACCACCCACATTTCTCCTGGTGGAGACACTTAGCAAGCAGGGGCCATGCACTTGCAGCATCATTACTAACTGTAGTATGTGAAGCCATCCCTGATCAACACTGGGGCTGAGGGTGGCAGTTAGGACCCAAGGAACGCAGACTCTTTCAAAAGGAATGGAAATGTCCTAAAACTGACTACAGCGACAGGATACAATAAAATCTACTGAACTGGACACTTAAATGGGCTGTATGCTATTGTAATTATGTTAGTAAAAATGGGGGAGAAAAGGGAATGGTTAGACAGGCTAGAGTTGGGCAAATGAGGTTAAGTAGCCAGAAAGGAGATGATTTTCCCAAAGCGATCAAGTCAGAAGACCCTATAGAGAAACAGCAGTGACTCTAACCCAGACTTTGCAGGTGACTGGCGAGCGCTATTGCAACTACATCCCAGTAAGACATGGTGCTCAGACAGAGACTGGGAAAGTTGGGAAGGCACCTCACACTGGATACTGCAATACCTGGAAGCTGAGGCAGGAGGACTACTGAGAGTTCAGGTCGAATAGCACACTGTGTGAGTTCCAGGCCAGCCTGGGCCACCTGAGACTCCCGACTTTAAAGAAATCAACCAAAGAATCATCTCTCACTGAAAGAAAAGTCATGGTCAATCTACAAGTCTCTCTCCCATCACTAAACTCACCAGTAGTTTTGTAGCAAACACTCCACTTCTTAGCTGCTATCCCTCCTCCAGTCTCTCACACCTTAGAACTGAAATCCTAAAGGCTCACATTGGCAACCAATCGTGAGGAGAGAAAGCAGGCAGACCAGATTGATTTCTGAACTATGTAACATGGTTTCACTTTCCTAGCTGTAATAACAATACATTTTAGAAAGTATCCAATATAGTGTTTGATATATAGAATTTCCACCTACTACAGTGTCTGCTCACATACTAAACCATGACCTCATGACCCAATCTCTTCCTGGTAATCCTAACCTTAGCATATGAGGCTTTGGGGACCTTTCAAACTCAACCTATCACAAAAAATAATGGCAGAGAGACAGAAACTAAAAGTGCTCCCAAGTGGCTCCATCTAAACAAAGGAATGAGTAGGAATTATTTCTATCATTAGAAATCCTTCTATATTATTTTTTCACGCCACATGCATTCAATTATTCTGATCATTTTCTTTAAGAAGGACAAATAAATGCCAATAAGTTATTTAAGGATCAGCATAAAGAATTAAGACAACAAAAACCTATAAGCAAGGATGCTCAACACAGCAAATACAAGAATACTGGTATAGAGCTGAAAATGTGGCTCTGTCGGTAGAGTGCTTGCCTGACATGGGTAAAGTTCTAGGTTCAATCCCCAGCACTGCATAAATCCAGGCACAACAATACGAATTTACAATCCCAACACTCAAGAGCCCGAGGCAGAAGGATTGAGAAGTCAGGGTCATTGTTAGCTAGAATCAAAGCCAGCTGGGTAACCTGAAACCTTATAACTCTACCTAAAAAAATGACAGAGTAATACAAATGCAATAACTTGAGAAGTAAGACTAAGCAGAGGAGAACAGCAGCAATACTGATAACATCCTGCCCCTGAAAAGGTCTCTTCTCAATATACCCAAAAGTTGGAAATGATTTCTTTCAGTACTTTATGGTACATCCAAGGTCTACTAAAACAAGGCACAATATATATGATAATAAAACAATATATATGACATATATATACGATAGATTAATAAAAATGCAAAATGTAAGCTGTGTTTGAAAGTATAAACTAAAGGTGCCAAGAAGGCTCAGTGGGTAAAGGAGCTTTGCCACACAAGGTTGGCAAATCAGAGTTTGAACCCCAGAACCTACATAAAGGAAGAAGGAGAGAACCAAATCCACAATGTCTTCTGACTTCCAGTGTGTGTTTTGGTACACATGTCCACATATATCCATCAAGCACAGAATGAAACAATATTCTAAAGATGTTAAGTATGAGTTTATCATGTACATTTCCTATGTCTATGAAAAATCCTTCTCTCTAAACTGTAGGTATTTATCTAGAACATAAAGCAGTATTGTAATTCAGTTCTTTTCAGTTTGGGTATGTTTCTGTTACTATTTAATCAGGAAAGAAATGTAGGGCATGAATCTGCTATTTGACTATTACATTTGTGACAGTAAAATAATCATAAAAACAAGTCAATTGGGAAACAAATCCTTAAAAAAAAGTATATCTAAAATGTTTCATATTTTTCTGTGTGTATAAGGCATGTGTGTGAGGACAGATACATAGGCATCGTGCAGGGCTCAGCAAACAACTTTTAGAAGGTAGCTGTCTTCTTCTACCTCGGTGATTGAGGAATCAAGTTCAAGTCAGCAGACTTGCCAGGCAAGCCATTTTAGCTGCTGAGCCATCTCCACAAGGCCAAGAAAAAAAATAATACATAAATGGGTGGCATGAGCTCATTAGCCAGACAGTGCAGCACCACCACCACCTGCCTTACATTTTAATCTGTATTTCTATTTTTCTAGAGAGCATCTATTACTTCAATTCTGTATTTGGAACTTGGAAGTTTCCACACTGGTCTATAAAATTTCACGCAAGATGCCAGAGTATGGCACACAACTGTACACCCAGCACTTGAGATGTGGGACATGATGACAAGTTTGACCCCAGCCTGGGATACAAAGCCAGACTGAGGCCAGGCTAAGACTCCATAGCAAAACCTTGACCCCCAAAAGAAAGAATGGCCAGTGTGAGCCAATGGGTGAGCAGAGGAGGCAGCCTGGCCTCAAACTCACAACAGTTCTCTACCTCAGCTTTCCAAAGGCTTGTCTCCAGGATGTTTCCATCCAACAGGACCCCATGTCCTCTTTCACAAGTTCAGAGCCCACTGTCCAGAACTCAGCTTTCCCCAGCGCACTGTCAAATACAGCAAGGGCTACCTCGGAATCAGCTGCCATCTTTCCTTATGTTTTGGTTTTTTTCAAGGCAGGGTTTCACTTTGGCTGTCCTGAAAGTCCAAGCTTGCCTCAAACTCACAGAGATCTGCCTGCGTCTGAATCTGTGTTGGACTAAAGGCCTGCAATACTACCACTCAGCCAATTTCCATCATAAAAAATGATTTTCACATTTATACTTTGATTTTACTGCTGACCTCCCATTGTTAATAAACTGGTTACAAAACTGAGCCAAGGCAATTGGCTCTAATTCCAAGGTACTAGTGGAACCCAGTATAAATTAATAATAAATTCAATAAATAATAAGTTCAAATGTGTTATCAAAATCAAATTGTTAGATTGCTCTGGAATAGCACATGTCACAGAAGAAGTGTCACTATGTCCCCATTCGGAGGTTAAGTTACAGATCATTACCTACCAGACAAAAACTTAAAACAGAAACCTATAGACTGCAAACAAGTTTTATCTATTAATAAATACCTGTATATTTCTTAGTTCTGAGCTAGTGTGGGATTCCTTTTATTAAGCGCCAGACCTCTCTTCGATCAAGGGCTGTTCACCTTCAAACAGTATCAATCATACATCTGGAAACACCCTAACTATAATGCTACTTCTCCCGAATAGAGACTCTTACAGTCCATTGCCCTATGATGCAAGCAGACCTCTAGTTACTGCTCAGTTCATTGCCCTCCTGCAGTATATTCAATAAACTTAACCTTTAAAAATAAAATAAAATAATAAAGGTTATCATATGAACTTCTTTATGAAATCTGTTAAAAGATGTATGCCTCACAATGCTGGAATCAAGTATTTAAACATGGTAGCTACTGTGTTTAATTTTGTTAACAACGTTTAAAATGTAGGTTTTAAAATATTGAATGAAGCTGGGCAGTGGTGGCGCACGCCTTTAATCCCAGCACTTGGGAGGCAGAGGCAGGCGGATCTCTGTGAGTTCGAGACCAGCCTGGTCTACAAGAGCTAGTTCCAGGACAGGCTCCAAAACCACAGAGAAACCCTGTCTCAAAACACCAAAGGAAAAAAGAAAGAAACACACTATCAAAGTGCTCTGACACAGACTCTTTCTACTCTTGTCTGGGAAATCTGAAAGCCATTCTTCACTGGCATTTACCAGCTGGCTACTCCTTTACATCTCCCAGCTTAATCCTCCTTCTAAAGGAGGAAATCAAGCAAATACATATTAAATAATATTTTAATTAGGTATCTGATTTAACATTTAATGAGAAATCCACATTAAATATTAATGAAAAATCTAAACTTTCATAAATGCCATTAATTGGCAGATACAAAGACAGACAGGAAGGCAGACCCAGACCGGTAACAAGCAGCCTCTAAGGCCCTAAGGTGCTGACAGTATATTCCAAGAGTTTCTGGCCAGTTAGTCAAGCTGCTACAGTAGCCACAGACTCAATGAGAGACTCCCTTAGAAGACAAGGTAGAAACCCAGAACAGAGGCACATGCTTAATCCCAGCACTTAGGAAGCAGGGGCAATCTTGTTCCAGGAGAACCAGAGCTACATAGTGAGGCCATGTCTTATAAACAAACAAACCAGAATAAATGATCAATAGAAAACAATAAATAAGCCGCCCTACATCAACCACTGGGGTCTACGAGTTCCATCAGGTTCAATTCTGTCACTCTAGTACACAACGTGCACATGCACACATATGGAATGCACAGAGAGAGAGAGAGAGAGATCCAAAAAGTGGAATACAGCTCATATCTGCAAATGCAACATTTTGGGAGGCTGAGATAGGAAGATGCCATGAGTTTTAGGCCAGTCTAAGATACATGCTAAGTTCTTGTCCTGCTTCAGCTATATAGCAAGACCCTGCCAAAAAAAAAAAAAAAAAGAAAGAAAAGAAAAGGCCCATGGCCACACCCAAACACTAGCATTCGGGCGAATGAGACAGAAAAACTGTGGGTTAAAGAGTAGCCTTGGCTCCTCAGTCAGCCTTGGTCTTCTTGGGATGAATGCTAACCATTTCACCCTCACTGAGGATGCTTGCGGGCTCTCATAACAATTACCAATGTGCACATTCTGAGTGTGCAGAGCACTGTGCACCAGTTTTGTCTCAATGTGTATAAATAAATCACCACGCCACAGGTTTAAAACAATGGACTGTTATTCGGTGGGGATAGCACAGTCAAGCAGACTCTCACCTGGATGGACACTACTGCTCAACAAGAACTGACTGGGCCAGGCCAGGCTTCTCGGCAGTAGGATCTCCACTGACTGCTAGTCTACTCAATACTCAGAGGCTGGGGAAATTTTGAAAAAACAGGATTTTCTAAACATTACATACAGCTACAGGATGGAAGAGCCGGGACTAAATGACATATAAAGTATAAACTACTTACAAAAATCAAAACTGTAACAGCAAGAAAGTAATTCATCTCTGAAGAGTAACTTAAGTAACACAGGAATCTCTGAAAATGAATGACTAGAAAAGCCTTCCTTCCAGTCACTCTGAAGACAGACTTCCACCCTGAAAGTGTGACTGCAATCCACATAGCAGGCTTAACAGTCAGAAATTCTAATTTCTCTAAAGACAAAAGACAGAATTAAACACACGACAGACAGACTGCACAGCCACAGAGAGTTAACAGCTAACACACTGCACATCAGCTACCGCCTCCCCCAGCTGTCATCTCTCCTCTACCCTGAATACCCTAGTACAACTTTTCAACTATTTGTTTGAATGTTCATGGTTCATTAATGGAATCGATCTCTCAAATGACTTATCTTTGATAAATATTTAAAATAAATGAATACAAAATAACCTAACTGACACATGGAGTCATTCCAATAGGCTTGTCCAACTGCGGGTATTCTTTAGATGACTGGCAGACTATCTATCAGAAGTGACTACTCAAGTCTACAGAAGATGACCAGTCAATAAAAAAGCAGAGTGCTGAGAGCTTTGGCCAGGAATACTACTGCCTTTAAAGAATTTAACCAACTCAATTCAAACATTATATGGCACTGCATGTCAGTGTAGGTAGGGAATGAGGGAGGGTTAGCCTTTATTTGCTGACACAGAAATGGGGAAAATGAACCTACAGAAAAATAATGACCAAATACAGAATCCTGATGCTTGGACGGGGGCACTAAAACCTCAAAGACCCCAGCCACATACTCCCCTACTCACTGGCAACAATATGTACAATAATAGAAAAGTCTGGACTGGGAATCTTCAACCATTAAGACTATAATAATTTGCCAGGTGTATTGACAAACACCTTTACTCCCAGCACTCTAGAGGCAGAGTCAGGAGGATCTTTGAAAACATAAAGCCAGCCCGGCATATACAGCAAGCTCCAGAACAACCAGAGATATATAGTGGACACTGATGCAAAACAAACAAGAATGCAAATAATTCATTAAAAATGAAAGCACTCCAGAGGTAGAGGCATTTCCAGATCTCAAGTAAAATAAATGTAATTTTTAAGTTGAAGAAGAAACCTGCTACCAGGAAGTCTAAGGCAGACTTCACTCTAATAGTCTGGGACCGCTCACAAAATACAGAAACAACTAGACATTAAAAACAGAAATAGCTGGGCAGTGGTGGTGCACACCTTTAAAACAGTGACACTCTAAAAGGCAAATTAGTTCTATTTCTCTTTCTCCTCTTTTTGTATTTCATTATACCAGGTCTAAGTTTCAAAACCTCTACACAGTCTATAATTCCCCATGTTATCTGATGCCCCAAGTCCAACCTCTCTCCACACCAGCATCTGTGGTTTTGAAGACTCTGCTAACCTACAGCCATCCCAGGGGTTCTGTACTGCAGGGGTGCTCTTTCTCTAGAAATCATCAATTTTATTTTATTTTGTTTTTCTTGGCAGCAAAAACTATGCACTTCCAGAACTATGCACATGCTAGACCAAGTGTCTACTAAGTAGCTCACACTAGCATGGAACTAGGGATCTTTCTGCCTCAGCCTCCCCAGTATTGGCATTAAAGTATGCACTGCCACTCCAGGCTTTCTAGTTCCCTAAATGCCTTTTCCAAGAGAATTTCCTTGAGCGCGTTAGCTAGGGGAGCATATCCATCCTCTACCCTTTTATCTTACTGTTTCCACCAAAGCACTGAATACAACACCTGAACAATGTAAGCCTTTATTTTGTTAAAAGACGAATGCTCCAACTTTGAGCTGCATGCACTTGCCTAGCATTTCTGAAACCCTGGGTTCAATCTCTACTACTGTACAAGAACTAAACTGATTCAGAACTCAAACTATTAAGAATCATATTACTTTGGATTGCAACCATTTATTGCCCCATTTCTGTCAGACTCTAGTTTCCTTTCAGAACAGGAGTAAACGGCAGATAGAGAACAGGATATTAATAGACAGGTATGTCACCATGTCTCTTAAATTCTCATAGGTTCACTGGAGAACATCATTTTAGTAACTGAATTTTTAAACTATAAAACGAACCTTTCTTACAAATTCGTCATTCAAAACATAATTCAAACCTCCTCTTGGGTTCACTTAGCCAATATCTATGCATATTTTATATGGAATCAGGGATAGAAAAGGTAAAGGAAAAAACAATTAAGAAAAGGAAAACTGTGAGTTCAAGGCCAGCCTGGTCTATAGATCAAGTTCCAGGACAGCCAGGGCTACACAGAGAAAACCTGTCTGGAAAATAAAACTAAAAAAAATATATGTAGCCGGGCGATGGTGGCACACACCTTTAATCCCAGCACTCGGGAGGCAGAGGCAGGTGGATCTCTGTGAGTTCGAGACCAGCCTGGTCAACAGAGCTAGTTCCAGGACAGGCTCCAAAGCCACAGAGAAACCCTGTCTCAAAAATACAGAAAAAAAAAAGTAGTCAATAAAAATTAAAATTCAGGGGCTGGAGAGAAGACTCGGTGGCTAAGAGCACTCACTGCGGCTCTTGCAGAGGCCTCAGAAAGGATTCCAGCACCAACACGGCGGAGACAATCATTTCCAACTCCAGCCCCAGGAGATCTGAACACACAGGTGTACAGGTACACATGCAGACAACACCATACACATAAAACAAGTACAAATTAGAGAATAATAATTTAAGTTCGGTGTAAAAATTATTAATTCCAAGGGAGTGGAAGCACGGCTGCATGGTAGAATACGCGCAAGGACTTGCTCTATGTCCCCAACACTGCACAACAGAAGTCAGGGTTTAATAACTATAGAGAGAGGGGAACGGGCAGATGTGGAAGTCCAGCCAACCACATTACGGTGTTCACCCCACTTCCACTCTTAGATTACAACGGTCACATGATATACATCTAATTCTACTGAGAATTTATTAATCTTCTACTTGAAGCCTATGTCAATCCAACACTACCAGAAATTCCAAGCACTAATGTGTGCACACAGACATGACAGACACTTGGAATGCTTACTGTGCTGTAGACTGCAGAGACGGTGGGAGGGAAGATCCGATCCTCCAGAGGCTGCTGTACGGGTCCTCTAGGAATCCTGGAAAGCGAGTTAAGGAGGCGAGTACACAAACAGAATTGCTTAGCAGCTAGAGAAAATTCTGCCAATGACCCACTTTTCTTTTTTAGCCAACCTGTGGTGCTGTACACTTATCCCTCCCAAGAAACTGGAAACTCAAGTATTTCAAATTTCCTATCGTGATAAGCAATTTCTCCAAAATTGCTTCCCACAATAACCTTCCATTGGAAATGAAAACAATGACTGAGTCCCCAAACTGTAGGCCCATTATGAGACTCTACCACCTTTAGACAGAAAAGAAGTGCAAGCAAGGTCAACAGACCACAACTGGCACCTCCAGCATAGCAGAAACAGGGCTGCCTTAAGGAACTTACTCTGTAGACCAGGCTGCCCTTTAACTCAAGAGATCCACCTGCCTCTACCTATGTGCTGGGATTAAAGGTAATGTACCACCGCCACCCAGCAAATTTCTCACTTTTAAATAGAGATTCTCCACCAGTCACTTAAAATATTTCAGAATACAAAGACAACATTGCATTAAAAGACAAAAGACTATCATTTTATTTAATGATAAACTTCAAACTAGGAGACAAGCGCTGTCCTAGATGATGTGGTACCATTTTAAGAAGAAATGCTACACGATGTGGCTTACGTGAAAGGGAAAAGATCACAGCACTGTCCCTGAATGACACAAATGCATGCCGGATTATGTCTCTCTACAATAAACACAAATGATACAAATTATGTGAATTTTACCTATTTCTTTTTAACTCCAACAAGCGGAATCTGTAGTCAGATTCCAGTTGGCTAATTCATGACTAATTCATTTTTAATTATTGTATCACTAATCCCAAATGAAAAAATTTTCCTCAATTTAACAAACACTTAATACTTCTTGTATAATGCTTCTTTCTAATTCACTGAGAGAGTTGGGAAGACAATAAAAGAGCTACTGCAGGTGTAGTGGCTGTTAACTGTGACCCAGTACTAGAGAGGCAGAAGCAGGAGACCACTGAAAGTTCAAGGCCAGAATGGTCAAAGGAGTGAGTGAGTCCAAGGCCAGCCAGGGTAACACTTTACTGAAACTATTGCTTCAAAAAGAAAAGAGAGCCAGAGACATGGCTTAGGAGTTAAGAACACTTGCTGTTCTTACAGAGGACCTGGGTTTACTTCCCAACACCCACACGGTGGCTTACAGCAGTCCACAGGATCTAATTCCCTCTTCTGACCTCTACAGATACCAAGAATGCATGTGCTTTCCATACATACATGCATACACACACGCACGCACAAAACACTCATACACATGAATTAAATCTTTAAAAACTATAAATAAGAGTAAAAGAAAAAAGTAGTGGATGTTTGTTTGTTTGTATTTTAAGAATGACTCAAAGTTGCCAAAGTCTGAATCATTCATTAGTAGATTCTTTATTTCCAAGCAGCAGCTTAGAAGACTGCAAACAAAACAAACACACCCTCTGTTTTAGTCATTAAAATGTCTAAAGAGACTACAGTGGTCTCTAGACAGTTTTTAAACTAGCAACCTCACACAACAGTTAAATATTTTGTGTGCGCACTTGCTGTCCTGGGAAGCAATGGAGCTGAAACATTTCACAAAGGAACCATTTCATTTTAACCACACACAACATGCATACCACTCAATCCACATGCACCCTTCACACCCACACCCACATTCTCCACACAATCCGCAAGCACACTGCAAGTACACACACTTTACACCCACAATCTACCCAAACATAATCCATATATATATACACTATACACACATAGCACATACACTCACAAAGCACACTATACATGTATACACACTATACATACATACTCTGCACTAAATATGCACACTATACACATACACACTGCACACACTATACACACACATCCTACACACACTCTGCACACACTATCCATTCTCCACACAATCCAAGTACACATGGTATATATACACACCACACACAGCACAAACTTCACATACTCTCCACACAATCCACAAACACATATGGTATACATACATCCTAAACACACACACACTATAAAATGCAGAAGCCTAACAAGTTCAAAGACAATGCCCTCATTATGAGCTCACAACTCTTCACACGAGCTCTACATTTGCAAGGCAGGTGGAAACGGAGCCATACTTTCTTCTGTGCTTCCAATTGCCACAGCTTTTTTACAGGAAGGACCTAATTCTCATCATGGGAGAAGCAGTTCTCAAGGAGTTCAGGACTCTGCCTGAGAAGCTGAGGCTGAGCCAGTCAAGACTCCGCTTTCTGTTCCCCTGCTAACCAACCGGATGACTATAATAACAAGAATGCTAGAGCATCATTTGCCTACGTTACAGAACAAACTTTCTTCCTGTTTCTACAATGAAGAATGCTCATTTCATTTTTATATTCTACAAATAACTAAACGCTGCTTACATAAAACAAAACTGCAGTACTATCAAAAAATAATTTTTTTTTAAAAAAGTCAAATAGGAATCAAACAATGTAGCTCAAGTCTGGCTACAAGTCCAAACAATGAAAAAAAGGAGCTCGGTGTGGTGACTGTAATCCCAGAGCTAAGCCAGGACTAGACAGAGATCTCTTAGCAAAAACTAAGGGAGCTGAGAAGACAGCTAAGCCAGCACTCATTGGTCTCTCATAGAAACTGAGCTCAGTTCCCAGTACTAATATCAGGACTAGACAGAGAACTCTTAGCAAAAACTAAGGGAGCTGAGAAGACAGCTAAGCCAGCACTCACTGGTCTCCCAAAGAAACTGAGCTCAGTTCCCAGTACTCATATCAGGCAGCTCACAACCACCTCTACTTATGGGCTCCTGCAAGTGCAGGCACACACACGCACGAAGACACACACAATAAATAAGAAATAAGAAAAATAATTTAAATGGAATTTTTTTTGTCTGTTTGTTTTCCGAGGCAGAGTTTCTCTATATATCAGCACTGGCTGTCCTGGAACTCGCTCTGTAGACCAGGACAGCCTCAAACTCAGAGAGAGCCATTCCCAAGTGCTGGGAATAAAGGTATGCACCACCACTGCCCGGCTAAATTGAAATTCTTAAAAATTCCAAATAGGGGGCTGGAGAGATGGCTCAGAGGTTAAGAGCACCAGCTGATCTTCCAGAAGACCCAGGATCAATCCTCAGCACCCGTACAGGAAGTTCCTAACTGTCTATTGCTCCAGTTACAGGGAATCCAACAACCTCACACAGACATACACATAAGCAAAACATCAATGCACATAAAGTAAAAACAAATTATTATTTTTTAAAAAAAAAAAACCACTAAACAAGTATTTTATTAACTTTCAGTTAGGCTGCTGTTTAGACCATCTCTCCACTTAAAACCCTGAGAGGGGTCAGCCAGAGACAAGCACTGGGGATCTGTTCTGTTCAGAGACAGGTGAGTTCCAGAAGTGATTCCACCAGCCTGCAGCTGAGTGCAGTTCTTACATAGCTTAAGTCACAGGCTCCTTATAACCCTTTGAGCTGAAAGAAGGAAGCAAACTTTTTTTTTTAATTTTTCACAATTTTTTTTTAAAGATTTATTTGTACTTGTTAGCGTGAAGCAGGTATGTATGGGAGCCATCGGAGGGCAGGAGGACAGTAGATCCCTGGAAAGCCAGAAGAGAACTCAGATGCCCTGGAGCTGACAGAGCAGAGCAGAGTGCTGGGTGCCCTTCTCGGGCCTTTTGCAGCAGCGGCATACTCTATCGCTGGGACTACTCCCCAGTCCCTTAGCTGTTTCTTAGCTTGAACTGCAGGTGTGTAGTTTATAATTGTACATCAATGTGACAAACCCAACTCTGAGTGCAACTCACAAGAATGCTGCAAACCCCACCTAAGCTGGTTAATCTGTTATCTACATAGAGCTACAAGAACAAGATGTCTTCAGAAGGGTAGAAAATTATTTTGATTATATTTGAAATTCTTTGATTTGTGAAAATAGAATCTATGTAGCCCAAGCTAAACTGGACCTGAAAACCTCCTGCCTCCATCTCTCCAGTACCGGAATTACAGATGTGTATCACAGTGGCCAGGTGTATGTGTTTTTAGGTAAGAACAATATATGAATAGTCCCTTACATGTAACTCCCAGCTTATCACACAGAATATTAAAAAGATGGTGTATGTCCAAAGAGTTGGGTTTATTAAAATTAGTAGCTTTTGCTGTCTTATCAAATACATTAAATGTGAGAGCTTGGTGAGGCACACACACTTGGAAACCCAATAATCAAAAGGCTAAAGAAAGAGGATTATAAATTGCTCTAGGCCATCCTAGAACATAGCAAAAACAAAAAACAAAGGGCAAGCAGTGTGTAGTGGAGAATACCTTTAATCTCAACATTCTGGAGGCAGGGCAAAATGATTTCCAGGACAACCAGGGCTATTCAGAGAGACCCTATCTCATTCTGTGTCAAAAAACTGGGGGTGCGAGGAAGCTGGGGTGGGTGTGAGGATGATAACGACATGACACTGGAGAAATGTCACACAAGAATGAAAACCTGGGGGGGTGGAGAGATGGCTCAGAGGCTAAGAGCACTGACTGCTCTTCCAGAGGTTCTGAGTTCAATTCCCAGCAACCACATGGTGGCTCACAGCCATCTATAATGAGATCTAGCGTCCTCTTCTGGCTTGCAGGTATACATGGAAGGAATGTTGTATACATAACAAATGAATAAATCTTAAAAAAAAAATGAAAATCTGACCCTCAGCTTGTTAAACAGTCGAGAGCAACAGTGGGAGCCTGGAATTCCAAAGATGGACAGAAGGGGAACACGAGGCTCTTTGGGATGCCCTGCTGATAGTCTAGCCAAATCAGTGAGCTGCAGTTGGTAAGGGACTCTCCCTCAAAAATGAAGAGTCAGAAAGAGGTGGCATTAGTCTCTCATCCTCACACCCGCACACACACACAGCACACACATACATATACATATATACACACAAAAGTTAAATGAGAAGTCAAACTGTCTTCTTGTTGCTACTAGTGTTTCTGTTTGGAGAAAGCACACTGTTAAATCACATCATCACTACCAACAGTTGGGAGCCCACGACCTTCATAGGACCTGAGGTGCTCACAGGTTACCCACCTTTGATTTGGAGCATTAAGTGAAACTACCAGTAAAATGAGAAGTGACAAGGAAAATCTTACTGCACTCACTGAAACAGCTCTGATCCTATCTATGCACAGCAGACAGGCTGCCTAGGAAACTCTTATACTCCCCCAGGGCCAGAAATTCAGCATTCCTCACACCTACAGTCAAGTACCTTCAAGTAAGAAAAACTTAGGTGAGTAGGCCAGAGGCACATTGCTCCAGGAAGAAAAGCATCAGGGACCCCTCCCTTCAATGGTGCCATGCCACATTAACTCAAAATCGGTCATCCAATGAGGTCATCAAACAAAATCCAAAGGGCTTTTCATTCATGCTGACAGAGAACCACTGTGCATTTGAGAAATGAAATATGAGTACTCATTAATGCTCTTTATGAAAAAGAATGAGCTGATATGTCTACTGGTATGTGCTGCAGAAGGCACATTCAGTAAACAAAGTGGCAACAGTGAGTGGTCCTCTCTGCTGCTTGCCTGGAGCGGGTCTTCTATGGCAGCCTCAGGGGCCACAGCACATTCTTCACTGAACCCTTGGGGATCATCCCATACCTCCCTCCACTCAGAACAATTCAAATCACCAGCAAAACAGTAACTCCTTGCTCTCTCACTCGCCCACCCCTCCTCCTGTTATTTGGCAGTGGGAGGTTTGAATAGCTGAGCACAAGCCTCAGCCACTACTATCAAGTGTTTACCTTGGCCATACACAGCACCCAATAGGCCAACAGCTCTGGATGGATTCCTCACATCCCACAAAACCTTTCAATCTGTGAATGAGTACAGGCAATCTCAGCCTGTGAATGAAGCATATCAATTCTAGACTAACAGAGATTTACAAAATCACATGGGCCTCAGGAAGCTACCCACCAGCTACCCTACTTGCTGCCTGTCGACCGCCACAAGAGCTAAAGCTAACTTCTAGAAACACCATGGTTCGTCATGAAAACTACAGTAATGCCTAATGCAAAGGGTTCCGAGTCCTGTTGACAGCAGAGAAGGCACAAACAGCAAACACTCCCCCAACTAAAAGATTAAGAGCTTGGGTTCTCTCCAGCAAAAGAGATCAAACTGAGGCCCAATACTTCAATAAAAATGCAAAATAACACATTTTACCTCAAGGCACATTTACACATCAGCTTGGTGGCATGCAGGTGAATTTCTATTATAATCCCATCCTTCCAAGTCACCAGGATTCAGATTCTATCTTGTTTAGGTTTTTTTAGAAGTTTTGATGTAGTTTCAATGTTTTAAGACAGAGCCTTGTTACATAGCCTAAAATGGCTTAAAACTCACCACGCCGTGTAGGCTGACCTAGAATTCTCCATCTTTCAACCTCAGCCACCCCAGATTAGTCTTAGAGGCCAGAACCACTACACCTAATTCCTATTTGCATTCTTACAAAACTTTTTAAGCTGGGCCCAATGCACACACACAGCTACCACCCAGGACCAGGGGTGGGGCAGATATAGGCCAACTCGGATTACCAAGCAAGATCATGTCTCAAAAATAATTATTTTTGCTGGGTGGTGGTGGCGCAGGCCTTTAATTCCAGCACTTGGGAGGCAGAGACAGATGGATCTCTGTGAGTTCGAGGCCAGCCTGGTCTACAAGAGCTAGATTCAGGACAGGTTTCAAAGCCACAGAGAAACCCTATCTCGAAAAAATAATTATTTTTTTAAAATAATCCTCCACTCCACATTTATCCGATGTAACATAAAAACAAGAACTACCAGGGTCGGAGTGAGAACAGTGCTAAAACGCAAAGGCATGTACTGCTCTTGCAGGGGACTTCAGTTCAGCTCCCAGCACCCACCCAGGATAGCTTACAACCACCCACAACTCCACCTTCGGGAGGATCCAAAGCCTCTGGCCTCCACTGAACCTGAACTCAAATGTCCACCTGTGAGCACACGTGCACACACACAAGCACACACAAAGTTTTTAAAAAGTGAACTGTAATACCGTCCAACACTGGTGATTGACTCTTGTGGTTCATAAATTAAAATAAAGCACAGTAATACCTTAGGGAGCTGCAGCCACACAAAAACAAATTTCTTGAGTTTTAAATGCAAATTACCTGAGTTTTAAATAATCGAATATAATTTTAACAAGACCAAGAAGTACTTCCACGGTGGCACTTTGATATAAAAAGGTACCTTTTCCCAATAAATAACAGGGAAGTTTTTGGTTTACATATATTTCAAGAAACTTGATTTTCCTTTTGCAACTGTGAACTATTAAATAAAGAGGTGAAATTCTCAAAATAATACAGATGCAAAGTGCCAACAATGAGGTCGAGAGTGGCGAGCAAGAGAGCCAGCGTCAACCCAACAAAGGCTCTGCACAGCAGCTCTGGAGACCCTGCACCATGAAAGCACTCCTTGTCTTTCTGGTGAATACAAGTCCTTTCAATGTCACAGTATATAGTTTAAGAAAAACAAAAAAGGGCAAGTGAAGTGGAGGATGAGTCTACTTCTGTAGGGGACATCTCCTCAGCTGCCTATCTACGACTGAAAAGCTTTGCAAGCCTGGAGCTACTGAGTATGTCTATCCGCAGAGACCAGCCAGTAAGACTCCACAGCTGTTCCTACTAGAGTTCTAGGAACTGCATTCCCATTCCATTGATCATCCAGAAGAAACGAAATGTGCTGTCATCTGCCTCTGTAGATGTTATCTATCTCAAGGATAATTGCATCAGTTTTGTCTGATGGGAGAGCAGAAAGGGTTAAGACAGACATCTGTGGGCGGGAGTGGCACATGCCTTTAATCCCAGCACTCGAGAGGCAGAGGCAGGCGGATCAATGTGAGTTTGAGGCCAGCCTGGCCTACAGATGAGTTCCAGGGCAGGCTCAGAAGCTACACAGAGAAACCCTGCCTCGAAAAACCAAAAGCCAAAACAAACAAAAAACCCAAAAGACATCTGTGCCGGAAGGTGGTGGCACTCACCTTTAATCTCAGCACTCAGGAGGCAGAGACAGGTGGATCTCTGTGATGTGAAGACTAGAGTCTCAGCCAAACTCTGTCTCAGGAAAAGAGAGGGGGTAAAGGAGTTCAGACAGACATTTGTACCAGGTGTTTTTCAGAAGGCTGCAGCAACAAAGGACTTCTCTAACAAAAGGCATTAAATGCTGTGTTTGCATAATAGTGCAACAAGATGCCATCTCCACCCACTATCATTATTACTTTTAAAACAGTAAGCAACCCTTGGTATAGACCACAAGTGTTCTGATCAATACCAATCTTCACCAATCAATACAAAAGTAAAGTTTTCATCCATAAACGAAAATGGAGAAGACTTCAAGTGTATGTCCAGACACTACAGGTGACAAGCATCCAGACGTCATTCCCTCTGGGACTGTAAGCAAAGCTCCTTCTCTACTATAGGTTAAGAACAGAAATGGTGTTTGCCTCATATTTGCCTTCATGAAAGGAAAGTTTCAAGCTCCACCTCTACAAGACTTTGTGAATGCATGTGACCAGTTAGTTTAAGGCAGTCACAACAAATGAGAAAAGCAGCAACAAGCCAAGCCAACGCATACTCTGCAACCTCTTCCCTAGGCTTCATAACCTCTGAGCACTCATCCCCCATGCACTCCCAACGGCATCTGAACCCATACTGACTTCTGAAAAAAAGCACTCTTTCAGCTAGGCCTGGTGGGTACTTCAAGACCTATCTAGCCGGGCGGTGGTGGCACACGCCTTTATATTTATGGTTGTGAGCCTAGCCTTTAACGGCTGAGCCATCTCTCCAACGAGTGGCGCACGCCTTTAATCCCAGCACTCGGGAGGCAGAGGCAGGCGGATCTCTGTGAGTTCAAGACCAGCCTGGTCTACAAGAGCTAGTTCCAGGACAGGCTCCAAAACCACAGAGAAACCCTGTCTCGAAAAACCAAAAAAAAAAAAAAAAAAGACCTATCTAGACAACTTAGTGAGACCTTGTCTAAAGTAAAAGAGCGCTGAGACTATAACTCAGTAGCAGGGCACTGTGTGGCAAGTACAGGTCTAGGTCTGACCACCAAGCCTGAAATAGTTAACTCACTTCAGTGAGAATAAAGGAATATGATAAAGAATGTCAGCTGTCTTTACTTGATAAACAAAGGTTTAACGACAGCTGTGGTAGCTCCTGTCTGTAATCCCAGAATTTGGGAGGTTAATGCAGAATTCTCCTAGGTTCAAGGCCAGCCTGGGCTACACAGCAAAACCCCATCTCAAAATAAAAAGTACCTTAAAAAAACAAGGCAAGGGGCTGGAGAGATGGCTCAGTGGTTAAGAGCATTGCCTGCTCTTCCAAAGGACCCGAGTTCGATTCCCAGCAACCACATGGTGGCTCACAACCATCTGTAAAGAGGTCTGGCGCCCTCTTCTGGCCTTCAGGCATACACACAGACAGAAAATTGTATACATAATAAATAAATAAATATTAAAAAAAAAACAAGGCAAGTAAAATTAAAGATATGTAAAAGCTAGCCATAGTCTGTAGCTCCGCAGACATGCTGGATTCCTCAGTGCCTTTCTAAAGAATACCTTGCTGGGGGCTGGAGAGATGGCTCAGAGGTTAAGAGCACTGACTGCTCTTCCAAAGGTCCTGAGTTCAATTCCCAGCAACCACATGGTGGCTCACAACCATCTGTAATAAGGTCTGGTGCCCTCTTCTGGCTTGCAGGCATATACACAGACAGAATATTGTATACATAATAAACATATATATATAAAAAAAAGAATACCTTGCTACCGGAGAAATGCTTACCCCATACAAGGGGCATTGCAACAAATCTCTAAGAAGGGTGTGGGATCCATCTCTGAATCCCCAGAGTCACCATCAAGCTGCCTGTATCTGTGCAGAGAATGTCTACAAGTACACATTTTAACAACCGCTAAACGCTGCTCCTAAAATTAGTGATCATTCTTAAATGATCCAAACTACCTAGTAACTAAAGGCTAGGAGAGGAAATGGCTAAGCTACCAGTCATTCATACTACCAAAACGTGATGAATATGGCTAGAAAAAGGCAATGAAAGGGGGCAGGTGATAAAAGCCTTTATTCCCAGTCCTCAGGGAGCGGGGCACTAGCAGAAGGATCTGAGTCAGAAGCCAACTGAGCTCACATAGCAAGTTCCAGGTTAGTGAAGGCTAATCAGACCCTGCCTAAAATTATGAATGAATGAAAGAATGAATGAAGTGAAATAAAGCAAGAAAATGTGTCCAAGTGTTAACTGATTTCATCATCCCAGCTACAAAGATCATACTCAGCACTTATTTCCACACAGTGACGCCAACTACAATACAGACACAAGATAAATGATGCTGCTGCTTTGGACAGTTGTACAAATTATTAACCTTTAACAGTCAATTTCATTTCCTCTGTTTCCTTGCAAATGCATTGGCTCAAGTCTGCTTTAATCCAGTAGTCATGCCTCAGAAAGGGAATGAGGCCAACCCCTAAGCTAGCAGCACTGCAAATTCGACATTTAAAAAAATCAGCATATGAGAACCAACGTGGCTACACAATCGCCATCACACTTTCCAACAGTTCTAAACTCAAGATGCATATATGTGTTTGATTTTAGGAGATGGTGAAGCTCACTATAGTGCCAAGACTGAACGAAACGCAAGCAATCCACTTGCCTGGCCCTCTTGAGTAGATGGGGTACAGGCATGTACCGCCATGTTTAGTTCAAAAACAACCAGTGTTAAACATGCATATCCTGACTGATGGGACATAAATACTATACAGTACTGCACATAAATCTCACCAACTCGTATCATCCAAGATGCATTCTAGTACAAAGGTAAGAATGTGAACTTTAAAGTCAGGCCTGAATGGCAATTTCAGGTCCACTGCTAAGCTTCCATTTCGTAAACTGTACAATGACAGAAATGTGTTTGCTGAGACAGGGTCTCACTCAGCCCGAGCTGCCCAAGAGTGTCGAGGATGTCCGTGAACTACGACATTCCTGTCTCTGCCTCCAGGGTGCCAAGATTAAGATTCTTAAATGTTATTTATTTTTCTTTTGGTTTTTTGAGAAGGGGTTTCTCTGTAGCTTTGGAGCCTGTCCTAGAACTAGCTCTTGTAGACCAGCCTGGCCTCAAACTCACAAAGATCTTCCTGCCTCTACCTCCCGAGTGCTGGGACTAAAGGCGTGCGCCACCACTGCCCGGCTAAAGTGATATTCTTAAGCAGGAAGGCACAAGGCAGAAGTTCAACACATGGGCACAATTATTAACACACTATCAGCCTTCCAAATGAGAGCTCTCACAGCATGAGTAAATTACTTTATTTTAGTTTTGAGACAGGATTCCACAATAGAAGCTGAGTTTGCCTCAAACTTGCTGTGGTCCTTCTGTCTCAACCTGCCAAGTGGGGAGTTCCAGGCTCATTGGTGAAGCACAGTTTGTACTCAGGAGACTTTACCCACAAAAGCAGTCACTAAACAGAGATTAGATTATGATTTAAAGATATTGAAAATAAATATATTCCATTCCCTCAGTTAATAGGTACACACATGTGTAATAACAGTTAAATCTTTTAGAAATACGAAAACTCCACATTATTATTACAACCTAGAGTTGAATGTCTCTAAGAAAGAGCACACTTCCCCTCCCACAACGCCTTGAAAACAACCCATACTTCAACCCTCAGCAGAGGGGTCTCCTCAGGCTAACCAAGGATTCTAGTTGAACACACACGACTTCACCCACAAATGACTACTTCCTTCCCTGCCCTCTGTCACTGGCAAAACAAAGCCACCACAGTTCCAGCAAGAATGCAGGCTTCCCTCACTCTCAGCTATGAAATCCTTTATTTTGAGAGCAGTCCACATTTACCATGTTTACCTGCCAGCTCTACAGTTAGGAGTCACAAACCTGTAACTACAAGAGTTGTTCTGAACAAAAGGGTATCCGTCTGCTAATCCTGCCCCTGAACATCCCACACACAAGCACGGCAAGTGCAGGCCATCCTGAACTTGGCTTGAAGTACTTCCTTCCCAACACTCAGTGTTCACCATCTGTCCAGAAGCCAACTGCAACCTCAACTTCCCCAACTCCCTCACTGCCCAAGTCAACTGTGTCCAACAACCATAACCGTGTGGAAAGTGGAAAGAGGGTGCAGTAGGGGTTGAGAGCACTTGGCACCCAGCACCCACAACACAATGGCTCTAAGCACAGACTCAGGAAATCTGACGCCCTCTTCTGGCCTCCAAAGGGTACCACACACAAGCCACGTACACAAACACACACACAAACATAAAATATAAAAAATAACTTATTTTTTTGGTTTTTTTTTTCTTTTCCCGAGACAGGATTTCTCTGTGTAGCTTTGGAGCCTGTTCTGGCACTCACTCTGTAGACCAAGCTCACCTTGAACTCACAGAGATCCACCTGTGTCTGCCTCCCAAGAACTGGGATTAAAGGCACGTATCATCACCGCCCAGCTAAAAATAACATCCTTAATGAAGGTCTTTTAATGAGGAATGTTTCAAGTAATCTGCTTCAGATATACTCAACAAGTAAGTCTTGATTAGCCACTGCAGCTAAGAGTCAGGCGGCATAGCGGGAGGGGAGGTCAAACCCTAAAATCTGAAGACAAGTAAGAATGCATACTACTAAAATAAACAGAGAAAAAGCTCCCTGCTCCACTTCAGTCTGCTCCAGGCATGAAAGAAAATGTTAGGTAAGGAGGGAGGGGGATTATAAACCAAATATAGCAACAGTGTATGCGGAGTCCTCCCCACCAAGCAAAGGATTCACGTTTGTCACTTAAGACCCTGAAGAGCACGTATACCTACAACAGGTGCTATTAACAGACCCTCACTACACCTCATGATTACACAACTCCCTCCCAGTCACATGGCTAGTAAGACTCAGCACAGACTCAACTCAGGTCACCAAGCTCCTCTCCCAGCCAAGCCTGCAGCCACTATCTTCCACCACCTCACCTCCAAAATGAATTTCTGTGTTCCAGAAACAAGTTTAAACACAAGCTTTCAGGAGATCCCAGCAGACTATCGCATGCCCTTCATGCCACACACTCAGGATGTTCAAGACAGAAACCTCCTCACACCAAAAAATCAACTGGAACTACTAAACAAGCAGGAAGAAGTCAAATACCCCGCTTCTCAAACAGTGGGAAAACAAAACAGGACAGGGAGCACTGGGCACACAACAGTTTGGGTTGCTCACTGTGTCTAGAGCACATGGGAGAGACTTTTCACACAGTGCAGATGAATGGAACAACGGTCTCACATTTCGAAACAAGTGCCTCATCCGAGGCACGGTCACACACCTGATGCTTCAATACTGCCAGTAAGGGCAGAGACTTTCTTATCCCAGTTTGTGCTAATTCAGGTTTAACTGTGATTCAATTACTACACTCCAGGCTAACAACGCTGAAGTTTCTTGCCAGCAAGTAACACAATTGAAACGTGTGAAACCAGCAAGTAACACAACCGAAATGTGTGAAACACTTCTTTCCACTGCATTTAGCACATCGGCTGGGGGCTGGTCTGCCAGGATGCACTCACTTGTGAACTGCGTCTAACCACACTGTACCAGCAGCAAGTCAGGTTCAGACCGCTCTCACTTCAACTTAAAGCAAACTCAAGGTGAGGAGGACAACAGCAAGGACAGACACAAGGCCACACCATGTATTCAGGCACAGTGTACATGTGGAAACATGGGAGAAAATCTAACATAATCGACTCAATTCAAAAGTGGATTCCGGAGTCAACCTAACAACCTGAGTTGTTCTTTTGATGACCAGTTTCTTGAGTTCTTTAATCCCAACACTCCAGGGGCAGTGGAAAGTAAATCTCTTTGAGTTCAAGGCCAGTCTGGTCTACATAGTGAGAGATCAGGAATAGCTATGGCTCCACAGAGAGACCCTTTTGCCAAAACAGATGAATGAATAAATGAATAAATAAACAAACAAGCTGACATAACTGGATATCAACATGTAGAAGAATGAAAATAGACCGATATCTATTACCATGCACAAAACTCAAGTCCAAATGGATCAAAGACCTCAATATAAAGTCAGCCACACTGAACCTTATAGAACAGAAAGTGGAAAATACACTTGAACACACTGGCACAGGAGACCACTTCCTAAATAGAACCCCAGCATCACAGACACTGAGAAAACCTCCTGAAACTGAAAAGCTTCTGTAAAGCAAAGGACACGGTCAACACGACAAAACGACAGCCTACAGAATGGGAAAAGATCTTCACTAATCCCACATCAGACAGAGGTCTGATCTCCAAAATATACAAAGAACTCAAGAAACTGGTCATCAAAAGAACAAATAATCCAATTTAAAAAAAATGGAGTACAGACCTAAACAGAGAACTCTCAACAGAGGAATCTAAAATGGCTGAAAGACACTTAAGGAAATGTTCAACATCTTTAATCATCAGAGAAATGCAAATCAAAACAACTCTGAGCTTCCATCTTACACCTGTAAGAATGGCCAAGATCAAAAACACTGATGACAACTTATGCTGGAGAGGTTGTGGGGAAAAGGGAACACTCCTGCATTGCTGGTGGGAGTGCAAGCTGATAAGCTCTTTTGGATGTCAGTGCGGTGATTTCTCAGAAAATTAGGAAACAACCTTCCTCAAGATCCAGTTTAGGGTATATATCCAAAGGATGCTCAATCGTGTCACAAGGACATGTGCTCGACTATGTTCACAGGAGCACTGTTTGTCATAGCCAGAACCTAGAAACAACCTAAGAATGTTGTTTCCTCTCAACCAAAGAATGGATAAGGAAAATATTTACACAATGGAGTACTACACAGCAGAAAAAAATAATGGTATCTTGAATTTTGCAGGCAAATGGATGGAGCTAGAAAACATCATTTTGAGTGAGATAACCCAGACCCAGAAAGACAGTTCTCACATATACTTACTCATAAGTGGTTTTTAAACACAAAGCAAAGAAAATCAGCCCACAAATCACAATCCCAGAGAACCTAGACAACAATGAGGACCCTAAGAGATACATACATAGATCTAATCTACATGGGTAGTTAAAAAAGACAAGATCTCCTGAGTAAATTGGGAGCATGGGTACTTTGGGAGAGGACTGAAGTGGAGGGGAGAGGCAGGGAGGGGAGCAGAGAGCTCAATACAAACCAATTTTATGTTGGTTTTTTTTTTTTTTTTTGGTTTTTCGAGACAGAGTTTCTCTGTGGTTTTGGAGCCTGTCCTGGAACTAGCTCTTGTAGACCAGGCTGGTCTCGAACTCACAGAGATCCGCCTGCCTCTGCCTCCCGAGTGCTGGGATTAAAGGCGTGCGCCACCACCACCCGGCCTCAACACAAACCAATTTTAAAAAAGAATAAACAAACAAATAACAAGGCTTCCTATGCAAACTGTTATTTCATGCAATGGTCAGGCTTTTCCACTTTGAGATGTCTTCACTATCTTCCCCAATCTTGCTTAACAACAAATTATCTAAGTATTTAATGGTTGTACAACCCTGGTCTCAAAGACCTGCAAGTTTTATTTTTATTTTATGTGCATTGATATTTTGTATGTAAGAATGTCAGATCCCCTGGAACTAGAGTTCAGACAGTCGTAAGCTCCCATGTGGATGCTGGGAATTGAACCTAGGTACTCTGGAAGAACAGTCAGTGCTCTTAAGGCCTGAGTCATCTCACTAGCACCAACCTGCAACTTTTTTTTTTTTTTTTTTTGGTTTCTCGAGACAGGGTTTCTCTGTGGCTTTGGAGCGTGTCCTGGAACTAGCTCTGTAGACCAGGCTGGTCTCGAACTCACAGAGATCCGCCTGCCTCTGCCTCCCAAGTGCTGGGATTAAAGGCGTGCGCCACCATCGCCCGGCTCCTGCAACATTTTTTAATCTGTCCTCAGTATCACTGATTCTAAGGCTACCACAATACAGAGAAAGAAGTAAACGGAACCAACTAAACAAAATAATAATAATAATAATTGTGTAATCTCAGTTATTCAGGAGGCTAACAAAACAGGACCACAAGACTCAGGACAGCCTGAGCTCCATAGTTAAAACACTGATGAATGAAAGATAAAAGGAGAGAAGAAAGGAGTAAGGGACACGGGGTAGAACGCCTGCTAAGCACTCAGGAGGCCCCGGATTCACTCTCCTGTTCTAGACCAAAAGCTAAACACTGTGAAACCCCTCAGAGATGTGGTTCAGTTAGCAGAGCGTTTGCCTGATATCAAAGCCTGGATTTGAGCCTTAGCACTTCCAAAAACTGAGCACAGTAGTTAAGTCTTGAATCTTATCACTGCAGAAGTGAAGGAAGGAGGATCAAAAGTTCAAGGCTGGCTACTTAAGACTGTCTCAAAAATAATATAAACAAACTGATCAAAGAAGACAAAAAAAAAGAAGAGATGAGGAGAAGACCAGTCAGAAGCCTTTAGTATCTACTTGGAAGGACATCAGAACATTTGCTCCAACCATCAGACTTAAATGTAAAAACAGGAACAGAGGATTGAGACTACATCGGACAGTTAACATTAAAAGCAGAAAACAAACTTATCTGCAGAAAAAGTTCTTTGGAAGCTCATGATAAAACGACATTCTGCCACAGAGATGCGGGGAAAGACCACACTCACCTATGCTATCATGCCCTGCAGAGACAAGCATGCTAACCAGCAGGTGTTTTCCAAGAGCATTGTTGGGGTTGCTAGCATTCAGGCACCTGCACTGGACCCCTTGGGGACCTGACAGGATAAGCACATGTTCTTGCCAGTGCTCAGGCAGTACAAATGGTCTGCTCAGGATCCTGACAACTTGGTCTCTGTGCACATGTGCTATGTCCCCTCCCAATAAGAGACAAGCTCCACCTGCCTCCTCTATCTGACTCTCTGCTTGTTACTCTCTGTCTCTCTTTCCTCTCTTCCCCGTGCCTGTCTCCAGAATCAGGCCTCCCTCATCTCCCCTTCCCCTCCCCAACAAATAAACCCTCCATCTGTTGTGTGGCCTGACTCCTTCCTGCGGTTTTTTTTGTTGTTGTTGTTGTTGTTGTTTTTAATTATGGTGTAAAACTCGACAGGCTCTCCTGGTAGTTTCTCCTGCCCATTGCCAGTCTGAGGCATGCCGGGACCCTGTCTACCCACAACAGACACCTTCCAGCTCACCACCCCATTTACCAATGGCAACAGCCTTAAGTTTTCCCTTCAGTAGGTGTAAACATTTACTTGGACCAAGAAAATAACCACTGATTGTCTGGCACCGCTCTGGTACTCTTAGGGGCAGAAGTACACCAGACACAGCCCTAAAGGCTATGACTGTCTCTCTTCACTTGACCCCACCTCCATCCTTAGAGCTTCAATCCTGCAGTTTCACTAAGCCCAACTGGGCTTTGTGACCCAATTCTTGACCTTTTCCTATGGATGAGGCCCCTTGGTCTTGGCTTTCATCCTAGCCTTCTGGTCTCTACAAAAGCTAAGATACCAGGCACAGAGTCTCCTCTGGCTTGGCCAGGCTAAGCCTGACCACTGCTGAGTTGGGTGACAACCCTCTGATTGGCTTGGTCCTCATTTGGTTCTTCCCAAACCTCAGGAACCCCACGACTATAGGCTGCAGTGACCCTTTTCTTTCCCTCTCTCAACCATGAGAACTGAATCTTCTAAACCCTCTTGTAATGACTCCTGGAAACCTTCTGCTTCTACATCTGGCACCTGACCTGAAGGGCCCTAAACTACTTCACTTTTACAATCAAATTTTGCCTCAACACCCCTTAGATATCAATCCAAACGGCCACTTCTGACAGCCTTTTTAACATTTTAAGACATTTTACAGGACCTTTTCATCATTCTACCAGTGATCTGACAGATGGAAGCGGGTACCCTATTCTCAATCTTTCAAGTCCTTTCTCTGTTGTTTCTAACTCTGCTTCTTTCATTAAAAAAATTCCAATGGAGCCGGGCGGTGGTGGCGCACGCCTTTAATCCCAGCACTCCGAAGGCAGAGGCAAGCGGATCTCTGTGAGTTCAAGACCAGCCTGGTCTACAAGATCTAGTTCCAGGACAGGCTCCAAAACCACAGAGAAACCCTGTCTCGAAAAACCAAAAAAAAAAAAAAAAAAAAAAAAAAATCCAATGTTAGTTTCCGCAGCAACCACCTGCCTCTGCCGCCCAAGTAGTTCCAGGTGGCCAGGTCCTTTCCGCCAAAAGTGCCCGCAAGCAAAGCTCATTCTCTTTGCCTGTCTCTTGCCTTCCACTCCTTTGTCTCTAATTTCCACTCTTGCTTCTCTTCTTCCTCCTGTCTGTCTGCCTCTCAAGTCTGCACTTAGACACAGTCTTTCACTCTTTCCCTCTCCCCATTCCCTCTTGCACTAACTCTGTTGTTGTGAGAGGCATGTCTACTTAGTGGTAGGGCCTGCTAAAGGTACCCACTTTCTCCGCTGTCTTTTTCATTACTCCAAAACCTGCTGTGTCTGTCTGTTCTCCCTCTCTAAATGTCCTGTCTAGGTCTGCTTCAACGTGGGAGTCAGAGATGGAGAAGCCAGTTTCATCTTGCTCAGCACCCGCCAGTTTTCTCTTTTAATTTATTCAACTCCTTTTTAAGATAGAAAAATATTGTTTTAAACAGAAACCACATGGCTTTCCTCCATCTTGGCTGGTGACCTCATCATGATGGAAACAGCCATTTAACTAGCAGTCATCCTTTACTAAGGTTAAAAGTACACTTCTTAGCCAGGCGGTGGTGGCGCACGCCTTTAATCCCAGCACTTGGGAGGCAAAGGCAAGTGGATTTTTGTGAGTTCGAGGCCAGCCTGGTCTACAAGAGCTAGTTCCAGGACAGGCTCCAAAGCCACAGAGAAACCCTGTCTCAAAAAACAAAAACAAACAAACAAAAAAAAATGATCATTCACTGTATCTCTTTCTAGACTAAGGAAGCAACAAGTCTCAAATATTTTTAGATTGGTATTGACTTTTGAATGATGATAAAATGTATGGTTAGATTTGTTACAACATACCATATATCTGGTCTAAAATATACTCTTATGGTAATAAAATTGAAGGTTATGAAGAGCTACTCAGACTTAAAAAAAGCTAACCTAAGGATTTACAACAAAGTATGTCTTTGCCAAGTGTTCAACACCAAGCTTCTAGAAAACT
The DNA here is from genome assembly GCF_037038515.1 of Microtus pennsylvanicus. Lineage (NCBI taxonomy): Eukaryota > Metazoa > Chordata > Mammalia > Rodentia > Cricetidae > Microtus > Microtus pennsylvanicus. The sequence continues at coordinate 69,334,968 of NC_134591.1, read as the reverse complement.
TAGACAAATGGCAACATACGTTTGATGAATAAGGTATTTGACAAGAAAGATATATATTCTATAACGAAATGCCTGGTCCCGAGAGGGGATCTTTTCCCAGAGTTGTGCATTTGGGCAGAGGCCCCCATGACCTGTCAAGGGGGAAGTGCTGGTCTCTGTGCTCCCTCAGCTCCTGCCCATGGGCCCCACCCCAACTCACAAGCCGCCTTCTCCTGCTCCCATTCTGCCCTGGGATCCTTCCCTTGTCACTTTCCTTGCCTTCCCAGGAGAAGGCCTTTAACAGCTTGGTACGAACTTCTTCTGTTTTTACTCACAGAATTGCTATTTTGATTTCTTTACTGAACCCATTTTCTATGATAAAAAAGGTTTTATTTTGATACTAGAAGAGCTTCAACTCAAAATCATTATTTTAAAGGTAAAACCTAGAGGCTGGAGAGATGGCTCAGAGGTTAAGAGCACTGGCTGCTCTCCCAGAGGTCCTGATTTCAATTCCCAGCAACCACATGGTGGCTCACAACCATCTGTACTGAGATCTGGCGCCCTCCTCTGGCATGCGGACATACATCGAGGCAGAATGTTGTATACATAATAAATAAATCTAAAAAAGAAAAAGAAAAAAGAAAGGTAAAACCTAACAGGAACAGAATGCAAAGTCCTAGTCTTATGGAAGCTGCTAACATAGTGTAGAGTGTTAAGAAATACAAATCATCGGGGGCTGGAGAGATGGCTCAGAGGTTAAGAGCACTGCGTGCTCTTCCAAAGGTCCTGAGTTCAATTCCCAACAACCACATGGTGGCTCACAACCATCTGGAATGAGGTCTGGTACCCTCTTCTGGCCTGCAGTCATACACACAGACAGAATATTGTATACATAATAAATAAATAAATATTTTTTAAAAAAAAGAAAAAGAAATACAAATCATCTTATAAATGATCAAGTTCTTTAATTGCAGTCATGCTAGGTGCTAATGTAATTAATTAATTACAAGGATAAGCCTTACTTAGTCCCCTGTATATGTTTTCAGAGTTAAGCTTAAAACAAGTAACTAGAAACACAGTTTGTCTACTCCACTATACCTAATAGACAGCCCTCAAAAACTCAAGAGATCTACAGAATATAAAATTTAAAATGTTTAACTAAAATTTTCATACTAGAGAGACATGGCAGCTCCTGGCAAGCACCTTTTCCTCCAAAGATGGGAGAGAACAGAAGAACCTCCACCCAGAACTTGCTTCAAAAGTGGCAACTTCAGCCACTAAACAAAGCCCCCTTTCCGAAACCTCCACTGCTGCAAAGACCCTCTTAAGACCGTGGACAAGACAGGACAGTGGGAAATGGACTGCCTCACTTTTGCCTAGACAAGCAAGGTCTGTCTTCTGGGCCTGACAGTCGACTGCCCTGAGACCTCTGCCCTCAACAACCACGGAGGACTACGGGTCTAAGCAGCCAGCAAGTAGGTCTCTGTCATGTCAATCACTAACTCAGGTAAACATCCTTCTCAGAACTCTGATACTGTCTGATGACTAGTAGCTCTGTCGGGTTAAGAGCAGCACCCAAGACTTCAGTTGCCTTCTCAGTTCTCTGTGTAAAATCCAGGTCACAGGCTCCACTCTCTTTAGACACAATTCAAAAAAAAGAGATAAACTCATAAAACTGATTTCAGTATAACTTTTTACTGTTTCTCTGTTTAAAGGAACTTGTTTTGCAGTGACTGCTCCCGGTGGTCAGTCACCTGAATCTCCTAATTAGGCAGAAGGTACTTTAAGGTTTGTTTATGAGAAGATAGAAAAACCTAACTGGTAATAAGGAGAAAAGAATTTAATTTATTATTAAAATAATAAAATGGGGCTGGAGAGATGGCTCAGTGGTTAAGAACATCGCCTGCTCTTCCAAAGGTCCTGAGTTCAATTCCCAGCAACCACATGGTGGCTCCCAACCATCTGTAATGAGATCTGGTGCCCTCTTCTGGCCTGCAGGCTGAGTACTGAGAATTCTGTATACATAATAAATAAATAAATCTTTAAAAAAAAATAAAATAAAAATAATAAAATGTTTCAGATTTCTTTCCTTCACTATGCTATTGTTATATTAAGACTCCAAAAGTTCATAGTCTTAACAGTCAGTGATCAATGAAATTATGACAAACTATTAATCTAGCTCTGGCAGAGTACCAAACACCATACTATACCATTATGTATAGAACATTATGTACAAGAACAGGATTTTAAATTCCCTTTAGTTGTTTTCTTTTCTTTTTTTTAAAGATTTATTTATTATGTACACAGCATTCTGCCTGCATGTATGCCTGCACACCAGAAGAGGGCACCAGATCTCATTACAGATGGTTGGGAGCCACCATGTGGTTGCTGGGAATTGAATTCAGGACCTCTGGAAGAGCAGCCAGTGCTCTTAACTTCTGAGCCATCTCTCCAGCCCCCTTTGGATGTTTTCTAACCATAGATTTAAAAGGTGCTTTGCATTGTGCTAAAAACATCTGTCACAGTTTTCTAGATAAAGAAAGTGATAATGCTTTCAACCAGAATCATTTCTGGTGTAAGTATAGGTTATACACAGTAGGATGTGAATGTGTCAAAAACTTATCTTTCCACAAACTCAAAGAATGCTTGGCTGGGCGGTGGTGGCACACGCCTTGAATCCCAGCACTCAGGAGGCAGAGGCAGAGGCAGGCAGAGCTCTGTGAGTTCGAGGCCAGCCTGGTCTACAAGAGCTAGTTCCAGGACGCGCTCCAAAGCTACAGAGAAACCCTGTCTCGAAAAACTAAAAAAAAAAAAAAAAATGCTTGTAAGCTCCAGGGAGTCAACTTGGATTGATCTTGATCAGGTCAGATACACCCCTCAATTAAGTACTAACCATCAACAGCCTAAGCCTTCCCACCTTTCCCTGGTCTTGGCATTCCCCTCACTCAATTACCAGGACCTAAGAAAATAATTTTTCCCTAAACTTGACTTTATCCTCTGCTCTGCCAGCGTCTTGCCAGGTCCAAGAAGCACCAGACAGTTCCACAGAGCCTGGACAGCAGTGTAACCACCAGTTGTTCCTGGACGTAGACAGAATCCCAGCTTTCTCAGGGCCCCCAAAATGTGACACCCCCAGGTCAGCAGGAAGCAGTTTCGAGAACTCCAGTGTCTTCATCCCTGGTCCACCTGGTATCTCCTTTAAATCCTCACGTTTTTATAAAAAGCAAAAGAGATGAATGTTAGCATTCAGGCCTGCCCTAGGGGACCTGACAAGATACATGCAAGTGCTTGCCAGTACTCATGCCTGCTCAGGGTCCTGACTACTTGGGTCTCTGTGCACATGCACTATGCTTAAGAGGCAAAAGCTCCATCAGCCTATTCTGTCTCTCTGCCTCTCTGTTTTTCTCTCGCTCCGTCTCTTTCCTCTCTTCCCCCACACCTGTCTCCAGAGGTAGGTCTCACCCCTTTCCCTTCTCCCTTTCCCATTAAAGAAACCCTCCAAGTGAACCCTGCTTTAAAAAGTGACTCCTTCCTGCCATTTTTTTTTAATGATAACATTCATAGTTTCTGGTCTAAACATCAGTGCAAGGGTTGGAAATACATCCATACCACTCTCCAATAGTTATTTTTCTTTTTCAAATCCAAAGCTTTCAACAAACTGTTTCTGTCAGCACATTCAAGACAGCTGCCCAAGCACTGCACTACACTGCACGGACACTACCGACACACAAGGGCAGTGGTGGTGCACGCCTTTAATCCCCACACTTGGGAGGCAGAGGCAGGTAGATCTCTGTGAGTTCCAGGCTAGCCTGGTCTAAAAGAAGTTCCAGAACAGTCTAAAGGATGATAGAATAAGCAAACTTGCCACTGACAGGAACTTAAAGAGCAGCTTCAGTCACGTCTACAGAAAGCCAACTCAGTCAATTGGATGGTTAATCTTGTATGATTGGACTATGTGATATCTAGAAACAATGAGGCACACCTCTGTGTCTGTCTATGGATGGTGCCAAAATCATTACGACATAGGCTCCCTCCAACCTAGCAAACTGACTAAATCCACTGACAGATTTTGAAGGGGACTGGTCAGACCTGTCAGCACTGTAGAAGGCATGGCCTGATTACAAGAGGAGGTCACTGAGGGTATGTCGTGGGGGCTGGATTTCTCCCCAAAGCTTTCTGCTCTGAAGTCAGCAGCTCCTCCATACCCTCCCTACTAAGACAGACCAAGAGCAAAGAGCTTGTGTGCTCCTCCAAGTGACGCCTGGTCAGTGTCTGACCAAAGCACTGACAGAAAAGACTAACCAAGGTGTGAACAGAGAAGCATCCAGGTCCCTCTGGTAAGGTGGACAGGAACCTTTAGAAGGCTTAAAGAAACTTGGAAAAAGTCTGATGTTCCCCAAAGATCTGCTGATATCCATGTGTTGGCTTTTTAATTTTCCTGGATAGGCTGTCAAACAGGAAACTGAAGAAGGGACATTTATTTTGGCCTAAACAGTTAAGTAATAAAACTTGCAGAGTACTTTCTGTAAGATTAGCATTCACAAGCCGGGCGGTGGTGGCACATGCCTTTAATCCCAGCACTTGGGAGGCAGAGGCAGGCGGATCTCTGTCAGTTCGAGACCAGCCTGGTCTACAAGAACTAGTTCCAGGACAGGCTCCAAAACCACAGAGAAACCCTGTCTCGAAAAAGAAAAAAAAAAAAAATTAGCATTCACAGGGCAGTGGTGGCACATGCCTTTAATCTCCGTGCTTGGGAGGTAGAGGCAGGTAGATCTCTGTAAGTTCCAGGCTAGCCTGGTCTAGAGCAAGTTCCAGAACAGTCAGAGCTACACAGAAAAACCCTGTCTCAAAAAACTAAGCAAAAAAAGAAAAAAGAAAATTAATCACATTTCGTCAAACTAAGGCCTTCATTTTTGTAAAAACAAATGCAATAAATAATCTTTTCTTGGGCTGGAGAGATGGCTCAGAGGTTAAGAGCATTGCCTGCTCTTCCAAAGGTCCTGAGTTCAATTCCCAGCAACCACATGGTGGCTCACAACCATCTGGAATGGGGTCTGGTGCCCTCTTCTGGCCTGCAGGCATACACACAGACAGAATATTGTATACATAATAAATAAATAAATATTTTTAAAATATAATAATCTTTTCTTCAACTCTTAACCAACGGAAGAAAATAATTAAGGTCTTCTATTACTAAAGTGTTTTCTGGTTGTAACTATTTAATACCAAATAATCTAAAAATCATCTTCAGATATCAGCTGTTTCAACATTCAAGTTAATAAAGAACTCCTGCAAGTCCTTTCAAGTGCTAAGTTCCGTAAGCAGGCAACCACTTGGCTTATACTTCCATCTTGATGACTGCCTCTCTTTTCCTTGAAGTAACAGTAATGTGCCATTCATTGGTGCACAGCACTGTCTGTCATTCAGAAAGCAGAGTTTGTGTTTGACCTCAGCTGCCTGGGAAATAAAATGCTGCTGTAGTCGGCAAGGTGGCTCATCTGGGAAAGGGGCTCGCACCAGGCCTGATGACCCAGGCTCCATCCTGAGATCCAGCTGGTGGGAAGAGAGAATCTAGCGCTGCAAATGACTCTCTTTTTACCAAGCACATACATATGGCCCCCTTCCACAAGGAAACACATCTCTGTAGTACTACTCAACTCTGGAACCGTGTCATTTTGTGTAATAGGACTTTTTATTTTGTTTTGGGTTAAGTAAAAATGCTTACATGGCAAATATATAAAACCAAACCAAACTTGATTCACTATTCAGAGAATAGTAGTCATCCTCTTTTTGCTCTTTGTGGTCCTGCTGGGTAAAATGCTCTACTTCTAAGCTGTATTTCCAGAGCAGTTTTCAGTTTTCCTGGCTAGTCTTGACCTTATAATGCAGGAAGACATTCACCTTGCAGTCTTCCTGCCTCAAGTAGCTGGGATTACAGGTTCTCTACACCATGGCACCTGATCTCACAGAGATCCATCTGCCTCTGCCTCCCAAGTGCTGGGATTAAAGCATGCGCCACCACTGCCTGGCTGATATTCACTACATGTTGGATTTGGTATTCTTTCTAGAAGAAACTGTCCCCGTTTGAGAATATATTCACAACAGATTAGGTACTTCCTCAGAATTAACAGAGCGACATGGCTTCAGGAGAAAGTGCCTTGCTCAGGCTGTGCTGTGGCTTCATCTTGGTCGATAGGACTGCATTGCAACTTTGTGCCCTGCTGAAGAGACTAGGATTGCTTTTAAAACTGCACGGAGGCAAGATGCCTTTTCCATGCCTCATCTCCACAGTTAGTCTGTTTATGAAGTAGCATTAACCTTTATGAGGCTCTTCTTTGTGTCTTTAGAAGTGAAGTGATGAGCAAACAAGGAAGTCATGTTTAGTCAAAACTGGGCTATAAGCTCTCTGGCTCTCCAAAGAGCCCCACAGGAAATCTCTGGCAAGTGGGAGTAGACTGGTGGTCTGGCTGGGGCATCCGTTTGAAGGCCGACAGCCTGTACTGTCAAGAATCACTGCACTGTGGCTGGGTGTGATGGTGCACACCTTTAATCCCAGCATTGGGAGACAAAGGCATGTGGATGGACCCCTGTGATTTGCGGCCAGCCTGGTCTACATAGTGAATTCAGGCCAGCCATACATGGTCAAACTCTGCTATACCCTCCAACCCCCCACCAAAAAAAAACCCCAAAAAACCAAAATAACAACAAAAAAACTCTAACCAAACCCCAGGACAAACAGGAATGAAACCAAACCAGAGTAAGAGAAAAGAATCACTGAGTTTTGGACTCTCCTCAGTTTCCTGTCATCTTTGTTTCTTGCAACTTCAGCTCTGATGGGTTTAAGACAGCTTGATGTATTTTAGGCTACATAGCCTTTTTTTTTTTTAATTTTTTTATTTTTTGGATTTTCGAGACAGGGTTTCTCTGTAGCTTTTGGTTTCTGTCCTGGAACTAGCTCTTGTAGACCAGGCTGGCCTCACAGAGATCCGCCTGCCTCTGCACCAATGAATGGCACATTACTGCTGCTTCAAGGAAAAGAGAGGCAGTCATCAAGATGGAAGTATAAGCCAGGTGGTGGCACACACCTTTAATCCCAGCACTTGGAAGGCAGAAGCAGGTGGATCTCTGAATTCGTGGCCAGCCTAGTCTATAGAGTGAGTTCTAGACAGCCAGGGTTACCCAGAGAAACCCTGTCTCAAAAACAAACAAAAAAGATATAATCACAGAACAGCACAGGTTCAGAAGCCAGCAACAGGAAGCCACCAAGCTGCAGGTTAGCCTGGATTCTATGGTGAGACCTTGTGGGGAATTTACAGTGGAAGAGTCTTTGTCCAGCAGGTGGAAAGCCCTTGAGTTTGTCCCTCAGCAATGCCAACACGAAGAGAGGGACTACATTCATTTTGATATACACCTAACTAGGTGGAGTGTTTTAAACAATGGCAAACTAGATTTCAAAAATATTACATTTTTTTAAAAAACTCAGGCAGACCAGAAATAAAGCAGTAATGAAAACAGGCTAAAGAGGAAGCAAGCAGCTGAGAAGACCTTGAGAAATGCTAGCCTGCACGCAACTGAGTTCACAATGAGTAGACTGTTCCCTGACAGTCTAACAAGGTCTTTATTGGTGAATTACTAATTACCATGAAATTGAATCAAATACACTATTAAGATATAATTCTGTTATTTGGGTTATGACTCAATTATACTGTTTAAAATTCTTTTACATGTGAGCGTGTGGGCTGGAAGAAGAAAGATTTCACCAGACTACATCTCAAAAAACGACTTCATTCACAAATCCTGTTCAATAACTAGCAGATACCAACAAGCTTCTTTTGTTTCCATTTTAATGAACCGTGGTGTAACTATTTCATTCATGTATGTCTGACAAAAAAAAAACTGCTTTAAGCTAATCTGGAAAAAAACTGCTAGTCTTCGCAGGCACCTTTGCCATCTATTTTCCAGAGAGTTGCAGAACAAATACAGTCTACAGACAAGCAAAGAGTGAGACAGGCCTGGGCACCCACTGACTCACAGATGATGGGCCCATTAATGCCAGATGTACATTCTCAATGAATTCCTCCCCCCTTAAGACTGTTAGTTGCCTCTGTCAGCTTCTCCCCAATTTCCTTGATAAAAACAAAAGGGTCAGCTGGGCGGCACGCCTTTAACCCCAGCACTCAGGAGGCAGAGGCAAGCGGATCTCTGTGAATTTGAGGCCAGCCTGGTCTACAGAGCAAGTTCCAAAAGAAGGCTCCAAAGCTACACAGAGAAACCCTGTCTCAAAAAAACAAAACAAAAAGGGTCTAAGAGGCTCTGGTGTTCTAAGACGTCTGAAGACTCCTGTCCTCCCCTCTCCTTCCTGCTAACTGGGACACAAGCAAGCAGGACTGAAGTAGTTCAGCCAACATGGGGTGAGTATCTCTGACACCCAAGTGCCTCAATGGCTCAAGATCAGATAGCAAGCTGGCTGGGCGATGGTGGCGCACGCCTTTAATCCCAGCACTCGGGAGGCAGAGGCAGGCGGATCTCTGTGAGTTCGAGACCAGCCTGGTCTACAGAGCTAGTTCCAGGACAGGCTCCAAAGCCACAGAGAAACCCTGTCTTGAAAAACCAAAAAAAAAAAAAAAAAAAAAAAAAAAAAAAGATCAGATAGCATGCTAATTAGGGATATTCAAATGAAAAAGATCCACTTCTGTTTCATACCAGGGATAATACATTCACTCCTGCAGCACTCACCATTTTTCAGGTTTTGTAGGCTTATAGATTTTCAGAGAATCTGACGTCTTACTGACTCGCACAAAGTCCCCGTAAAAGAAACTGCTAGCTAGGAAAACCCACAACAGGACAGAGCTCAGTGGTGTGGAGCTGTCGGCCACCCAACACCACAAAAGAAAAAAAGACAGTTGACTTTACAGTGGGCAGGAAAATGGGTAGTGGCTATCAGCAGCCATTACTATGTTAACCTGACAAACTACATACCAATAATTAATGTTCTAAGTTCTAAGAGGATATCAGGTGTCAGGCATAAAGGGTGGATTTTGCACATCAGGCCCCAAGAGATTTCAAAAGAATACTTAACTCGTTTGACAATTCTACTTCAATAGTAATGTAGAAATAAAAACTAAAGGGCATATCCACTGAGAAATTAAATCAATTCATTTTTCCATCTCTCTTGCACTCAATACTCCCAATGTATTCCTGCAGCAGGGGCTGGCAAGGTGGCTAAGAGAGTGATGGTGCTTGCTGTGCAAGTCTGGTGTGGAGGCCCAAAAATGTGAGCCTATTGCCACCTTGTCTGATAGCAGCAGAGAGTTTGGAGGTTGCTCAAAATGGTTGACAAGCATAGCTGCACTTCCCAACTCAGGACGTGATTACCTGGTTCTTTTAACATTAAGATGGCTCATACAAGTAGATCCATTCCATCCTAACCGATGGTCAGGATATGCAAAGGTACTTCTGCTCCTTCTTTTGTAATTATGAGATTACCTAGCAAATGGCTGTCTTCAGGATACTTGGTCTAGAGTGGTTTCACCTCCTAAACAACAGAATGCTAATGACTTGACGCCTCAAAGTGTTGAAGCAATAAACTGTTCAGTTGTCCCTTGTAGCATGTTAAAGAAGTCTTTTGTTGCCTTTGTCCCCTTTTGTATTAGGATATAAAAGCATATAGAAAATTAAACAGGGACGATTTCAGTATTGATTGGAATGTCCTCTTGGTACTGTTCTATGGTTCCTGTTATATTATTTTCACAAACGTCTTCGTATTCTTTACTAATATTTCTAAATCCCCATGCCCCTACTCTGGAAAGAGGTGTTTTTGTTAAGGCCAGTTCCCACAGTCTGGGAACCAACTTCAATCCCAAGCCACTTAAAAGTGAAAGAACCAATTCCACAATGACACTGTCTGTCTCCACAGGGACACATGTGCCACATACACCACAAACAAACAAAAAAAATCATAATAAATGAACTATAAGAAAAAGTATTGCCCGAATAACTATACAAGCCCCAATTTAACATCACATTTAATATTTAAGACCTAAATTAACACCCAACTTATAGTTACTCTAACTTTCTAAACCAGATATATTTTCCTACCTATCACCCACAGCTCTGAAATCTAATTCAGGTCTGCCCCTCTCTCTCTTTTTTTTTGGCGGGGGGAATGAGCTTTGCTGTGTAGCCCACTGCCCTTCAATTCTCAGACTTCAAACTTCAGCCTCCTGAATGTTGAGATTACAAGTGCACTTTTGTTTTGTTGGGTTTGTTTTTTTTTTTTTGGTATTTGGTTTTCTTTTTAAGTTTTTTGAAACAGGGTTTCTCTACGTAGCTTTGGCTGTGCTCAGGAGGAAGAGGCAGGCAGATCTCTAGTTCAAGGTCAGCCTGGTCTACAAACTGAGTTCCAGAACACCCAGGGCTACAAAGAGAAATCTTGTCTCAGGGTTGTGGGGGACAGTGTAATAAGTGCTTTTCCCTACAAGGCAGAATGTTGTCTAGACAAACGTAGACAGCTCACAAAGATGAACTGACGTCGCCCTGCCTCACCACAGGCACATGACGTGAGCCGAAGGAGAGAGCAGCAGCGTGCACACGGTGACTTGCTCTTCCCCTAAAATCCAGGACCCTGAGTCTGCAAAATGATACCACACTCAAGAGGATCATAAACCAAGATAGCAGTGTTCAGACTGCCAGACTCCATGCTCCAACTACATAACAGCATCTTCAGAATGCAGACAAAGCTGGGCATGCCAGCACATGCCTACAGTTCCAGCATCAGGAGTGGCAGAGGTGGTAGGCAACCTCCACAAATTAAGGCAAAAAAATAAAAAGGCCAGACAGACTAGGATGGAAGATGGTTCCTTATTTCTCTATTTTGTAAAAGCTTTGAAGCTTTGATTAAACTCTTTACATACATAAGAATAAACACATGTTACCAGCTATGAAGATAAAATCTACTGCTGTAAAATCACCCACAGGGAAGCAGGTAATGCTCGAGGTCTTCAGCAGCAAGAGCTCACACGGAGTCTCACTATATACACTGCCGGGCTAGCCTGGAACTCACCAGCCTCCAGGTTCTCCTCATGCGCACACACCAAACATCCAAATAAAGTGCTTTGAAGTACAGTTAGCTACCTATCAGTTCGAGAACAGTTAATAATTCCAGCTGGGAAAGACTGTTGAGTCAGGAAGAGCTTGTCTTGCATTCACAAGGACCTGAGTTCAACCCCTAGAACACATACTTAAAAAAAAAAGTCATGGGGCTGGAGAGATGGCTCAGCAGTTAAGACCACTGACTGCTCTTCCAGAGGACCCAGGTTCAATTCCCAGCACCCAGATGGCAGCTCACAACCATCTATAACTCCAATTTCAGGAGACCTGACATCCATGACGAAATATCAATGAACATAAAACAAAAATAAAGTTAAAAAAAAAGTCAAGTGTGGTGACGCCTGCCTTTAATCCCAGCTCTCTGGAGGCAGAGGTAGGCAAATCTCTGTGAGTTCAAGACCAGCCTGGTCTACATAGCAAGTTCCAGGACTGCCAGAGCTATATAGAGAGAGCTATTTAAAAATAAAAATAAATAAATAAATGAAAAGGCGTATCAGTACAGGCTTGAATTTCCAGCATGGGGAGATGGGGACAGAGGGGTCACACTGGTGGTTTCAGTAAGAATGGCCCTCATATGGTCATACATTAGAATGTCTGGTCCCTAGTTGATGGATGTTTGAGTAGGACTAGGAGGTGTGGCCTTTGTTGAAGAAGGTGTGTCACTGGCGATGGGCTTTAAGATTTCAAAAGCCCTTGAGGAGAATGCATACACACACACACTGCCACTCTCTGTGATCAGAATGTAGCTCTCAGCCACTTTCTTTTTACAAGAGTTGCCTTGGTCATGGTGTCTCTTCCCAGCAATAGAACAGTGACAAAGACACAGAGAAACACACTGTATTTTAAATAATAATAGTAATTAATGAGTAAGAAAGATTTAAAACTCCATCTTTTTTATTTTTGTTTTGTTTTGGTTTTCTTTTTTCTTTTCTTTTCTTTTTTTTTTTTTTTTTGGTTTTTCAAGACAGGGTTTCTCTGTGGTTTTGGTGTTTTGGTTTTCTTGAGGCAGGGTCTCACTGTGTAGAATAGGGCCTTAAATTCATGGAGATTTTTTTTTCCTGCCTCTGCCTATCTCCTCAGTCCTGGGATTAAAGGCCACCAGCCCTGTCATTTTTTAATTCTTTTATATTAGCATTTATCATTTGTACAAAATACCGGGTTTCGTCTGACATCTTGTATATGAATGCACTTGGTCACTTTCACAGAACTGAATGCTTTTAAGTAATGAAGGAAACAGAAAAGGGGCTGTGGCCTGGCATTAGTCCATGCTGTACACACAGGCACCCTCCATACCTGACTCTGAAAAAGCTGAATGAAATCAGTGCCTCACTTTCAACCACTGCATTTATAAAATCCAGCTGGGAGCAGCTCTGCCACCAAGCACTTCCTTGGCATGAGAGAAGCCCTGGGTTTGATCCTTCAAAAGCACAGACAGCAAATGAAGTAAAAATGCCGTGCACGGAAAGCCAGCCCTGAGGCCATGCTGGGAAGTGAGACTAACGCAGGCAGAGGAACTGCTGGACATTCTGCGCTCCAGAAATATTTCCTAAGGAAATATCTGAAATACTGTCAATGAACTGCACAGAAATAGTCCCAGCAAAACTACTGGACAGCCATAAAGACCTCTGACCTACAAACACATACACCTGCACGCATGCGCGCGCGCACGCACACACACACACACCCGTTGAAGAGGAAAAGCCCTTTTACGTTTTCTTTAAAGATGACCGTGTCTTACTGCCCATGGAGATATACTATTTCTTCCTGGTTGCTAAGCAGCCGATCCTGGTATCCGACATCACATCAAATCTGTGTCTAGTCACAGACAGAAAGGGCAAGAACTCAGGCAAAACACATCCACCCAACCGGCAGTGTATCCAGTACAGGGAGTGGCCCAGGCGTACACACAGCAACTTCAATTCCCAAATCCAACCACACCTACCTCTCACCTGGGGCTTCTTTCTGAGATCGGGGTATTCCTCACCCCAGCTGCACATCAGAAGACGCCTCTTTAATTCTGCCCCATTTGCCAATCACTTCACCCTCAATAACCATTTGCATTTCATCCAATTTGCAAACTAATCAGCAATCTGAATCATTCTGCACACTGCTGTCATCAACTGCCAGACAGGTATGCCTTGCTGCTCCAAGCAGCCAACACTGCTTGGCAAACGACAGCATCTGCTAAGGTTTCTTGCTGCGGCAGAGAAGGGGTGGGTCCCTTGCTGGAGCTATAAATCCCAATACTAGTGGCATTTCCTCCCAACTGCAGCATCCCTACATACTCTCCCCTTCAAGCAATCGCCATTCTGGCAACAATAATTCAGAGAATCCTGGCCCAGGGCACTGTCCCCCAGCTCCTCCCGCTTCATCCCAGGAAGAACAGCAGCTGGATCCTGTACCAGCCCTTACTGCAGTAGCAGCCATTTTTGGTTCAGCTCTGCTGGAGCTCCAGCTGGAAGGCAGGACAGCAAGAAAAGACGCCAAAGGACTTTGAAAAGGAAACTACTGAACACTGTGTCTCACAAACACTGCACTCATTCTTCACGTCATTAAAAAGACAGCCCTCCTTTACATTAGATGTACAACTTCCAACTATCTCCTAGCTGCCAGTGTCCCAGTACCAGTGTGGCAACTATGGTAAAACACAGACAAATCCTACTGATTCAGGAGCAGGACACTCAGCGAGTTGGGCTTCTATTAACTTAGACAACAAGCAGGTTTTCCATGGTTGCTTTGGGATGGAGGTTCAGTGGTGGGGATTACACCCAGGAGCCTGTCCACACTGAGCAAGCACTCTAACATTCCCAGCACTTAAAAGCCAAACGGAAAAACAAACAAGTGCTGTGATAAGAAGCAGGATCGGAAGGTAGGAGGAAGCCTTTCTCCTCTTCTCCCTCATTTCCCCGTTGAACCTTCATAAATGTTAAATCCTCTTTTTGCTCTTAAATCAATGTAACTTAATCTGTTTTACAAATACAGGCCCTTAGAGAGCCAGACGAACTTTATTTCATTTTTCAAAAAAATGTTCGTGTTCCCGATTATAAAAGCAGCACACGAGGGCTGAGGATGCAGCTCAGTGGTAGAGCACTCATCTAGCACATGCAAGGACCTGGGTTCAAACCTCAGCACCAGGAAAACAAGTATCACTTATTATGTAAAAACTACCTACCCTCACTAGATGATCCTAGGAACACTAATATACACAGGACCTTTCCACATTTATAACTTTATTATCTTGTGTGTATATAATGAGTCTGTTAGGCACACATGTCACAGCACTTCTATAAAGGTCAGAGGACAGCTATGTGGAGTCCGTTCTTTCCTTCCACATTTACATGCTTTCTGGGCATGGAACTCAGGTCACAAGCTACTGAACCATCTCGCTGGCTCCTCCAGGCATATTTTAAAAATAAAATTTGAGCCAGGCAGTAGGGACTTATGCCTTTAATTCCAGCACTCAGGAGACAGAGGCAAGCAGATCTCTGAGTTCAAGACTCTGACCAAACAATCGAACAAGACAACTACTTTTCAGTGGTATAGCACTTGTCCACCACAAGTGAGACCCTGGTGTAATCCCAAGAACTTGAAGAAAAAAAGAAAGAAAAGAAGCAGGGTTGATTTGAAATCAATCAATCTGAAATCAGTTGCAGAATATTAAGGATATCTGAGACTAGAGAATAGGCCCAGCTGTATCAGGCCTTCCCTGCAACCCACCCCCAGCACAGCAAGATGATTAAGTACTAAACATTATTTATATTTAACATAGTAGTAGAGCTCAATTTCTATTGTATCATCTATGGGAACAAAAACTAAAGTCCCTGGCCAGCTGTCTCTCACCTGCCCTGTTAGGGAAAAGAGACTGGGTGGGTAGGTATTTGCTTTAGTTCCAATGCTAGATATTCATCTATAAACAAGAGTATCTTCAGACAAATGCTCATATCAGAATCTTAAATCACTCATAATTTATGATCCAGGAGGCTGAGGGTGTAGTATCATCGTACATACAAAGCACTGGGTTTGATCCTAAGCACTACACACA
This sequence comes from Microtus pennsylvanicus, assembly GCF_037038515.1. Taxonomy (NCBI): domain Eukaryota; kingdom Metazoa; phylum Chordata; class Mammalia; order Rodentia; family Cricetidae; genus Microtus; species Microtus pennsylvanicus. The sequence goes on along the minus strand of NC_134591.1, from coordinate 69,319,838 downwards.
CACACACACACACACACACATATATACTGGAGAATCAAGGTTCAAGTTCAAGACCAGCCTAGGCTACACAGTGAGAACCTGTCTCAAAAAGCAAAGGGAAAAACAAAAACCTGCTCCAGCCCTCCATCTGGACATCTCTGAGCCCCATCCCCAGACTGAAGGAATTAAAGTACACAGAAGAGGTTCTGCACACGCAGGTCCGTACCTGACAACTAATCAAGCACCTCTAAGTTGCAGTAAAGCTGAAAGCAACAAGTGCACTGCCAAGCACTGTGAAAGCTGAGGAACGATCTCTAAAGATTAAAAAACAAAACATAACAAATACTAAACTACTGACCGAAGTGCTAACAAATTTAAATAAGCATTATTAAGTATCAGGTGAAACTGAAATAACGGTGTTCACCTTTAAGACCAGTAATGGGGAGAATAAGGATCCCCAGTTCAAGGCCAGTCTGGGCTATACAAAGAACTCCTGCCTCAAAAAATAAATATAAATATCTGGGGCTGGAGAAGTGGCTTAATGATTAAGAGCAATGGCTGTTTTTCCAGAGGACCCAGTTTCAATTTCTAGCACCCATGTGGAGCCAGGTGGTGGTGGTGCACACCTTTAATCCCAATACTCGGGAGGCAGAAGCAGGCGAATCTCTGTGAGTTCAAGGCCAGACTGCTCTACAAGAGCTAGTTCCAGAACAGGAACAAAAGCTACACAGAGAAACCCTGTCTCGAAAAACAAGATAGATAGATAGATAGATAGATAGATAGATAGATAGATAGATAGATAGATAGATAGATAGACAGACAGACAGACAGACAGACAGACAGACAGACAGACAGACAGACAGACAACTAGCACCCATGTGGAAGCTCTCTTCCGGTCTCCTCAAGCACTGCATGCATGTGGCACACAAACATTCCGGTAAATAGACAAACACATAAAATAAAAATAAATAGCCGGACAGCAGTTGTGCACACCATTAATCCCAGCACTCAGGAGGCAGAGGCATGTGGATCTCTGTGAGTTTGAGGCCAACCTGGGATACAAAGTGAGTTCCAGAACAGCCAAGGAAACAGAAAAAAAATCTGTGTCAAAAAAACAAAAACAGGGCTAGAGAGATGGCTTAGAGGTTAAGAGCACTGCTTGCTCTTCCAAAGGTCCTGAGTTCAATTACCAGCAACCACATGGTGGCTAACAACCATCTGTAATGAGATCTGGTTCCCTCTTCTGGCTCACAGGCAGGCAAACCACTGTATAGTTAATAAATAAATCTTAATAAAAATAAAATAAAATCTCCAAAAAAGTTGTCAGCTGAAAAAAAAAAAAGTTGTCAGCTAAATAAGCGTACACACAGTTACATTGATCCCTAAAATGTCCCACTGTTTCCCACTCCTCTCTCAAGTTAATGTTCTAGTTACATTTACATCTTTTCCAAGTCCAGGGGTCATTCTTTACTTCATCCTATGGTCCTCCTGAGACAGCACCGTGTGCTACTCCTACACCAAGCAGTGTTCAGCCACTGTCTCAAGAGTCTCATCTCCAGGATTCCTAGATGAAGTCCTGACTCCTTCAGCCCGGGGAAGGCTAGCTCTAACTCAGCTGTGGCATCTGCCATTGTAACATGTCCTTCTGGTAGCTAAGGCATTGAGAAGAGACTGAAAAGAGGATTTCCATGACCTACTCCAAACCAAACATTCTAGCTCTTTGCATCCTCAATTCCAACATAAAATGATGCCGGTTGCTGTGGGCAGTCAGACACTGGCAGATGACTAAGCAGGTGAAACCATGGGTGAGCAGCGGTTTCATTACACTTTGGACAACAGAGAAGCCAGCAAAAGACAGCTGTCATTGTTTACATTGCTGAACACGCTGTCGGGCTTCACAGGCTTGTAAAGCCACCCATTGTAAAGTCAGCATGCCCATTTTCCTTAGTTAAGGGTTCAGAAGCATCAAGTTTAGCAAGTAGCTCCTAAAATGCTGTGAACAATCTCCTTTCCCAAAGGACAATGAACTCATCATTTCTGGAGAGCTGGGGACCACAAAGCAGGTAACTGAACACTCAACAACCAACCTGATCACTAAAGCCTGCCTCTAGTCACAGTAACCTGGGCTCCGCGTGGACAGACACAGGAAAGTGCTTCAGTAACACACAAACAGACGTCAGAGGCATTAAACTACTTAAAATACAAAGAGAGGAAGTGAAAACAAGTGAGATAGGAATTGCTAATCTCTCTGTGACAGTCACTTTCTGTGGCAAAGCACCATGAGCAGTCAGTGAAACTCTGCTTTTGAATGTTCTCTACTCAGTTTCACTTCTAAGAGCCAAAAGCGACCACCTTTAAGGACCCTTGTGTCGTAAGATTTCCCTCTCCAAACCCACTTTTCTAAGTTTTCATTTATAACAGAATGACTGAGAAGTTCCCACTGACATCATACACAATAGTTTACCTACATATTTTCCCCTGTAATCCAGTTACTGGAGAGGGTGGGGCAAGAGGATCAACTGAGAACAAAAGAGTTCAGGACCAGTACTCCAGACCCCATTTAAAAAAGAAAAAGACAGAGAGCCTGGAAATTAGCCATCAACATGAGGCACGAGACCAGCTGAGTATCAATAGTTCCTCCTGCTTAAAACATCAGCCTTGTCCAGTGCTAGGAAGGCAAGGGCAGGCAGATCTCTGAGTTCTGAGGCCAACCTGGTCTACACAGGGCTTCCAAGCCAGCCAGCGTTATATAGTGAGACCTGTCTCAAGAAAATAAAATATAAAGCCTGATAAATAAGGGTGAGGGACAAAGGTACAGCTTGGGATGAGAGTGCACATTCAGCAGGCAGGATCCTGACTGCCAGGAAACAAAACTTAACACTTAACACTTAAAAACTTAACATCAACTGCACATCATTCCACATTAGCATTTAAAGATCTTTTATCCATAAGGAAGCTCAGCGGGAAGACTTCACAGCTGTCCCGACTCACAACAGCTTCCTTATCAGATCACCAGCCACAGCACGGACTCTCAGGACCTTCACCTTTCTTGGTCCTTCCACTGTACTGAAATCATCACAGACTTGTTTTCCAACCCTTTCTGCTCACATGGTTTCTTCTCATTGCAAACCCCTTCAGGTATCTCCACTTACTAAACAAACTGAACGTGCCTTCCACTCACTTCAAGCCCAATATATCCTAAACTAATGAACACAATTAAATTCTACATCTTCCTTTATTCGTTCAATGACAGCAGTCTCAAAAGGTAGGAGTAGAGGGCAGGAGAAATGGCTCAGCAGCAAAGAACACTGGATGTTCTTGCAGAGGACCAGGTTCTATTCCACATAGTGGCTCACAACCCATCCTTAAATCCAAGGTCCAGGGGATCCTATGCCCTCTTCCAACCTCTGCATGCATTAGGCATGCATAAGGTACATACGTGGAGACAAAACACTCACACATAAAATAAAATCTAAACAAACCAAAAAAACCTTCCAACTATTGTGGGAGAAAAGCACAGACTGCACAACTAGATAGTCAAAGGGCCTCCTAAACTGCCCCACACATGAAACCTTCAATGCTTTCCACTAGTAGGTCTTCTGACCACAGCAAATTCACCATGGGCCATTTTTTTAAGATTTATTTATTTATTAAGCATACAATGTACTGCTGGCAAGGAAGGCACCAGGTCTCATTACAGATGGTTGTGAGCCACCATGTGGTTGCTGGGAATTGAACTCGGGACCTCTGGAAGAGCAGCCAGTGCTCTTACTCTCTGAGCCATCTCTCCAGCCCCATGGGCCACTTTCTAACTGCTGAGCAAGACTCTAAAGGCTTGTAAGATATCACTCAACTGTGGATGGCCCCCTTTCTGTCCTGTAGTTGTCAACCATTTGCAAGGCTCAGCTCTGCCAACTCCACTGGGAGAATACCTCAACTTTCTCAACTGTCCACTTGATACCTAGGAGGCAGAGCTTTCTTTCGAACCTCCTTCAACAGTAAGAACACATGGAATCAACTGTTGCTTCTTTTGCTCTCTGAGTAAAAAAGGACTGTGTGCCAACTAAGCAGCAAGCACGGCTAAGCCAACCCCTAGTGCCCAAACAATTGCTCTAAGAGCCAAGCACGCCAGACAGATGCCTACAGTAAAGGTGAGGATGGGGTCACAGGAGTCACCAATGTCTACTAACTTCAGCTTATTACTTATCATCATCATGTAAACAGACGTTTTGCCTGCATGTACGTCTGTGAACCTGGAAGGTCAGAAGAGGACATCAGATATCCTGAGGCTGGGACTGAAGTAACAGATGCTGTGAGCAACTACACGGGTGCTAGGAATCAAACCCTGGTCCTCTGAAAGAGCAGCCCAGGCTTTTAGCAGCTGAGCCATCTCTCTAGACACAGATTTTTTTTTTAATTTTATTTATTTTTTGTTTTGCTTTTGAGACATGGTCTCTCCGTGTAGCCCACGCTGTCCTGAAACTCACTCTGCAACTGGCCTTGAACTCAGAAATCCTCTTGCCTCTGCATCCCAAGTGCTGGGATTAAAGATATGTGCCAACACCGCCCAGCTAAAATATTTTTAAAGTTCAAAACTATTAATATTATATGGCTATCAAGATGGTTCGGCCAGTCAAACTAAGTTCAATCTTTCCCTAGGATCTACCTGGTAGAAGAACCCTCCACATAAATGTGCACATACAATTTGAGTTTTTGCACCATGGTACAACCTATGATTCTGGCACAATGAAGGCTGAAGGAGAAACACAGACTACATAGCTGAAGTTGTCCCAAACAACAACTTAAAAAAGAACTGGAGTTCTGAGTATAAACTCAAAGATACAGTTTTCTATACTCAGAGGCTGAAACACAGCATGTACACCTGTGTGTGTATGTGCGTGCCTTAGTACATATTAGCGTTCCCGGCTCTCTGTGTGTCTAGACCATGGCATCACCGAAAACTGAATGAATACGGTAGGGTGGTGCCGCCACCCAGGACCCACACTTTGTCTCCAGCACTGGCCGCCAGTAAAGACAGGCAGGGTTGTGGGGGCGTGGGAGGCATATACGGCCTGTTCAGGGGAAATACTAGATGAGTCTAAAACTAAAACACTTTTTAGTGCCAGAAAGTAAAAGAAACACTTTCTCAAGAGGGTGACTGGCAGGAAGGACCTGCACAGACCTGCAGGAACGCCTCCCGGCCAAGCTGGCACAATCTGAGCAGCAAACAATAATAGTAACTGCAGGTTTTCCCTCAGAAGAAAGCACTTGAGCCCATGATATGAACAAATAGCTAAATATGAGAGCAAGCTTCCTGGAAGACTGAACAACCAATAGAGAAAGAAAAGGCAGAGGAGAGAGTCACAGTCGAGCATCACCAATGTGTGTGTGAAGGTAGGACCAGGGATTGGCAGGAAGGCCCGCTGCAGAAGCCAGCTTCGCGCACATCTCTCAATCAACTAAACATCCTCACACTGCAGAGGGATACACCGCACTGCTCTCATGAGAAAACGCTAAGAAAGCAAGGGGCATTCTCTACAGTGACTCATCACTAACATTCTGGGTCAAGGACAGGAATACAGGGACAGGGCAGAGGTAGCACAGATGATTAGCATGTGATGCCCAGAGCCCAAACCCCAGCACCTCAACAAAAATAAAAATGGAGCCAGGCAGTGGTGGCTCACACCTTTAATCACAGCACTGAGAGGCAGGGGCAGGTGGATCTCTGAGTTCGAGGCCACCCTGGTACAGTGAGTGAGTTCCAGGACAGCCAAGGCTACACAGAGAAACCCTGCCTCAAAAATAGCAAAAATATGAAAATGTAAAGAGTACCGACGTTATGAAAGCTAAGACCACTAAGTAAATACAGAAGAGGAAATTAAAGAAAAAGAAAGGATTAGGCTGGTGGTGCTGCCCTGTAAATTATAGCTACCTGGGACGCTGAGGCAGGAAGGACACAAGTCCAGGACATTAGCAAAAATTAATCTGAGCCTGACTGAGCTATGTGAGGCCTTATTTTTAAAATGCTGGGTTTGGTGCATATCACAGCCTAAGGCAGAGATTACAAATACAATAGCAAGACCATCTCAAAATAATTTTAATGAACCAGGCATGGCTCATACCATCTCTGGAGTCCCACCACTCTGGAGATGCAGGCAGGCAGGGGGATCAGATCATCTGCGGCTACGGCAAGCTAGAAGCCAGAGATTTTTGTCTCAAAAATTAGTGCAAGCCAGATGGTGCCTCTAATCACAGCACTCAGGAGGCAAAGGCAGGTCAGTCTCTGAGTTCAAGGCCACCTTGGTCTACAGAGCAAGTTCCAGAACAGCCAGGGCTACACAGAGAAGAAACCCTGTCTCGAAAGAAAAAAAAATAGTAAGAACAACAAAAAAGTGGAAGAGGATCACCGGACAGCAACTCTCCCAGAGGATTTATCGGAAGGTAACAGTTGGGGAGGGGGAAAGTAGGGGATACCTGCAGGGATGGAGTCACCGGTAAGGAGCAGATGCCGCTAGAAACAGGCTCCCGCTAAGGCTCCTGTAAACAACTCTAACAAGAACCTGCAGGCATGGCCCAGCTAATGAACACGTACTGGTCTCCCAGAGGACACAGTTCAGTGCCCAGCATCATGTCAGGCAGCCCAGATGTCTGTCCACCTGTAACTCCTTGCTCCCTATTCTAGCATCTGCCTATACTTGAATACACACACACAATAATTTTAAAATCAATCTTTAAACAATTATAATGAAACTCTTCAGTTCACCAAAACTTAGACGAGAACCTCAGCAGGTAAAGGCGCTTGCCACCAAGACTGACAACCAGAGTTCAATCCCTAGAACCCTCATCCCGGAAGGAGAAACAACCCCTGCATATTGTCCTGACCCCCACATTACTACAGCACTCATGCACCCACATACATGTACACCCACAATAAATAAATGTAAATAAAAAGACATAAAAGTAGAGGAGGACTGGATTCAGAGTAGGAAGGGGACAAAAAGAAGCTGGGAGGAAGGTGAAAAACAAAACACATTATATATGTGTATGAAAAAGGCATAAAGAAATCCATTATATGACCCCAGCTAAGACCCTAAGCAATAGTGGAGAGGGGGCCTGAACTGCCCTTCCCCTGTAATTAGACTGATGACTATTTCAGATGTTATCATCCAGCAACTGATGGAAGCAGATGCAGAGAACCACAGCGGAGCACTGGGCTGAGCACTGGGCTGAACTCCCAAAGTCAGTGGAAGAGAGGGAAGAGTGAGAATGTGAGCAAAGAGGTGAAGACCATGATGGGGACACCCACGGAAACAGTCTACCTGGGCTAATTGAAGCCTTCCAATTCTGGCCTGACAGCGAGGAAACGAACATAGGACCAAGCTAGGTACTCTGAATGTGGGTGACAGTTGTATGGTTGGGGCAGAATGTGGGGCCACTGGCAGTAAGACCAGGATTTATCTCTACTGCTTGTTCTGCCTTTCTGGAACCCATTTTCTCTGGAGGGATACCTTGCTCAGCCTAGATATAGTGCGGAGGTCTTTGGTCCTGCCTCAAAACAAGGTGCTAAACTTTGCTGACTCCCCATGAGAAGCCTTACCCTCTCTGGGGAGTGAATAGGGGTGGGACAGGGAGGGAAGGGGAAGGGAAGGTGGAGGGAGCAGGAGGAGTAGGAAATGGATTTGGCACATAAAATAAGAAAAGATAGTTTTAAAAAAAAATAAATTAAAATAAAAAAGGTCAAAAAAAGAAATCCATTATATATAACTAACATGCTATTAAAATGGAGGAATTTTTTTTTAAAAAAACAAGATTAAAATAGCTCAATGGCAAACAAGTGTAAGGCACTGGGTTTGATCCCAGCAACAGAGAAGGAGGACAGAGAAAAATCAAAAGAAGGAGGATGATTCTGGAAAAGAAAACATTAAAAACAAATCAGGTAAAAAACAGGTGAGGTCTGCATCTTACTAGGTAGTACTGTATGAGTGTCTCACTCTCTCCTTCTTTAAATTTTATCTTTTAATTTTTATTTTTTCCAGAGAAAACACAGGGTCTCTCTATAGTCTTGGCTGTCCTGGAACTCACTCTGTAGACCAAGCTGGTCTCATACTCTGCCTGCCTCTGCCTCCCAAGTGCTGGAATTAAAGGTGTGCACTACCACCTGGCTAATTTCTTCCTCTTACTAATCATGCCAAGGTTATAAGAGATGCTAATAACAAAGTGGGTACAGGATCTCCTTCAACAACTTTCCTGCAATTTAAAAGCTAGTTTCTACCTAGACAGATAGCTCAGCAGGAAAAGCATTTGTCAAGTAAATATGAGAACTTGAGTTCAAATCCTCAGAACCCACACAATGGCCCCAGTGCTCCTACAGGGAAAGGGCAGAAACAGGAGACTCCTACATCATTCATGGGCCGGCCAGCCTGATGTTCACAGCCAGAAATGAAGTTCCTGTCTCAAACCAACTGAAAGGCAACAGCCCAAGGCTGTCTTCCAGACTCCAAAAAATAAATCAATCAATAAATAAAACTAGCTTAGTAGCTCTTCTTAAACAGGGGTGTTGACAAGAATTTGCTCCTATTTAAGTTTACGTGTTAATGTCACAGACCTTCGCAACTTAAAAAAATTAAATGAAATACAAATTATTGGACAAAGGGCTACCTCACAAAGCATTTCAGCAATACACCTAGAAATAACACGAAGCCTTCCAGCTCTAAATTCTAAAACAGATACTAGGTGGGGTAACCATATGACTTGCCATCCAAATCAAGAGAGTAACAGAAAAGGGGGCTACCCAATTAGATAACTGTCAGTGTTGCACAAGCTCTCAAATCACTAAGTTCACAAAAGAGAAATGCTCAGGCAAGTGACCCTCTCCTTGCTAAGTCTCTTAAAAGCAAAGGGAAGATGGGAGCTGAAACCTAATCCAAAAACCTCCAAATTCCCTTCCAACTTAAAAAAAAATGAAAAGCTGGAGAGATACTCAGAGGTTAAGAGCACTGCTGCTCTTGCAGAGGACCTGGGTTCAAGTCCCAGCAACCACAGGGGTGGCTCACAACCATGCTAACTCCAGGACCAGGGGACCTGACACCCTCTTCTGCCCTCCCTCTATGGGCACCAGGCACGAATATGGTACAGACAAAAAAAACATACACAGAATAAATTAAAAAGAAAAAAGAACAGCTCATGGAAAGACTCTTCAAACTTTATTCTTCACTTTTTTGTTTCGTTTTTTTCAAGACAGGGTTTTTCTGTATAGCCTCACACACAGAGACCCACCGCCTCTGAGTGCTGGGATTTGAAGGTGTGCACCACCATGTCTGGTGTTTACTTGATGCTGTTAAATTTACTCAAACACATATTTTTAAATTTTCTAAATACTGAACTAAAGTACACTTAGATGTCTGGACAGTTATGATTTTTTAAAAAATATATTTTCTTATTACTTGGATGTGTGTTTATACAAGGCACGTGTGTGTAGGTGCTCAGAGGCCAGAGAGGGTGTAGGATCCACTGGAGCTGGAATTATATGCAGCCATGAGCCACACAACTTGAGGACCCTCTTAACCACTGAGCTACCTCTCAAGACCCCCTTCGTGATTTTTTTTTAAAGTCAAGAACGGAATCACTGATTGTCCACACCAACACTCAGCTTTTAATGTTGCCTAAGATGAAAGCACACTCAGACACTTACCACATCATGAAGGGTCTATACTAAGGTCAAATGCTCATGTCAGCTTCAGAAACAGAAGTTACCTCAGGAAGTTGAACTGGTTCCAAATTCTACTTCTGAAAGATTGACAATTTTAATATTGAGAGTACTGGCTGCCTCAATTAAGCCTCAAGAATTCAAAAATTTTAGTCGCTAGATACTTGATGGCATTAAAATTCTGCAGAGGCTAATGAAGATCCACTTCTGCATATTTATCAGGGAGACTTACTAAAAAGTAGATACAACCTTACTGCTCTAATATTTAGAATTCAAGTCATGGAAAAGGTTTTGTTTTTGTAGGGAAATTTTCTGGCTAAAATTAATAAAGCCCCTGTTTTATTAAACTCATGTGGTTACTAAAATCCCTCTCTTCCTTTTCTTCTACCATGCAGCACTGACTGATGTGCAGCTCTGTGTAGAGAAGCCCGGCCTTGAACTCATGACACTCACCTGTCTCTGCTTCCTGAGTGCGCACACAACATTAAACGTGAAAAGGCTGAATGGGAGACTTTGTCAAGTCCTTGTATTTGACGGAAGCCTTACATTCTGAATGGGAATAAAAACTAAAGACTCGGGCTGGAGAGATGACTCAGAGGTTAAGAGAACTGACTGCTGTTTCGGAGGTCCTGAGTTCAATTCCCAGCAACCACATGATGGCTCACACCCATCTATAATGAGATCTGGTGCCCAGAACACTGTATACATAATAAATAAATTAAAAAAAAAAACTAAAGACTCAAGGGGGCTGGAAAGATGACTCTGCAGTTAAGAGCACTTGTTTCTTGCTCTTCCAGGGAACCCAAGTTCTGTCCCTGGCAGTCAGTGGGCTTCCAACTACCTCTAACTCCTGCTTCTAACTTCTTTCAGACTCATTCCGAGCCCCTCAGAATCTAGATTCATTTTCTCAAGCATTCCACTACCAGAATCGGGAGCTCCCAGCACTCGGGTGGGGGACCCTTAGGACCCAGTTTCTGCTGTGCTTGTTTCATAGTGGATAATTAAGAGTCCCTACTCTTAACTCATTTCCTCTGCATATCCAGACCCTTTTCTCTTTACACTCATCTTTGCATTCAAGTTGTTTGCTTTCTGTTGGTGGCAGTGAAAATGTTTTTCCGAGATGATGTCTCGTGTAGCCCAGACAGGCTGTAGCCAAGGATCACTTTCAACTTCCAGTCCTCCTGTGTCCACCTCCCATACTCAACTTGCAAATTTATTTTCTATTCTTAGAAATTATTTACTGTGTGTGTATATGTACATGCATTTGCACAAGACAAAGAAGATGAAAAGACAGCTTATGGTTCCTGGGCCCAAACTCAGGAGGTCGGATTTGGCAGCAAACGATGATAATCTGGCCAGTCCTCAGGTTTCTTATCAACTATCTTCCAGGGCTCTGCAAAGCCTAGTAAAAAGACAAACGGCGCCTCGCCCTTCCTCACAGGATTCTGCCTATCCTCAAGGATTTAGACTGCTGGTTAATTTTCTATCTCTACCTAGTTTTGCTGTCATTTCTAACTTCTCTTTGTCCCCCCTCAGCCCTGTTCCCTAACCTACTAAATCCCTCCTCTCGCGATTCACTCATCATAGAAACACTTCCTGAAACCAAGTTATGATCTCTATGAGTTTGAGGCCAGTCTGGTCTACAGAGTGAATTTCAGGACAGCCAGGACTACACAGAGAAACCCTGTCTCAAAAAACCAAAAAGAAGAACAAAAAAATCTAAAACTATAGACAGACATTCGGACTGTATTTTCCAAAAACTAACAGAGTTTAAGTCTAATACAATTCAAATCCATACAGACCCGGTAGCTCAGCTCAGCAGCTAAGCATATGATTAGCTTACTTGTGTACTGACAGGATACGCAACCCGGAAACAAGTACATTAATAAAACACAAGGGTACATTAATAAAACACAAGATCCCAGGAAAGTTCAGTGGCCATACTCTACAAAACCCCCAGGCGTGGTGACATACACATGAATCCAGCACTAAAGGCTAAAGCAGAAGCCGACCCTGTCCAAAACCAAAAACCAAACCCCTTCCGAATCTTAATCTTCTAAGGTTGACAGGAAATGTTTCCGAGCCAAAGTCTAACGTCGCAGGGGTGGAGGTCTTATGAGATCAAGTGAGAAGACACACGTGTATTTTTTACTTCTGTTTTTTAAATTTTCTGCTAAAGCCGGGCACAGTGACAGTGCCTTTCATCCCAGCACTAGGGAGGCAGAAGCAGCAAATACCTAAGCTTGGTCTACATAGTACACTTCTAATGTTACTTTGTATGATAAACCGTTTTTAATCTACAGATGTTGCTTCTGTGGCCTCTGCATGACACCCTAGTCCCCATCCCCATAATCTAAACCTCAAACCCAAACTAGCCACACTTCAGATTTGTAAACTGGGCCAGCACTAGTCCATCTCACAGGAAATCACACCAGATTGTCAATTTCATCATGGATCAGGATGAAACAATTTCAAGGCAACCCGGAATGCTGAAAGTGAGTTAAGATGTCATGCACCGTACCCCTAAAACCAAGCACTATTTATTCTAAGTCCTGGCAAGCCCACGGTGAACAGGATAGGCACTTGCACCCTATCAACAAACACTAATATCTTAGGAGTCAGGAAACACACAGTGGGCTCAGCACACACCAAGAAGCTGTAGCTAATAAAGGTCACAAACTGACAAGTTTCAAATGCACTTAAAATAGACTCAACTATCTCCAGTTTCAGCTGAGGCACCAAGAGAGTGAAAGGCTCCTCCTGGTTGGCACAAATCCAAAGAACTGCAAGTCATCTGAGAATCCTGAAGTCGCATGGGACTCTGCGGCATTTCATCCGTTGCAATCTCAGCTGTGCTTCGGCACTGCTGAAGTAATCTGCCTGCCCAACAATCAGGAAATCGTTTCTTACTGTAGTAGCTCAAAACACTATCCCTAAAGTAAAACAGCTCTCCTCACCAGAGTTTACTCCAGAACCCACTTCCGCTCGGACCTCATAATAAACTATCCTCACCCAGAGTGACCCAGTCACTGACCATAATAACCTTATTTTATGCTCTCAACCAACTTTATACAGTCTAGAGCATGACATGTCACAGAGACATTTCAGTCTCTGGCTAAATCTAGTAGGAAGCCTTATATGAGCAAGCTATCTTCACTGGGTCCATATTAGCATCCTTGGAGGACCAATAAATTGCCACAAAAACATGGGTCCACCAGACCCACAAAGATAGCATTAACTGGTCCAAATAAGTCCTGCCCTATACTTGGAATAGCAAAACACACCTCCTAGCCATCTTCAAAATCCCAAACCCTTGTAATTCAAGGTCACTAATCCCTTTACTTCAGAGAAAAGGAAGAGATAATGCCAATACAACAGCTCTAAAGACAGAAGAATCAGAAGTTCAAGGTCATCTTCAGTGATGTAGAGTTTAAGACCAGCCTGCCCTACATAAGACCCTGTCTCAAAATTAAATAAATTAGTAAGAGCAAACACAAACCCTCCAATTCAAACACAGCACTTCTGAATATATCAAGCTCAATCTTGTATTTTAAGGTTGACAGAAATTATTTCAAAATTAAAGTATAGTATCAGAAGGGCAATGATCTTTTTTAAAGATATGGTTATTTTAGATTTCTCTTATTATTTTATGTGTTCTGTGAGCCGTGTGTGCACGCTTGTGTCTGTGGGGGAGGGGGTGCCTGTGGAGATGTCAGAAGAGGGCATGAGAGCCCCTAGAACTGAAGTTGCAGAGAGTTGTGAGCCATCAAATGTGTATTTGGAATACAACCGGGTCCTCTGCAACAGCCAGGACTCTTAATCCCCAAAAAGTCAATGGTCTTATGGGATAAAACGGGAGGACGGCACTGAAGGGCAGGTGAAGCACAAATGCTCAGACCATCATGTAGGAGACACTTTGAATCTAGAGCAATTACATTTTCAATAGTACTTCCTCATTCCCCACACTGGGGAGAGGCAGACAGAAAAGCAACATGACTATAATCTACTAACATTCTTTACAGCAGTCACAGAACTGAGGAAAGCCAGCTGGTGGGCAGGCAGCTCTAGGAAGCTGGATCAATTCTCAGTCATGGGTCTAACCTGCTCAGACATCAGCTCCGCCCAGGAAGCTCTAACTCTGCTGTCTGCGGAAAAGATGCACAGCAGAGTCAACCCTGAGCCTGACCTCAAGAGTGCCCTCTCTATTGGCCTGCTGGGACCAATCTCTCAGGGCAAGGTAACCACAACCCTAGGTCTAGCCCCAGTCTGGAACACAGTAGGTGATAAATGAGTAAATTCATAGACTCAAGAGAAACAGGCAAATGTAGTCATTCTCGCTATCACATGGGAAACACTTTAATTTTTTTTCAAAGAACGTCCCTGTCAAGATTTATCGGAAACGTCAATGTAAAACATCAACCTATTAGTACTGAGGTGGCCCACACTCAGTCTGACCAACACCCACCCCTGTCACCAGTCAACCCACTGAAGGTGAATGCAGCAGCTGCTCTGTGACACAGGTACCTGGAGAGAGTTCCTCTCCAATCCCATTTTGCACTGTCTCCCTTCCTCCCTCCTATGAGGATCTGCCTTCAAAAGTTTGTTTCGTTTGGCTTGGTTTGAGACAGGGTCTCACTGTATAGCCCTGGCTGGTCTCTAACTCAGAGATCTCCCTGCCTCTGTCTCCAAGCATTCAAGATTTGACACTTGCTTAATGGAGGGGCTTAGGAATGGAGACATGTTGGACGCCGTGGCAGCCTCAGCATTCCAGTTACTAGCTATAATGGAATTTTGCTGGAGGCCTTGCTGACTTCTGAACAAACAGAAACATGAGCTCAATCCAACAGAGGGCCCCTATGCTGTCAGGCTCCGTGAGAGAAGACAGCACACTTGTCTAGCAGTATGTGGCTGTGAACTAATTAAAACCCTGTACAGTGTGGCTGTGTTCTAGATTACTCCACATGGCTTTTCTCAAATACAGGGGGAAAATGGATTCTTCCTCCCAGGCCCTATATGCAGGCTACTCGCCCAGCTGAGGAAGAGAGGTACCATGGGTTTAGCCTTGGTCACTAGTCTGCCCACACACTACCTTTCACGAGCATAGGAAATGTAACTAACTTTCCTGAACATCAATCAGTACCCTGTCTGTAAAACAGACAACACCTACCTTATTAGACGTCCTGGAAAAATTAAATAGACTCCTGCATGTATGACTTCTAGAGCAGTGGGTATTATCCAAATCTAGTTATCAGAGAGGCAAAAGAAAGACATTACAAGCTTCACCCAGTAAAGACCAGCTTAGAATCAATGGGAGGAAAATTTAAAAACAAAAAAACATAAAAAAAAAGAAGAGCAACAAGAATATTGCAAAGACAGCAAGAACACTTATGACAAAGGAGCTAGAGACAGAAGTCATATTCTGGTTGACACAGGTCTCTACCTATTTCTGTTCCTGGGAAGAGCTACTGTATCGTTTTTGCTTGTTTTTAAGACAGGGTTCTCTGGGGAGCTCTGGCTGTCCTGGAACTTGCTCTGTAGTGCAGGCTGGCCTCAAACTCACAGAGATCCACCTGCCTCTGTCCTGAGTGCGGGGACAAAAGGTGTGCACCATCCCAGAACAGCATAATCAGCAAATGTCTTTTTTTTTTTAAGATGACTTACTTATTTTTATTTCCTGTGCATTGGTATTTTGCCTGCATGTGTATGTGTGTGAAGGTGTTGGACCCCTGGAACTAGAGTTACAAGCAGTTGTAAGTTGCTATGTGAGTGCTAGAAACTGAACCCAGGTCCTTTGGAAGAGCAGATTGTGTTCCTAACTACCAAAACATCTCTCCAGCCCCTCTGCCTTATTTTAACTGGCTGCCCCAAAACAGTAAGAAGACTCCCCCAAGAGTTTCAGCAGCCCTGAGAGAAATCATACCCTTAAGTCCACTATGCACAAGGAATACTGTATTGCTAACGTATGGGCACCTAACTCAAGTTCATTTATCTAAGATTTTCTGAAAGGTAGGCAGGCAGTTTCAATCTAAAGAGCTAGGATTTTTTATTTTTTTATTTACTTATTTATTTTTTGTTTTTTTGAGACAGGGTTTCTCTGTGTAGCTTTGGAGCCTGTCCTGAAACTTACTCTGTAGATCAGGCTGGCCTCAAATTCACAGAAATCCGCCTGCCTCTGCCTCCCGAGGGCTGGGATTAAAGACATGCACCCGGCTAAGAGCTGGGATTTAATGGGAGACCCAGTAAGCCCCTAAAGAAATTCTGTGCAAAGACAAATTTTGATGAAAATGGCAGTTACTCTGTCAGCCAGAAAAAGGATGAACACTGTCAAGATTCTCAACAGAGCAGTCTCAACCTCAACAGAGAGCTGAGCGTACCTCAAGACAAATATTCCCATATTCTCCTTGCTTTTAGTACTTTTCCTGTCAGGCAGGTTTTTCACTGTCCTGCCCTGCCATCCACTGACTCTCTGCAGTCTATGTGGCCATGTGGCCATTTCTTCTTCACCTGGCCTCAAGATCCTGCTGTGTTGGGTTCGAGGCTAGCCTAGTCTACAAGAGCTAGTTCCGGGACCTACAGAGAAACCCTGTCTCAAAAAACAAACAAACAAACAAAAAAAAGATCCTGCTGTGCAAAACTGCGCCTGCTTAGAAATAGCTTCTCGTTTACATTCAGATCCCTTGTTTTCAACACTTCCCAGCCCCAGGGCTTCACTGGCACCAACTTACTGCACGACGGCGCTTGACCAACCCAAATTCTCACATTCCCTCTAGTTCCAAAAGCAGAATTGCTCTACTTCGATCTATTTCCGACCTCCTCCATTACCAGATGACAACATTTTACCACCGATGTGTTCTGAGATGCCTGTAGCCTATGCTTCATTTACTATCGAGATAAACGCTTACCATTTAGCAACGTAATCTTGCCAGGTGAAAGGCAGGAATGGTAGAATACATCAAGTCTAAAATGCCAACTGCCATACACGAGACAAAATATGACCCTAAAACAACATGGCTGAAGCCAATATTGCCACAAAGAATTTAAAAATCATCTCCTCTGAAAAGGCCACCTTAAACCCACTCATCCTTAACAGCTGTAGTTTCTACTTTATAGAAAAGATAAAAATTTAACTTGAAGCACCAATCACTACTTCCGAGCTGCAACCAGCTCTGAGGTTTTCCAGTCCTTCAACTGTGAAGTGCACAGAAAAAAGGCACACTTGGGATACTCAAGTCACCCTGATTTGTATCCGAAGAAGCCACCAACTTCACCGAGGGCTGCCTGTCACATACGGCACTGTGACTCCCTACTTGCTATTCTGTACGTCACAAGCGCACACTACTCACGTCCTCTGGTTTAACTCCCTAAAAGAACAGGTAATGAGTAACTCGCTTGAGACAGAAACCTACAAGCACAGACCATCAGGACAACAACCCTAAAATTAAGAAGGAATTTGAACTAAGCATGAAGGGAAGCTAAGCAGACCGAAGCGACCCAATTCTACACTGAAGCAGGCTGAACAGCCAACCTGCTCCTTCCCGGGCCAGCAGCTGCGCATGTGGGTCAGAAGTAACTGGGTTTTCCATGAAACACTAAACATTCTCAACAGTGAGCGCTCGCAGGGTCAAAACATTATGAAATCAGTACACACAGCACACTGGAGCATTGAAAGATGTGGACTAACAACACTTGGAGAACACAGAAAGGACACTTGACAGAAAACAATGACCTGAGGTGACCCAAGAAAGGAAGTGTTTTTCCCCTTCTCAAAGAAATCAATACAGACAAGAATCAAACTAGACTAAGACAATCTGCAGCCCTTGCTGCCAGGACTTACTAGCTCAAACACCACTACTGCGTGTAAAGTCAAATACAGGGTAACTAATGCAAAGACCACAGCACAGTAGACATCCAATAATCATTTGTTGATTTTCACAAGTACAAGGGACTTAGGGAGGAGGGGCGAATGATGAAATATTATTCTCAGGTAGCTAACAAACACCTTCCTTGCCTGGCGGTGGTGGCACACACTTTTTAATTCCAGCACTCAGGGGTCGGCGGCAGGAGAATCTCTTGAATTCGAAGCCAGCCAGGTCTAAGCCAGGGCTACACAGAAAAAGCCCGTCTTGAAAAAAACCAAAAAACAAAAAAAGAAAAGAGGGGCTGGAGAAATGGTTCAGTGGTTTAGAGCACTGACTGCTCTTCCAGAGGACCCGGGTTCAATTCCCAGCACCAACATGGCAGCTCACAACTGTCTGAAGATCCAGTTGCAGGGGATCTGACACCTTCACACCAATGCACATAAAATAAAGTTAAATAAACCATAAAAAAAAATATTAAAAAAAGAAAAGAAACGCCTCCTTGCCGAAGCTCCGTGGGAGCTGTGAATTCGACAATTCAGTCGGACTAAAACACCTGGTCGCCAAGACCTTTCAATCAAAGCTATCCCGACTTTGACATCATGAAATTAAGACACGCTGGAAACTAGACTCTTTCTGGGGAGCCCTGGTACCCTCCAGATATTAGAGGCACACTCACTAAAGCCCTTAGGGAAAAATGTTCAGCATAACATCAGTCTTGGAAGAAGTGACACTTCTGGGGGTGCTGGGTAATGTGAGTTAACTTCCTCTTCCTTTAAAAAGGTCAAAGACAGGGAAGAGTCCACTGTAACATTTCCTCCTTAGCCGGTTCCACCACAAACCACAACACAACTCTAATTGCTTAAAATAAAAAAATAAAAAAGCATTAGCCAGAGGGAGTGCTTTCTGTACACTTGTACGATATGACCCAACTTACCTCGGGAATGAGCTGATTCGTTTCGAACAGGAAATTTACCAATAAAGTTTACCGTAGATTCTAAATAATAGAAAGGCCACCGAGCGAGCGCCGCTGACGGCAGGGCCTCCCGACAATCAGAAAAGCCTTGCCTGCAGGGCTGGTCCCAGGCACCAGCAAATTCTGCCCAATAAAGGGGAGGGGGCCTTCTAGGGCAGAGCTCCCCCAGATCCTCGAGAGCTGCAGAGGCATGGCCCGGGGGAAGCTAGTGCTCACGGTACCGCAGAGGGTCCCGAGGTCCCAGCAATGCGGCCACCGGTGCACCCCAAAAAGCTCGGGCCAAGCCCCGTCCCTTCCCTTACTGGACAGTGGTGGCAGGCAAGGAGGTTCCCACCAAGGGTCGCTCTGGACCGCTGGAAGGCGAAAAGGATACTGTTGGGGCGCCGGGGTCTGGAGGGCCCTGATGTTCGGGTGAGGAGGGGCCGCCGCCGCCGCTGCCGCTGCCGCCGCTGCCGCCGGGTGAGGAGGCGGTACCGCCGCCGCTGCCGCCGCCGCCGCTCCGGTACCGGGTCCGGTTCCTGCTGCAGCCGCTGAGCCTGATTTCAGAGCCGGTTTCTGCGGTAAACTCATGGCAAAGCGAAGCCACCAACCCCCCCAGAGCGGGACCGGGCGCGCCGGGGTGCAGGGGCCGGGGGCAGCGGAGGGGCGGGATGGGGGCAGACCCGGGGAGGCGGCGGGAGCGGGGGGCCGGGGGGAGGCTGGGAGGAGGAGGAGGAGGGGGCCGGGACCGGTCACACACGCCCTCCGCCGCCGCCGCCTCCGCCGCCGCCGCCGCCGGCAGCAGCAGCCGCCCCGCGGGCCAGCACCACCGGCTGCCGGTCTCCGTGACAACGCGACCCCGGGGAGGGGGGGGCCGGACCCGGCGGGGGCAGGAGGCGGAGAGACCGGACCTTTCACGGCAATATCCTCATGGGCCGGCGGCGGGGGGTGTCTGTCCCCCTCCCCGGGGGAAGCGGCGCCCTTCTCGGTAGCGGGGCTCGGGCGATGCGGACGGATTTTCTTCACTCAACGAGCAGAGCATCCAACATGGCGCTGCGGCCGCCTCCAGCAGTCCGGCAGGACGGCCGCTCGGAGCTTTTCGGCCCTTTTCGGAAGGGCTCGGCGGACCGAGGGTGGAAAGTTCCTTCGGCTCTTTCCGGAGACGGCGAACGGCCGGGGTTCTTCGGGAGCGCTCGGGAGCGTCTTCGGCCGCCGTTCGGGAGAGCTGCTGGAGCTGACTCTATTTCTCGCGAAAGATCGGTGATCCGGGGCTGCTGAGGCTCTCCGCGGCACGGTATCGGGCGGAGGGATAGACCAAAGGAGAGGTTTCTAGGGCGCCCTTCCCTGCGGCCCAGCCTCGAAGAACAATAGTAACGGCACCCGAGGCCAAGGTCCGCCGAGACCTACCAGCAAGCGTCAAGAGGCGCCGGAGCGAGAAACCGAGTCGCTATAGAGAGAACGGCTAAGCCGGAGCACAAGGCGACTGATAGGAACCCGCCTGCCGCAGGGACTTATTAACATAACAGATGCCACTCGCCGGCACTTGACGTCGCAAGTCACGGGCATTATGTCGACACGTCGTCCTCGGATGCTCTTCAGTGCGAAATGGAAAGAAGAGTCCCATTTGCGGAGGAGGCCCAAAGAAGAAAAGTGACTTCCTTAAGGTCACCCAGCTGGGATTGAATGAAGCGAACCCAAAATCTGGATTCCACCTTCTCTGGGATAAACCTTGCCTTCCAGGATGCCAACTGACCTGCCTTTCCAGCAACTTTAACCCAGGGCTCTGTAGGGTTTTCCCAAAACCTTCCCAAGACTGTAGTTGGCTCCCCATCATCCTTTGCTGGGATGACACTTGTTGATAAGGTCTCCACCTCCCATTCCCATCCACACTTTGCACACCACACCTGCACCCCTCAGTAGGTGCAGTCCCAAGAAATAGGTAATCCCATTCTTACTAATGAAGAGTCTGAGGACCAAAAAGCCTAACTATCATCGGAGAGAGGGAGAGAGAGAGAGAGACAGAGACAGAGAGAAACTTGAGGCTCAAAACTGACAGTTTGACAAGGCCACGTGATCACCAATGCCTTGAACAGGAAATTAGTGGATGTGAGGGCATACTTCAGTAATAAAGAATGCTTGCCTTGCAAACATGAGGACCCAAGTTCAGTCCCCAGAATTTACCCAGAAAGTCTAGCAGGATGACCTACCTGTGTTTACAATCCCAGCACTGAGCAAGTGGTGACCAGCAGGTCCCTCATGCTCACTGGCCAACCAGCTGACTCTGTCTGGTGAGTTCTAGGCCAGGAGAGACCCTGTGTCAAAAATAAAAAGGTGGGGGCTGGAAAGAAAGATGGCTCAGTGGTTAAGAGCACGGGCTGCTCTTCCAGAGGACCCCAATCCCATTCCCAGCACTCACATGGCAGCTCATTCCAAGATCTGACACCCTCACACAGACATATGCAGGCAAAATAGCAATGCAAATGAAATAAAAGTAAATAAATTGTAGATAAATAAATAAAAAGGTGAATAGCACCGGAAGTTGTCCTCTGGCCTCCACGCGCATGAACACACATAAGACTGTGTCCAGGGCAGTGGTAGCAAATGCCTTTAATCCCAGCCTTGGGGGTAGGGTCGCAGAGGCAGGTGGATCTCTTGAGTTCGAGGCCAGCCTGGTCTACCAAGTGAGTTTCTCCAGGATGGCTAGGGTTACACAGACAAACACACTCTCTCTCCCTCTCAAAAAAAAAAAAAAGATTGTCTTCTAATTCCTACTACTGTGGTGGGTTTGGGCCAGGATATAGGTTAATATTTCTAGGGTTTTTTGTTAGCTTACTTGTTTTTTGAGAAAGGGTCTCAAGGCTCAGGCTAGCTTCAACTCTTTGTGTGCCTTAGGATGACCTTGAACTCCTGATCTTCTAGCTTCTTCTGAGATTATAGGGGTCTATCACTGTGCCCTGCTTGGGTTTTTTGCTTTTTATTTTTGGTTTTTCGAGACAGGGTTTTTCTGTAGCTTTGGAGCCTGTCCTGGAACTGGCTCTTGTAGACCAGGCTGGCCTTGAACTCACAGAGATCCACCTGCCTCTGCCTTCCAAGTGCTGGGATTAAAGGCATGCACCACCACCACCCAGTAGCTTTTTTTTTTTTAAGCTTTCCATGTAGTGGATACTTAACTTGTAACAACTCCTGGGAGCCCCAGGTGCTCCCAGAAGGAGAAAAGAGCATCCAGATGGCATAGTCCCCACCACCTCGACCTGGCTGAGCCTCCATGGTTCCCAGCACCAAAAGGAAA
This sequence comes from Microtus pennsylvanicus, assembly GCF_037038515.1. Classification (NCBI taxonomy): domain Eukaryota; kingdom Metazoa; phylum Chordata; class Mammalia; order Rodentia; family Cricetidae; genus Microtus; species Microtus pennsylvanicus. The sequence goes on along the minus strand of NC_134591.1, from coordinate 69,298,053 downwards.
GCCTCCTCCCCATCTCCTGACCAGAACACAGCAGCTGCTTCCTACTCTGTCATCCTCAAGTGTGGATTCTCCACTCCTCCTCAGGCTTGACTAACTCTGGGGAAAATTCCCAGGTGGTCCTTCAATCCCCCAGATTCTCATTTCAGGTTCTGAGACTTCAGGCTTTTTTAACCCAATCAAAATCTGTTCCCAGATGAAAAGATCTGACTTCTTGTTTACCCTAGGCTGATAGCAGATTGATAATTATTAATAATAATAATTAATTAATTATTATTCTTTTCTGAGCTAGTTTCCTTTTTTTAATCTTTTTTTTTCGAGACAGGGTTTCTCTGTGGTTTTGGAGCCTGTCCTGGAACCTAGCTCTTGTAGACCAGGCTGGTCTCGAACTCACAGAAATCCGCCTGCCTCTGCCTCCTGAGTGCTGGGATTAAAGGCGTGCGCCACCACCGCCCAGCTTAATCTTTTTTTTTAAATTTATTATGTATACAATATTTTGTCTGTGTGTATGCCTGCAGGCCAGAAGAGGGTACCAGACCTCATTACAGATGGTTGTGAGCCACCATGTGGTTGCTGGGAATTGAACTCAGGACCTTTGGAAGAGCAGGCAATGCTCTTAACCACTGAGCCATCTCTCCAGCCCCTCCTTTTTTTAATCTTAACAATAGCTATAAGCATCATGCATGCAGTTAGTGTGTGCCTGGCCTTTGCTAAGCATTTTGTGAGCATTATCAGTTTCAGACAGGGTAGATCCTGGGGAAAATAATGTTAAAGTGTAGATAAGATCCTGGCCTCAGGTGATCAAGCAAAGGATGCTCCAAGAGCAAAGTCATGGAGATAATGCTCTCTCCTTTCAGCCAAGTGTGAGCCTTAGGGCCAGGGCTATAGTTCAGTGGTAGAACAAACATCCTGGCTTCATCTTTAGTGTGTGTGTGTGTGTGTGTGTGTGTGTGTGGTTTTTCAAAGAAATTCTCTGTATAGCCCTGGCTATCCTGGAACTCGCTTTGTAGACCAGGCTGGCAACACTGTAAAATGAGCACTATACCTCATTCACCAGCAAAGAAATTAAGACTCAAGGACCTGAAAAGGTAATTCATATGGCTTCTAAGTGGACACCCTGGGCTTCAAACCCAAGGTGTTTACTTCTAGATCTGTTAGACACCTTGCCTTCAGCATAACAACCCTCTCAACACAGACGCTGGCAAGAAAATCTGATTGGGTGTAAATAGAAGGTTCACAGGTTATGAGCACTAGTTGCTCACCCAGAGGACCCAGGTTTAGTTCCCAGTACACATGGCAGCTCACAACCATTTGTCACTCCAGTTCCAGAGAATCTGATGCCTTCTGGCCTCTTTGGGCACCAGGCATGTACATGCACAGACATATATCAGGTAAAATACCCAACACATAAAAAATATTCAAAGATCTGATTTCTTCACCTTGTCCATTAAGAACTTTCTATGAGGACAATCGAAATAGCTTAGTGAGTGTGGGTTCCTGCTGTCTGATGACCTGAGACTAGCCAAAACCTGCATTGTGGAATGAAGGTGGTAGGAACAGGCCCAAATGCAGGAATGAGGGCCTGGTTGCCAGAGACTAAAGTAGCTACTAAGACTAAAGGATAGAAGAGGAGCCTGGATTCTGAAGGATCTTGGATTTAGGCTAAATCTTGAAGGGTGCGGAAGGATTCATGGCATTCATGGAAGGCTCTTATTTTCATTGAAAAGTGTGTGTGTGTGTGTGTGTGTGTGTGTGTGTGTGTGTGTGTGTGTTTACATGAATGCTGGTGCACAGAGACCAGAAGAGAACATCAAAACCCCTAGTGCTGAAGTCGACAGGCTATTAGTGCAGAGAATTGAACTCAGGTCTTCTGCAAGAGCTGTACACACTCCCAACCACTGAGCCTTCTCTCCAGCCCCTAGAGAAAGGTCTTAATCCCCTTGAAGCTAGATTTTCCTCATCTGAGAAACTCCACCTCCTGGAGTGTGGGGAGTAAACACAGAGCTCTTCCCCAAGGATTCCCTGGTGCGCAGTCATTTTTTTTTTGGTACACTTTAACCGTTATGATTCATTTATGCAGAGACATTTCATTGTCTTTTAAAAATCCCTCTGATGTGGCTAGTGCTCAAATGGAATATGAAATTTGAATGACTTAATAATTGTGAATTGCCAGAGGATTTTATGTTACCCCGCAGGAATCTCGGGCAACACAAGCCAGGCTCTGCCTCACCACACAGGAAGAAAGCAGGGCCAGAATATCTTAGAACAGGCAGACTTCATGCCCAAGAGGAGTGTTGTCAATTTGGACGGCCAGCAGCTATTCCCAGAGCCCACTGCACCTGTGGCAAACACCTGCATTCCCTGTGAGCAGAAAGAACACTCATTTTATGCATATTCTCAGTTAGGGGTATTGCTGTTTGCATGAACATGAACTGACCCAGAGTTCAATGCCCAGGTTGTCTCTACCTCTAACTCCTAGGCTTCAACAATCCTGCCTCAGCCTTCCATCCAACCCTAGATGTAGCTTTTGTTCTTTCCTCCTTCCTCTTCCCTGCCCTCCTTCCCAAAGTTAGGGATGAACCCAGGACCTCATCCGTACTAGGCAAACTACCACTGACTTACAACCCCGGCCCATTCCCGGGGGGGGGGGTGTTTGGTTGATTGGTTGGGTTTTTGGTTTGGTTTGGTTTGGTTTTTAGAGACAGATCTGCCTGCCTCTGCCTTCTGAATCCTGGGAGTAGGCAGGCAGATCTCTGTGAGTTCAAGGCCAATCGGGTCTACAGAGCTAGTTCCAGGACAGCTAGGGATGTTACGCAGAGAAACCCTGTCTCGAAAAACCAAAATAATAAACAAAACAAAAAAATTATTTTCTGGGCTGGGCAGTGGTGGTGCACACCTCTAATCCCAGCACTCAGGAGGCAGAAGTAAGTGGATCTTTGAGTTCAAAGCTAACTTGGTCTGCAGAGTGAGTTCCAGGACAGCCAGTGCTGTTACACAGAGAAACCCTATCTTGAAAAAAAAAATAAAAAAATAAATATATATATATATATATATATATATATATATATATATATATATATATATGTGAAATATGGGCTGGACAGGTGGCTTAGAAGCCAAGAGCACTGGCTGCTCTTCTCTCCCAGGGCACCCAGGTTTGATTCTCAGCACCCACAGGAGAGCTCACAATCATCTGTAACTCCAGTCCCAAAGGATCCAATACCCTCTTCTGGCCTCCATGAACACAAACATGGAAATAATGCACAGACATATGTCCAGACAAAACATACACATAAATATAATAAAGGAAAAAACACAATTATTTTATGTAACTATGTATGTGCTTGGATGTATATATGTGTACTACATGTGAGCAGGAACCTGTGGAGGTCAAAAGAGAGCCCTGAATGCTGTAGAACCAGAGTTTCAGATGGTTGTGAACCACTGCGGTCATTTGAACGTACCTGGCCCCCACAAGCTCACAGGGAGTGACACTATTAGGAGGTGCGACTTTGTCGAAGTATGGCCTTGATGGAGGGAGGTGTGTCACTGTGGAGGCAAGTTTGGCTCAAGCCACACCCAGTGTCTCAGACCACTTGCGGTTGCCTTCTGATCAAGACGTAGCCAGTACCACGTCTGCCTGCACACCACTGTGTCCCGCCATGATGATAATGGATTAAACTTCTGAAAATATAAGCCACCCCAATCAAATGTTTTTTCTTTATAAGAGTGTCATGGTGTCTCTTCATAACAATAGAAACCCTAACAAAGACAGCCATTATGTGGGTGCTGGGAACTGAACCTGGATCCTCTACAAGAGCAGAGCCACCTCTTAACAGCAGAGTGATCTCTCCAGCGCCCCCCCCCCATCCCATCCCAGTGTGCTGTCTTTCTGCTGGTTTTTGAGACAAGTTCTCACTGTGAGGAAGGGGGAGGGGGAGGGGAGGGGGAGGTTGTCCCCCTGGTTGTCCTGGAACTCATTCTGTAGATCAGACTGGCCTCGAACTCAGAGATTTGCCTATCCCTGCCTCCCAAGTGCTGGAATTAAAGGCGTGTGCCACCACCTCCTGTGATTTCTTAATTTAAAGCCCGTGAGGCTTGGTTCATAGAGTCCTGATGATATAATCTTTAAAAAAACAAATACCTTCCAAAACTATGTTGGCAAGCTAGAACTACGTGGTCCTTTTGTTGGTTTGTTTTTACTGGAGGAGCAACTTTTTGGCATAGAAACCAGCCATGTTAATGCCAAGAAATGCCATCTCCATTAGCCACAGATGCTATGTGGTTATGTCATGAGGTTCATCTACTTGATGCATACCAAGCTTCGCTAAGAGCATGCTCATGTGGGCCTTGATGGCCCAAGATCTAAACACAATTAAGTGCAGACATGAAAAGCCCAAAGGAAAGAAAAACAGCATGTGGAAGGTAGAGGGAGGAGGATCAGGGGTTCAAGGTGCTCCTCAGCTATTCAGTGCTCCCAGGCCAGCCAACCACACGAGACACTGTCTGATAACAAAACAAAGCTGAGGTGGAGACATACTCTTGTAACTCCAGCCCTTGGAAGGTGGAGGCAAGAAATTCAGGCATTCAAAGTCTTCCTCACCTACCTGGCAAAAGGAGGGTCACATAAGCATTCCTAGACCCTGCCCCCGAAATCAGAGAGCTAGGGAGGTGGCTCAGCAGGCAGAGCCCTTACTGCACAGCATGAGACTGAATTCTCACTGTTAGTCCACACAGAAGCTGGTACGTGTGGCTGCCCTCCAGTGACCCTAGTGCTAAGAGTGGAGATGAGGGATCCCTGGGGCAGGCTGTCAAGAGAAGCCAACCCTGGGAAAGAGCCACCCGATGTGGCCCTATGGCTTACGTGTGTGCATGGGAGATGGGGGATTGGCAGACATACGTGTGTGCACACACATACCACGAAGTGAGAGGTTGGGGGGACAGATGGACGACAAAGACATCGAGATTGAGATTTGTTGGTATTCCAGAGACAGGAGGGCCGGCAAGTTTGAGGCCAGGGTGAACAGGGAAGTTGCCAAGTTATCTATCTCCACCTCCTGAATTGAATGCTGGGATTGCAGGTATGTGCCTTAAAGCAGCCCGCTACAGAGTCTATGGTTGAAGGTGACAGATGAACCCATCTTCAGCCCACTACAGAGTCTGTGGTTGAAAGTGACAGATGAACCCACCTTCTCCCTCCTTGTCTAGCAAATCACTCAACACATTCAGGTGGCAGTAGCTGGACCTGAGGACAAGGTGACCTATGGCCATGTTGGTGCCAGGCTTCCTTCCTTGCACCAACCCCCTCACTTCAGCCCACTGAAAGGTCTCTAGACAGCTGTGCCAGGGTATTTCTCTAAATGACAAGCTCATAGCATCTGGAATCTAGAAACCACATCCTTGTTCCTGGGTGGTCCAGCCCTCCCCTGACTCTTAACCTGAAGCCATTTAAATATCCTGCCAAGCTGGGTGCCTTGGGAAGACCCTGGATTCTATCCTGCCTCTGTCTAGTGACTGGAGGAGGAAGCTGGATTTCCAGATGCTCACAGCTGGAACCAGGCTCCAGGCAGCCTCCAGCGATCTGATCTTCATGGGAGCTCGCCAGCACTTCCCAACACCTGGAAAGAGGCTGGGGGATTGTTCTGCCTTTGGCCACCAGCAGGAGACAAAAATAGCATTTACAGTTAGAATTAATTCTACAGTTTAATGTCTTTTGGTTTCCCAAATTCAGCGAGTCCCCCACCCCTCCTGTCTCTTTCTCCACCCTCATTACATGCTTTCTCTCCCACTGGAACAGAGAAGTTGAAAATGCCTGGTGCTCCATGTGTATGCAGCTTAAGTGACAATAAAGAGACTCCAAAATTGCTTGACTAAACGCTCGTGACCCTGTCACATCTGGTTCTTGCCATCCTGGCTTCTTAATTCTTATTGTTCCCACCCACACTCTGAACTCCCGCTTTCTATCCAGTTTCTCTCTCCTCCCACCTCCACTAACGCCTGTTCCTGGAGTACCTACAAGCTCCTATTTATCCTTCAAAACCCAACTGAAAGCCAGGCATGCACCTGTAACCCAGCACTGGGGGGGGCACAGCAGGCTTGCCAAGAGTTTCAGACCAGTTTGGGCCACATAGCAAATTCCAGGACGGCCAGGGCTACATAAAAAGAACCTGTCAAGAAAAAAAAATTAGAAACTGAAACAAACTAGGAACTAGATTTACAGTCTTATAGGATGAATTTACCACAGTTTCTCCTCTTCCTTAGCCAGATGCAACTGTTCCGTTCCTTCTGCTTCTCCTGTGTTAGGATGCTATTTCTTGTGATTCTATTACACCGTAGTAATAAGGGACTTACACAACTCAGTGCATGGAAGATAGTAGGTACTCAGTAAATCACACACACACACACACACACGGTCCCTAGACCAGACTAACCTTAACCATCACCCCACTCCCTGTGTAGGTGAGAATCTTTAACTTTTGGTCCTGCCTCTGCCTTTGCCTCTGCCTCCGCCTCCTGAGAGCAGGGATTCCAGCATACCTGTTCCACCATGCTCAGTTTATGCAGTGCTGGGGACTGCATAGGCAAGCACTCTACCAACCAAACTATAGCCCCAGCCTGTGAGCTGCTTTCCACTTGTGAGACACGGTCTCACAAAGCTCATGCCTGCCTTAAACTTGCTGTGTAGCCAAAGATGATGCTGAACCCTGATCCTCCCCCTGCCTCCATCTCTAACCTGCTAGGATTCCAGGCATGTATACCCGGCTTCACAACTTCTTTGAACATAAAGAAAAACCTCTTATGCCTTTAATCCCAGCACTCAGGAGGCAGAGGCAGGCAGATCTCTGTGAGTTCGAGGCCAGGCTGGACTACAGAGCTAGTCCCAGGACAGCCAAGGCTACACAGAGAAACCCTGTCTCAAAAAAACCAAAGAGAGAGAGAGAGAAATCTCATTTCATTCTTAAAGCGAACCCTTCCAAGGCTGTCTCCCAGGGACAAGGGCTATGGCTTTCACTTTTGTCACCAATGTCCAGAGCCTGACTCACTGGGACATGAAGAAGGGCTCCAGACACTGGAAAGATGATGATTCATCTTATGTAACTCTACTCTGGCCAGTTTGGGGGACAGCCTTCACTTGGAGAGGCGGGAGTCCTCTTCCTTCCCGGTGTATGTGGAGTCCTTTCCTGCTGAGGAAACGGAGCCTGGTTCTTGGCACTGTGACCAGGGACTATGGGATTAAGGCCCAGGGTTGACCTACTTCTGCAGCATAGGAAGTGGGTTTTAGAAAACTGTGGATCATGGCACTGAGCCCAGCTCTGAGACCGTAGTTAAAGTGTTTTTCTCTCTGGACCTTGTCAGAAGAGGCCTGCGGTAGTCCTGACATTCCAGCAAAGTCATGAGAAGAAAGATCTAGCAAGATCCAGAGACATGCAGGATGTTGACAATAAATGAGGCAGGCACCCCTGCCTTCCTGGTAGTGATGGTGCATGCCTTTAGTACCAGCACCTGAGAGGCAGGTGGACCTCTGTGAGCTTGAAGTTAGCCTGGTCTACAGAGCAAGTTCTAGGACAGTCAGGGCTACACAGAGAAACCCTGCAAGAAGAAGAGGAGGAGGAGAAGAAAGAAAAGAAAGGAAGGAAGGAGAAAGAAAGAAAGAAAGAAAGAAAGAAAGAAAGAAAGAAAGAGAAGGAAGAAAGAGAAGGAAGGAGAAAGAAGAAAGGAAGGAAGGAGAAAGAAGAAAGAAAGAAAAAATAAAGAAAGAAAGAAAGAGGGAGGGAGGGAAGGATGGAAGGAAGGATGGAAGGAAGGAAGGAAGGAAGGAAGGAAGGAAGGAAGGAAGGAAGCAAAGTGCAGGTCTGACGCAGCCAGGTGGCTTGGGATCAGATCTCTCAGCTCATTAGCTGGGTGACTGCTACATCCGTCTTTTTCTCTCTGATAGTCACTCATCTCACCAGACTTCATAGTGAAGTAATGGAGAGTGCCCGGTGGTGGGGACTGTGACTCACCGCTAGAGTGCGTGCTTAGCATGCACAAGGCCCCGGGGTGCAAATCACTGAGAGTGTAAATCCTCACAAAAGCAGTGTGAACCAACGCTCTTCCAGTCCAACAAACTCGCACACAGTCTTGCTTGAAACATCCTGCTAACTGCCCAGGACCCGTCATGCCACCGGGACTCAGTTTCTCTGGAGGGTATTTCGGCTTCCATTCCTTGCTGATTCTCACTCCAGTGCAGGCCTAGAATGGAAGGGAAACCTGACCTCAGTAAATGGACCCAGGTTTACGGCATGGCTCCAGCGCGAACCCCCAAGGTTCATGGACTGAAAACGGGACCCCCAGACATTACACTGATGGTACCTAGAGGGTAGAGGGTGGATCTTGCAAAGCAATGAGGAGCCAGTGTGAAGCCATGAGAGTGGAACCCAGTGATGGTGTTGTGGAATAATGTACCCAGTCTGTGTATATGTATGTATGTTCACATGGACATGTGTGTGCAGATGTATACAGATGCGTGAGCATGCACGTGGAGCTAGAGATCAGCTTTGGATGTTATTCCTCTGCAGATACTCACCTTGTTTCACGAGACAGGGTTCTCCTGGGTCCTGGGCTCACGGATCGGCTAGGTGAGCAGGCTTCTGGTGACCAAGTCTACTTCTTCAGCACTTGGATTACAGAAATATACCATACAGCTGACTCTTTTACATGGGTGCCAGGGCTCAAACTCCGCTCCTCATGCTTTCAAAGCAAGCACTTCACTGACTGAGCTGTTCATGGGCTTTTAAAGGAAGGAAGGGAGCGGCAGGGCAGATGGTTCAGTGGTTAAGAACATCTCCTGTTCTTGAGAGGACCCAACTTCAAGTCCTAGCCTCCACATCAGGTGGCTCCCAGACACCTTCAACTCCAGCGCCAGGGGACCTAGTGCCCTCTTCTGGCCTTCTGCAGGCACTCACCTACATGTGCGCTGGCGCAAATATGATTAAAAGTAAAATATGTGGGTCAGGCATGGTGGCACATGCCTTTAATTCCAGCACGCAGGAGGCCAAGGCAGGCCGAGACCAGCCTAGTCTACATAGTGAGTTCTAGGACAGCCAGGGCAACAGAGTGTGACCACCCCCCTTTTGGAGTTTCTCTGTGTAGCCCTGGCTACCCCAGAACCTGCTCTATAGACCAAGCTGGCCTCTGCCTCCCAAGTGTTGGAATTAAAGATGTACACCACCACTGCCTGGCTTTTGAGACCCTTTCTCAAAATAAATAAATAACCCAGGCTGTGGTATCAGTTGCAGCAGCGGTAAACAGACAAGGAAGATGCGCAAAGTCTGGGCTCTGGATCTGGATTCGAATCTCAGCCTCGTACCTCTCAACCTAGCGGGCTCCTCTTCTCCAAATCCCAGGTTCCCATTGAGAATGACCATATCCATCTCACAGAGCCGACTTGAAGAGTACATGATCAGAGGCTTCATTCTGGGGCCAGGCCTACTGCCAGCGCTCAGGGAATAGCAATTTCCCTCCTCGTCCTCTGGCATCCGGCTCCTTCCCCAAGCTGGCACTACACACCGAATTCCAAGTGGCCACGGTGGCCATTGTTTCTGAGAATACAACCCATGGCTAGTCTGTGTCTTTTCAGCCGCTCCATCCTCCAGCCCTCAGCATTTCAAAGGAGGAAAAGCCCAAGTGTTGTGCCCCGAGGTTGGCAAACACGCCAGAGAATCTGTGGGCCAGCCACTGAGCCTGACACTCAGCCCCTCAGTCCCGTTCACCCACATCTGACAAGGTCAATGAGGAAGGTACACAGCAGTGATCAAAAGGGCTGTCTGAAGCTCTCAGGGGCAACTCTCCCAGCAGGATGTCTCACCACACAAAAGTGCGTGCAGGGGGTGCTCCATAAAAGCTCCTCCACTCACAGACATCCATCATGCCCAGAGATACCAAAATCTGGTTCCCATGACAACACTGCTCCAAACGTTATATATAAATGTGTGTGTGTGCGCGCGCTCCTGTGTGTGTGATCCTGTGTGTACACAGTCACCCAGAGATGCACGGAAATAAACTCTTGGCACAATCTCCCCCACCCACACTCCAAACAGGAAATAACCTGCAAGGATTGATTGCTGGCAGGCCAGCTTTGGAATAAACAGGCTTCCAAACAAAGGCTTCCCAGTGAGTGACAGCTGTTTCGGTGTGCATCTGCTTAGTCTCCTGCACCTGGAATAAAGCCATAAATCACTGCTGAAATAATGAAGAAGTATGGCTCAGAGGTTAAGAGCAGTGACTGCTCTTCCAGAAGTCCTGAGTTCAAGTCCCAGCAACCACATGGTGGCTCACAACCATCTATGAGATCTGGTGCCCTCTTCTGACCTGCAGGTGTACACTTTATGCATAATAAATAAAAAAATCTTAAAAAAAAGAATAAAGAAGTGTGCTGGGTGCCGGGAGTTGTGGCACACGCCTTTAACCCCACACTCAAGAGGCAGAGGCAGGCAGATCTCTGTGAGTTCAAGGCCAGCCTGGTCTACAGTGTGAGTTCCAGGACAGTTTCCAAAACTTTCTAAAGCTACACAGAGAAACCCTGTCTCAAAAACAAAAACAAAATAAGCAAACAAAACCAGAAACAAACAAAAAAAAAATGAATACATGATGGATAAAAAGAAAAGAAAGCCAGGTGTGGCGGCCCATGACTTGAATCCCAGCACTCAGGAGGCAGAGGCAGGAGGATCTCTGTGAGTTTGAGGCCAGCCTGGTCTACACTACAAAGCAAATTCCAGGACAGCCAGGGCTACACAGAGAACCCCAAAAAAGGGCGGGGAGGGAGGACGACAATCGGGGCTATAAATGTCTCACTGAATGTCGAGTCACAGCTAACCCGTTTTGTTTTGTTTTGTTTTCCGATGGAGAGACTGAGGCTCGTGAGGAGGATGGTGTTAAGTTGGGAGCATAGCCCTCAGCCCCTGGCATCCATCCCAGCCAACCTGGCCTGGGAGTTGCATTGCTCTGGACACCAAATCCCAGCATGCCACTCCCACAAGGTATTTAAATGGGCTCCCAGAGGAGAAACACATGGTTTTCGGGTCTGCATGGGCTCCCTGCTGTCCCGTCTCCTCGCCATGCGCTTGGCCACCCAAGAGCATCTTACTTAATAAAACGATGGGTATTTTGATTCTGTTTGATTTGACCTAATTGGATTTCTTGCACCGGCAGAGCTGCCCATTTCTTTTCTTTTCTTTTTCTTTTTTTTTTTTTTTTTTTTTTGGTTTTTCAAGACAGGGTTTCTCTGTGGTTTTGGAGCCTGTCCTGGAACTAGCTCTTGTAGTCCAGGCTGGTCTCGAACTCACAGAGACCACAATTTCTTTCTTCAAAGGTTTAAAGTTCTTGTCATACAAGTATTCCACTTGTTTGGTTAGAGTTACTCTGAGATATTTTATGCTATTTGTGGCTATTGTAAAAGGCAAAAGGTTTATAGGATCTGAAGAGAAACTAGAGTATTATTTGTGGCTATTGTGAAGAGTGATGTTTCTCTGATTTCTATCTCAGCCCATTTATCATCTGTGTAAAGGAGGGCTAACTGATTTTTTTGAGTTGAACTTGTATCCTGCTACATTACTGAAAGTGTTTATGAGTTGTAGAAGTTTCTTGGTAGAATGTAGCCCAGGCTAGCCTCAAGTTCCTGCCAGTACAGAGATCACAGGTGTGACCTATCACACTGATTTTGCCTGTGCCCAGTACTTGGAATGATCTAATTGCAACTAAGACGCCCAACTTGCTCCAGCACTTCCTTATCCAGCCCAGCACCCCTGATTAGGGGTGCATCAAATTAGCAATTAAGAAAAATGTCCTCCCCATGCCGCAGGCCAATTTGATGGAGGCAATTCCTCAATTGAGGTCCCTCCTTCTCAGGTGACTCTAATATCAACCAGGTTATGGTTAGGGGTTGACATGGAGATTAAACTCAGGTCCAAAACGCCAAGTTCTGAGCTTCCAGATTGGCCAGCCGTCTCTAAAATGAGGGTGATGTGGAGCCTGGGCCTAGGTTATAACTTCTGTCCTTGTTACTGTTAAGGTTCAGAGATCAAAGTAACGTGCCCACGCCAGGAAGGTGTGGGAGAGGAACGAGGGACTAGAACTCACATCATCAGGAGCCTAGTCCACGGTTACTTTAAGTGTCCGCCCTGCCTTCTAATGTCTAACGAGTCAGGGTGGATCCTGTCAGCTAAATTACCAGGATGTGGACCCAGGCCTGAATCCTTTGTGTTTTGGCGCCACCTAGTGGTCATATCTGAACACTGTCGCGAGAAACTGCTTGCTTGAGCCCGCGTATGCCCTCTGAAGAACCAGACATGGAAACGGTGGGTAGAGCCCAGACACAGGTTCCTTGCTACCCTGGGTGTGGCACGCACCCCACTTTCCATGCTCCCTGACGGACTGCTGTTTCCATTTCTATTCCAGACATCTGCCACTGCAGTTTTCATACAGCTCCAGAACCAGCTGTGAAAAACCTTTCAATGCTGGGTCAGGTGTGGTGGCGCACACGTTTAGTCTCAGTGCCCAGGAGGGAGAGGCAGCTGAATCTCTGCTTGATCAAATCCCACATCCTCCCTTACACGGTGCCACTGCCTCAGAGTGACACACTTCCCTTTACCTTAGGTCACTGCATGACGTGCCCACCTGGCAGGGTCAGAAGACACACATTTCTCATGATGTCCAGGGTTCCACCTGGTGCACACCTGTAGTCTCCAACCCTGGGAGGTGGGGGCAGGAGGACCAGGAGTTTAAGATCGGTCATCCTCAGCTACATAGCAAGTTCAAGGCCTGCCCGGGCTACATGAAATTCTGTCTTAAATAATCAGAACAGGGGGCTGGAGAGATGGCTCAGAGGTTAAGAGCATTGCCTGCTCTTCCAAAGGTCCTGAGTTCAATTCCCAGTAACCACATGGTGGATCACAACCATATGTAATGGGGTCTGGTGCCCTCTTCTGGCCTGCAGGCACACACACAGAACATTGTATACTAAATAAATAAATAAATAAATAAATATTTAAATAATCAGAACATAACATAAAACAGAATGGTCCTCGGTGCTGCTGTGCATTTTCTCATCAACATCAGTCAGCTTCACAAATTCTGTTTAAGATGACAATGTATCAGTCGGGTGGTGGTGGCACACCCTTTAATCCCAGTACCTGGGAGGCAGAGGCAGGTGAATGTCTGAGTTCAAGGCCTGCCTGGTCTACAGAGTGAGTTCCAGGGCAGCTGGCGCTACACAGAGAAACCCTGTCTCAAAAAACAAACAACAACAAAAACAAAGACACGCTGCTGCGGAATACTATTTTAACTAGGCGATGGTGTGCTACGTTTGCTTATACTGCATTTGTTCAGCTATGTAAAGATGTGTTGCTGTTTTACCTTGCCTACCTGAGGCACCTGATCCGTCTGAGAAAAGCTGAACAGCCAATAGCCAGGCAGTAGAGGGATAGGCAGGGCAGAGACAGTAAGTAAGATGGAATCTAGGGTTGGGAGAAGAGAATGAGAGGAGAGAACTGGGGAGAAAGAGGGAGTCGCCTGGAGCCAGCCAGGCAGGGAGCCGCCAGCTAGACACGGAGGAAGAAGCAGTAGAGTAGGAAGAGAGAGAGAGAGAGAGAGAGAGAGAGAGAGAGAGAGAGAGAGAGAGAGAAAGGGAGGGAGGGACGGAGGGAGGGAGGGAGGAAGGGAAGGAGGGAGGGAGGGAGAGGGAATAAAAAAAGGTAAAAGGCCTGAGGCAAAAATGTCAATTAAGAGAAACAGCTTAAGTTACAAGAGCTAGCAAGAAACAAGCATAAGGCTGGGCATTCACAATTAAGATTCCACATCATGATTTGGGAGCCAGTTGGTGGCCCAAGAGGAAGCCTGTTACGATGACAACGTAGCTTAGTGGCTGTAGTGCCCACCAGCACCAACGCTCTCACACAGCACCACACCCACCTGCATACACACTCTCTCACAGATAATTCTGTTGGGAGTTCGGTTGTGAGAATGCTGGGGCTGGGATTAGATTGGCTTGGGGGAGCATTTGAAGCATTTATGGTATGGGCCTTTCTGTACGTGGCCAGGGGATGCATCTGCGCTTCCTCTCATCACCAGTGAAGCGGTACAGTTCTTTGTGAAGTCATTTGTCCGTAGGCCCATTGCTGTGCTGGTGTCTATGAGCACTGAATGGCTCCTCTAATCCACCCCCCCCAGCCCCTGTGCACAGTATACCCTGCTGGCTCTCTGGCTCACAGTTAAAGATCGCTTACATTTTCAGTTCTTCTGAAGACACAGCTGTTGTCTCCACCGTCCTCAGCTGGAAGGGCAAGCCCCAAATAGCCACGTAGGAAGTTCAAGTCCTGCGTGGGGAAGGGCATGGCTAAGGATGGCAAGGATGTATTGTTTTCAAAGAGGCGGGAGGAGAAGAGATGTGGGGACTCAGGGCTGGGGACCCGGAGGCCATCTGTTCTCTTGGTTGTTGGAAAAGGGGTCTACTCAGAGTACTAACGTGCTGGGCGGTGGTGGTGCACGGCTTTAATCACAGCACTCGGGAGGCAGAAGCAGGCAGATATCTGTGAGTTTGAAGCCAGCCTGGTCTACAGAGTGAGTTCCAGGACAGTCAGGGCTACACAGAGAAACCTGTCTCAGAAAAACAAAAAACAAAAACAAAACAAAAAAACCCTGGCTGGGGCCTGGAGATTAAGCGGGAATCTGACAGATGTTGGGTGTCTCTTCTTGGGAAAGGGGTGGGCAGCAGTCAGTGCCACCTCTGTCCCACGTGTGCATGGGTGTGACTCCCTCAGGAGCCAGGAGAGAGGCCTGGAGCATTCTTCCTGACTGCAGAGGAGGAACCAAGTCTGTCACCACCTTGATCTTGACCTTTGAGCTTCCAGAACTATGAGGTAATGAATTTCTGTCACGTTAGGCAGTGAGTTCCTGGTAACTGTGTTGGCTCAGAAAACTGACACACCCTAGTTGGAAAGAGAAGTCTGTGTGGAGCAGGAGGTGAAGGAGGGCTTCCTGGAGGAGGTGATACTGCATGGGGCCTTGAAGGATGGGAAGTTTATAAGGCAGAGAAGCCAAGGGCCAACGCTGTAGACAGAGGATGTTGTGGGCTGTTTTACTCTTTTGGCTTTTTTTGGGGGGCTCATCACCCAGATCTCAAGTAAATCACACACACATGGAGGCTTATTATTACTTATAAATGCCGGGCCTTAGCTTGGCTAATCTTGTCAGATTTAAGTTATCCCAACTACCTTTGCTTCTGGGCTTTTATCTATCTCTATTTCTGGACCTTTCTCTCCTTCTGACTCCATGACTCGCTGTGTCCTCCTCTCCTCCTTCTCTTGCTCCTTTTTCTCCTTGTTTCTCCTATTTATCCTCTTTGCCTGCCAGCTCCACCTACCCTTGCTCCTGCCTCGCTACTGACTGTTCAGCTCTTTATTTTAGACCTGCAGAGAACCAATCACAGCTTCAGTGAATCAAATGCAGCCTAAACAAAAGTTACACACCTGAAAATAATACTCCCCAACAAGAAGATGCCTAGAAAACTGCTGGCTCGCTCTTGAGCCTCTTTGAAAATCTTTACTGGAAAGTTCTTTGCTCTAAGACAACGGAAACATGACTTTTCAGTGTATGTGCACGCATGTAAGCATGTGGGGGGGGGCACAGTTCTCACCAACGAGGGGTACTCACACGAGCACCTCCTTGAAAGAGTGGCCAGGAGTGGGCATAGGAAGCAGTAACTTGGTATTCCTCAGGGTCTGAGACTTCTACAAGGGTGGGCAGCTTTGGTTGACCAGGGTCCCTCTCATGGCCCCACAGGACACACATCACCCAAGGATGGACACTCAGACACAGGCGCTTGGTACAAGAACTTTATTGTAATTACAATAGTGCCACACCAGAACTACAGTAGCACAAACATAATAATACAAAAAAATAGATTCCCTAGCTCTGAACCCCACGTTCTGTACCCGCAGGGAAGCTCCCAGCATTGAGAGGAGGGGTCTTTCTGAGAGCAGCAACCCTTCTCACTTCTGCCTTTCTCGAATCTCTGGGGGTGGGGGTGGGGGTGGGGGAGCAGGCTGCTGCTTTTATACCCACCCATCCATGCTCAGCCTGGGCTTTCCTGCTATGGCTGCCTTGCACACCCTGAGCAATGCCCGGATCTCTGACTCCCGGCTGAGGACCCTGCCTCTCCACAGGAAGGCAGGACGGAAAGGGGCAGGGGCCCGGAAGGTCCACCTTTACGTGGCAGGACATGGCTCCAGCACCTTCCTGCTTCCCGTGCTACCTTTCCCTGAAGAGCTATGAGACCTTGACCGAGCTTACAGGAACCAGGAACTTTGTCAGGGGCTTGCTTCCAGCTCCCTGGCCAAGAGCTAAGGCTAACCCTAAACTGGCAGGATAGAGACTACATTTCTGAGCTTCTTGACCGAGGAGGAATATGGTATGGGGGGGGGGCTTGCTGTGCGACGTGGGGCATGGCCTGCCAGGTGGTGGGTGGGATTCTTGGGCTCCCTGCTCACGGGTCTGGGGGCTTGCCTCCCTACAGCAATCATGAGAACCACAATAAGCACCACCTAGTGGGGACCCATACATCTACTACTGGGTGATGCTGTTGGGCAGACGACTTCCCTGTAGCCAAGATGGGGCTGGGATCCTTCCATTCTCAGCCTCCTCTGGCTCACAGATACACCCCACCCCCCGCCCCACCTATAAGAACTGGCTTGATTCAACTCAGCCACGGGAGGCTGGAAGTCTGAGAGGGATCAACAGCTCCCAACACTGGACATCTGGAACAGCTGCCCTGTAGGCAGGCCGGGACGGCAACCCTGGGGGTCCTGGGTGAGGTGCTATGGTAGTGGCTTCTAGTCAGGCGCTGCCTCCTTGGCGGAACTCAGGGGCCACAGCCTCAGTTAAGGCACTAGAGAACAGGTCCTGGGAACCAGGCCAGGGCAACTCTGGGCTACAGAGCTTAGAGGGAGAACTGGACTACTTCCTTGTGCCAAGGGTCAGCTAGGCGGATCCCTTCAGAATGTCGGAAGTGCTACAGAGTGGTATCCGATCCCCAAGGCCAGAAGAGGTGGGACCAGAAGAAAGACATCTTTGGAGAAGAGTTGGGAGCCATGGGACTCAGCCTTGAGGGGCTCCTGTTCAGGCTGCCTCAGCTCAGGGTACCAGACCATCCTTGTTGGGGTTCCCACGGTTAGATGCCAGAGACAGGGCAGGTGAGCTGAGAAGGGTCATGCCCAGACGGGAGGTCCCTCAGTTGGCTCCTCCCTCATCCTGGTCCCTGCGTCTCCTGTCTGCATGGGTGACTACAGAAACAGTCACACCACCAATGGGCTAATGTAGCGTTCAGTCTAGGGGCTTGTTCAGCAGCCTGGGGTCCCCGGGGTAAATCAGTGGGGCTTCCTTTGTCCACAGATTATTTAGAAAAAGAGAACATAATAAATATACTAATCTTTCCTTTTTTTTTTTTTAAAAAAAAGTGTTTTAAATGCATTTTTCCCTGAATATTTCCAGTGTATTCCATAATGCTTAAAAAATAGTCTCCCCAAAAAATATATCTTTAAAGCATTTGACACAGTGGTATTGTGGTATAACTGGCATTGGATGTGGGCGAGGGCTGTGTCCCATTGCCGTTGTCACTGTGAGGCCCACCAGCTCGACATACAAATGCCCTCTAGCATCCTACATGGGTGCCAGGGCTTTCACAGGGGTCAGATCTTGGGGTCGAGTGATGGACCGCCACCATAGGCTTAGACGGGATGGCTGTATACCCTCCAGGGTGGGGAAGGGGTCCTAGGCAGCTGAGGGGCTGGGCCAGGAGCTGGCTGCGGGCCCCTTACCCTCTTCCACGTGTGCTTTCTGTGCTGCAGCCCTTACCAGACTTCGCATTTGTGATGAGGGTTCATGGGGGACCCAAGAGGGCAGTGAAAGTGTTCTGAGAACTCCTTGGAGTTAGAGACGGAGCCGATGACCCGGAAGCGGGAGGGGCTGTGTGGGTCGGTAATGAGGCCTTCATGGGAGCTCTCAGGTGTGCGGACGGAGCACCAGACCTAGGGGAGGGGTTAACAAAGGAAATCTGGGGTTACCATGGGGCCCTGAAGCTGCTCGATTGGTCCCACCATGACAGCAACAGCGTGAGCCTGAGATCTCGGGGAGCCAGGAGGACCGCTAGGTGGATTTCTGCCCTTCCATGCACCTTGCCTTCATACAGGGGAATATCCCAAAGACAGTCTGATTTGGGAACCTGCCTTTGGCTGTGGAGCTCGTGACAATGCCCACGATGGAACACACCTGCCTTGCCTCCCAGTGAGCTCACCTGTGCAAATCCCAGGAAGAAGAGCTGGTTGTTGGTGAGACCCAGGGTGGGCAGCGTCTGCTCGGCTCCATTCTTCTTCACCCAGTTCTGGTAAGCCTGGGAGGAGAGAAAAGCAGAGGTGAGACGCGACACAGGTGAGGGTGGGCCCCTTGTGGAGGTTCAGGGAAGCCCTACTACCGGGCAGAGGTGGGCACCCGGGTGTCAGGGTCCTTCTGTGTTCTCGTTCAACCCGATGGCCCAAAACACACACCAGTCAGGCCAGTTGTCAACTGTATGCTTTCCACTCCAGTCTCTTTCCCATGAAGCGCCTCAAGTTCAACACAGCAGGAATGTCCTCGTGCACACACAGGTGCACACCAAGCTTTCCCATCATAGTCAACGGCAACCCTCTCCAGCTGCTCAAGCCCAAAGACTAGATAGAGCATTTCTTTGATCCTTTGCTTCCTTCCTTTTGTTTTGTTTTGTTTGTTTGTTTATCGCTTTTTGAGATGGGGTTTCTCGGTATCTTTGGAGCCTGTCTGGAACTCACTCTGTAGACCAGGCTGGCCTCAAACTCACAGAGATCTGCTGTGGAATAATACTCTGTCCCCAGTAAAGATTTGTCACTCGTATTGCTTTAATAAGATGCTGATTGTCCAGTAGCCAGGCAGGAAATATAGGCAGGGTGACCAGACTAAGAGAATTCGGGGAAGAGGAAAGGCAGAGACGCAGTCACCAGCCAGACAAAGAGGAAGCAAGATGAGAATAATGCTTCACTGATAAAAGGTACCAAGCCACATGGCCAAACACAGATAAGAATTATGGGTTAATTTAAGTTGTAAGAGCTAGTTAATAATAAGCCTGAGCTAATAGGCCAATCAGTTTATAATTAAAATACGCCTCTGTGTGTTTTGTTGGGACTGATGGCTGTGGCACTGGGAAGGACAGAAATGCTGTGCTACAAACGGCACCAACGTGAGGCAACGACATGGACGTAAAACCCAAGAGGGTTTGGGAAGGAATTCTTGACACAGAAAGAACAGAGTTAAGCATGGCTTCTTGGTAGCAGCATTTTCCCGGCTGAGCTCTATTTGCTAAAGGCAAGCACATTTCCTTTAAGAGAAGATTCATGACTCAGTATTAGCGGCATAAACTGTGCAGCTCTTTTAAGAGGCCCTGCCACTAAACACTTACATGGTGTTTATGAGCAGCCACTGGCATGCTTCTTGGTGGTGGCATGGACTGAGAAACTCCACAGAGTTGTGGTAAAGAATATGGCTCCCACCAGTACCTCCGCCATGAAGCTAAGCTCTCAGAAAGCCAAGGAGTGGGGTGGATGCAGTTGCCAAAGCTGCAGCTTTAATCCTAGCCATGTCACTTTGCAGACTAAAGGATTCGTGGTCAGAAAAAGATATACAGTAAAGACAGATTCAGAGAAAAAAAAAGAAAAAAAAAACACCTCTAAAAAGTTTACAGTGTGTTTGAAAATACATAGCCTTGGCAGAGAAAGAAACAAGGGCAGAGAAAGTCCTTAAAGAAACATAGTTAGGTGTGGTAGCACACACCTTTAATCCCAGAACTTGGAAGGCAGAGGCAGGTGGATCTCTGTGAGTTTGAGGTCAGTCTGGTCTACAGAGTGTACAGAGTGAGATCCAGAATAACTAAAGAACACAGAGAAACCTTATATCAAAAAAAAAACACAACAAAAACAAAACCAAAAAAAAACCCAAAACAGGCCGGGCAGTGGTAGCACACACCTTTAATCCCAGCACTCTGGAGGCAGAGGCAGGCAGATCTCTGTGAATTCGAGGTCAGTCTGGTCTACAAGAGCTAGTTTCAGGACAGGAACCAAAAGCTACGGAGAAACCATGTCTCGAAAATAAAAAAAAAAAACCACAAAAAACCCCTAACAGCAACCCCAAATTTAAAAATAAAGAGTTAAAAAAAAAAGCCACACATAAAGATGGAAAATACACAGAGAGCCTGGATACTGTATATTATTGTGTTGTCTTTGAATTGTTTGCTGAGAAAGGAGCAACAGCTGCTAAAAGACATTTGATTATAAATGCTGAAGGATTAACCCAACCCATATATTTTGAAAATGCCTTGACTTCAAACCTGAAGTCAAAAGATATATTACTTTGGAGAAGAGGTTTTGTTTTTGTTTCTACAGGAAATGAGAGGCTGTAGATTCATTCTGGGTTTAGAAAAAAAAATCAGGTTTGATAGAGGAATAGCCCTGGAAAAAAATCTCCAATGGGAGCAGATGGCCAAGATGATCCAAGATCTCAGAGCACCTCTGTTGCGGTTTCTCTGAGTTCTGCATCCAGAACAGCTCAAGACTGCTGGCTGAGATGATCCAGCCTCACAGAACACTCCAGTCAGGATTGACCATAATTCTAAATTTTCTTTAGGCCCTCATAAGATTATCAGTGCCTCCAATCAGTAGGAAGTAGCCTAGAAAACTATGCCCACATTATCAAAAAATGGATTATGGATGTTTGTCTTTGTTTAGTGTGTTGGTTGCAAGTTGATAATGGTCAGGAAAAAGACAAAACAAAGGAAATTAGATTCAGAGTTCTTGTTTCAAAAAGAAAAAAGGGTGAAAGTGCTGTGGGATAATACTCCTGTACCCTGTAAGGATTTGTCACTCATATTGGTTTAATAAGATGCTTTATTGGCCAGTAGTAGCCAGGCAGGAAGTAGAGGTAGGTGGCCAGACTTGGAGAATTCGGGGGTGAAAAGGAAAGGCAGAGATTTTGGAATCACCAGCCAGACACAGAGGAAACAAAATGAGAATGCCTCACTGAAAAAAGGTACCAAGTCACATGGCTAAACATAGACAAGAATTATGGGTTGATTTAAGTTGTAAAAGCTAGGTAATAATAAGCCTGAGCTAATAGGACAACCAGTTTATAATTAAAATAAGCCTCTGTGTGTTTTGTTGGCACCAAATGGCTGTGGCACTGGGCAGGACAAAAACTTTGTGCTACAGAGATCTGCCTGTCTCTGCCTCCTGAGTGCTGGGATTCTGGAATTAAAGGTGTGTGCCACCACTACCTGGCACAAACCTCTTTTTAAAAAATAATTTTTACTAAAGTTTCTTTTACATTTATTTGCTCTAAGAATCTGAGTGTTTTGCCTGCATGTACGCGTGTGTATTGTCAGAAAAGGGTATTAGGATACCCTGGAACTTGTATTCTGTGGGTACTGCAAACCAAATCACTTTGTTTTGTAACCTAATTATGCAGTTCTCAAGCATGAAGTTTATTGGCAATAACATCATGTTGCAATGTCAAAGACTGGCCAGCCCTGGTAGGCTACAGTTCAAATGTCATTCCTTCTAGGAGGCCATCTTTGGACCCAACAATCCATCACTGGCTCCATTCAATGCTCTTTGCACAATCAATGACACACAGGTTCTCCCTTCTGTTGTCAGGCTCTCTGTGCTTGCCTTCTGCCCCCCAGTTCACGTCACAGGCTGGGCAGGAGCAGCTCCCACCTGTCAGCTACACTCTGTAGCAATTCAAGTGCGGCACAGGTGGGCAGAAAGCTCCTAATACATGCCTGCTGGCAGACAGACGTTAGGCCAACTGTGAAACGCTACTGAACTCAGTTTCCAAACCGGCGAAATGGAGATTCAGTGCTGCTGAGGAGCAATCTTTGTACACTGTAAATAAGTATTCCTCTCATTGGTTAATAAAGAGCTGCTGGCCTAGAGCTGGGCAGGAAGAGACTGGGTGGGAGAGCCAGCCTAGGAGGACACTGGGAAGAATAATGGCTGAGTCTCAGGAGTCATGAGGAGACGCAGAGAAAGCAGGAAATGAATTTGTCATACTGAGAAAAGACACTGAGCCAGGTGACAGAGCATAGATAAGAAATATGGGTTAATTTAAAATGTAAGAGTTAATAAGCCTGAGCTATTGGTTGAGCATTTATAACTAATGCTCTGGTTATCTTGGTGGGGGGGGTTGGCGGGACAGAAAAGTCCGCCTACATGATGCCAACACCAAGTCTTGAACTTGCTGGGGATCCCGAGCCTGCTTGCAGAATGGCCCCAGTAAACAGTACTTTTCTGCATGTCTGCCAGATGCCTACCTGTTCTCGGCCAGTTCTCTCTTCTACTTAACTGAAATCTCTGAGTGCCTCTCTGGGTCAGGAGCGGGTCCCAGGCACCTGGCTGCTCTTTCCCAACAGCCCATTGGTGCGGCTGTGAGTTCTCAGGCACACAACTTGGGTCAATTATGCCAGCACTGGGACTCGAACCCAGAACTCTCTCAGTTCAGTTGGGATCTGAACATGAAGTGTCCCCCACAGGCTCACGGATCTGAACACTTGGTTACCAGGTAGTGGTGCTGTCTGGGACTGCTGTGGAACCTTTAGGAGGTGGCGTCTCACCGGAGGAAGTGGGTCACTGGGGAGGAGGACTCCAGGCTTTACAGTTCAGTTCACTTCCTATTTACTTTCTCAACCCTGACGGCAGAGGCCATGTGGATCCTGCCACCACGCCTTCCCACCACAACAGACCATCTCCCATTGCAAACCAGGACAGTGCCCACGGGGAACAGACATACCCGGTAGGCGGCCTTAAGTCCCCCATTGTCGGCGATGTTCTCCCCGAGGGTGTGCCGGCCGTTCACGGGCTCCCCGTTCACGCTGTAGTTGCTGTATTGCTGTACCATGCACTCGGTCTGCTGCTTGAACGCCTCCACGGACGAGTTCTTCCACCAGGGCCGGAGGTTCCCGTCCTTGTCATACTCCCGACCTGTGGAGGAAGGAGAGAGGTCACACAGTGGGACCTGCTGCTACTCTGCCACCCTCCAGGCCATGGGACAGAGGCTTGGCCAGTCACAGCAGAGACCACACGGAGAAATGGTCCAGGCCATGTGACGGAGGCTTGGCCAGTCACAGCAGAGACCACACGGGGAAATGGTCCAGGCCATGTGACGGAGGCTTGGCCAGTCACAGCAGAGACCACACGGGGAAATGGTCCAGGCCATGTGACGGAGGCTTGGCCAGCCACACCAGAGACCACACGGGGAAATGGTCCAGGCCACTGATGGTAAGTTCCAGGGCACAGAGGACTGGGGCTGGCTTTTAATACTGGCAAAGAGTCCCTAACCCCAAGGAACAGACTCCTAGCCAGGGCTGGCAGTGCCAGGATCACAGGTAGGCCCCAGCTTTTCCCTCTGGGCTATGGAGTTCCCAAGGCAGGAAGCAATAAGTGGGATTCTGGCTTTTAGCGAACAATGTGGGCTTGACTGCCATTTCTCTATAGTCAGACCAGAGAAGTTTCTAGAATGGCAGAATGTGGAATATTCCTTTAAACGATGTCACTGTGATTGGTTTAATAAAGAAACTGACTTCCAATAGTTGGACAGGCAGAGGTAAGGTGGGACTGGCAGACAAAGAAGAGCTGGGAAAACGAAGAGACCGACTCTCGGGAGTCTCATGGTGACGAAGAGAAAGCAGAAGAACCTGCCATACTGAGTCACGTGGCAGGCGTTGAGAGGAATATGGGTTAATTTAAGTTATAAGAGCTAGTCAGTGACAAACTGAGCCAACAATCAAGCATTTATAAATAATAAGTCTCGGTGTGGTTATTTGGGAACTGGCTGGCGGGACAGAAAAATTCTGTCTACAGCAGAGAACTGTACACTCCCTGCTGAATACTATTGCTGACCTCTAAGTAAGAGCAGGGGCTTCAAAGTAACCATAGACCTTCCCAGTGCTACACGAAATCCTCATGTTCACAGCAGAGAGAAGAGGCATGGACAGGAGATGGGACTAGCTGAAGCTTATACTGAAGGCAGCAAAGCCAAGCTCTGAACACCCATCCTTCCATACTAAGAACCTTAGCAGTGAAGAGACCAGGAAACAGACAGGGCGGGCAGGAAGCAGACAGGATGGGCAGAAAGCAGACAGGGTGGGCAGGAAGCAGACAGGGCAGGCAGGGAAGCAGCCAGGGCAGGCAGGGAAGCAGCCAGGGCAGGCAGGGCAGGCAGGGAAGCAGCCAGGGCGGGCAGGAAGCAGCCAGGGCGGGCAGGGAAGCAGCCAGGGCAGGCAGGGAAGCAGCCAGGGCAGGCAGGGCGGGCAGGGAAGCAGCCAGGGCGGGCAGAGAGCAGCCAGGGCGGGCAGCAAACTGGCTGGTTCCACCAGAATGGGGGCCCCACGTCATGAGTACCTTGATCGTCGAATGCGTGTGTCAGCTCATGGCCCACAACAACACCAATACCACCGAAGTTCAAGGCGCTGGAGGAGGATGAGAGCACAGGTGAAGGTGACGTCCGCTATGTGACCTCTGGTCCCAATACCCAGTAGGGACCCACAGGGGTTTCTGGGAATGTGGCCCCTGGAGATAGGAAGGGGCTGGGCAGAGTCAACCACAGCGGACTCTGCCCTCTGGGAGCCATGTCTGTGTAAGTCACCTCAGCAGAGCTGGGTCTCAATTTTTATTGAGCTCTACATTTTTCTCTGCTCCCTTCCCTGCCTCTCCCCTCCCCTTCAACCCTCTCCTAAGGTCCCCATGCTCCCAATGTACTCAGGAGATCTTGTCTTTTTCTACTTCCCGAGTTGGGTCTTAATACTCATGAATGGCTGGGGGCCAAGTCAGCCTCTCTGCCTAAGTGTCACGCAGTGAATATCCAGCCTGGAGTTCAGAGCCAGGACGGTGCCTTTCAAAGCCTGCCTGCGTGAGATACAGACACAATGTCTGCCCTCCAGCTGTGTTTTAAGATGCTGTCCAGAGAGAACCTGATCCTGTGACGTGCTCCTCCAAGTCCCACTGTGTGGGGACATGCACAGCCAAGAGAGGCCAGGAGGGAAGGGCCGGGCCCACAGAAGCTGTTCCGTCCACCATCTCAGGCCTCCTGGCACCCATGGCTGTCTAAGTGGTCGGCTATGGGAGCTAGGCCAGACTGGACTAGGGGCTGCTGAGGCTGGCGAATGGTTGGTGTCAGAGCACCCGGCATGACCTACTTGGGCGAGGAGCGGGTATAGAATGGCGCCTGCAGGATTCCAGCTGGAAACACGATCTCGTTCTTGGTGGGAGAATAGTAAGCATTCACCATGGGCGGGGTCATACTCCACCTGCAAGTCACAAACATGCGTGAGATCTCTGGCAAACTCGGTGGAAGGGGAGGTGGGCAGGACTTAGACATCACTGTCAAGGGGCTGAGCCGGGCGGTGGTGGCACATGCTTTGATCCCACCACTCGGGAGCCAGAGGCAGGCAGATCTCTGAGTTTGATGCTGGTCGGCCTACAGAGCAAGTTTCAGAGAGCCAGAGCTATGAAATCGAGTAACTCTGCCTCAAACAAGGGAACAAACAAACAATGTAGATTCTGGAGCCTTGAAATGTAGTTTAGAATGGTAAAGTGTCTAAGTTGTACAAAGTCCTGGGTCCAGTTCCCAACGCTGCATAAACCAGGGTAACAGTGTAGGCCTGTAATCACGTCATTCGAGAGGTGGCATTCAAGGTCACCCTCTAGTGATGTGTCACACATTCGAGCATACGGCTCAAAAGCTTCTACAGCAATTCTCCACGAGCCTTAAGTGCCACCAGGGCATCCCCAGCAGGAACGCTACCAAAACCAAATCAACATCGTAGAGATACTTTGTGTTTTACCAGATGAAGCTTGCCTGAAGATCAGAGTGCAGAGCTAAGCCACCAGAGGCCAGGCAGTGGTGGCACACACCTTTAATCTCGGGACTTGGGGGACCACCTTGGGCTACACGAAATTGATCCAGTCTAAAAGAGAAATGGAACCCAAACAAAGGTGATCCCAGCACGTGGGAGCCCACGCCTTTAATCCCAGCACTAGGGAGATGGAGACAGGAGTGATGTGGTTGGGCTGAGAGAGATAAGGTGGGAGGAGACAGGAGCTCAGAGTAGTCTGAGATACAGTCTGAGCACAGGAGCGCCCCTTTGGTCTGAGCGCTGGTAGAGGTAAGAACTCTAGTGGCTGGCTGCTCTGCTTCTCTGATCCTTCATCTTTCACGCCCTGGTAGCTGACTCCGAGTTTTTATTATTAATATCAATTAGAATTCGAGATACACAACACAGCTGGGAATGGTGGGATATGCCTGAAATCCCAGCACTCAAGGTGTGGAGGCAGGAGGATGAGAGCAGGAATCCAAAGTCATTTTCAGCTGATGTGAGGTCAAGGCCAACTAGGGTGACAGGAAATCCTGTTTCAAAAACACCTAAAAAGGGGCTGGAGAGATGGCTCAGAGGTTAAGAGCACTGCCTGCTCTTCCAAAGGTCCTGAGTTCAATTCCCAGCAACCACATGGTGGGTGGCTCACAACCATCTGTAATGGGGTCTGGTGCCCTCTTCTGGCCTGCAGGCATACACAGAGAGAATATTGTATACAAAAACACCTAAAAAAAAACGGGGCCGAGAAGCTGGGCGGTGGTGGCGCACGCCTTTAATCCCAGCACTCGGGAGGCAGAGGTAGGCGGATCTCTGGGAGTTCGAGGCCAGCCTGGTCTACAAGAGCTAGTTCCAGGACAGGCACCAAAGCTACAGAGAAACCCTGTCTCGAAAAACAACAAAACAAAACAAAAAAACAAACGGGGCCGAGGTGGGGTAGGGGAGGAGACTGGGGAGATGGTTCACTGGTGAAAAGCTGGCTATGCAAGTATGAAGACTCAAGTTCAGGTCCCCAGCAGCCGTGTAAATGCCAGGTGTCATACACAAGGTGGCTGGCCTGCAATTCTAGCATTTGGGAGGCAGAGACAGAGAACGTTGGAACGAATGTGTTAGAGCTAGGAGACCCTTCCTTAACAGAGGAGTGGAGACCGACTAAGGAAGACACCCACATTTGCCCTGTGTGACTTCAGAGGTGCACACACTCAGGCAAACACGCACACACATGCAAACACACCAAAAACAAGCCAGAAAAAAAATCCACAATCAAAAAGAAAAGAGAAACAACGCCCCAAGCCCAGCCCATCAAGTCACCCTCGCTCTATGAATGCCCTTGAGAGGTATTATAGCTGCTGAGTCCATTAAACCCCTCCCCATAGGAGCCTCTTAATTTTCTGTGGGATCACCCACGAAGCTTAATAATAAAAGCACTAGCCTTCTCGATGCTGTTTCCGGCGTTTCTTTCAGGGTGGCTGACAAACCACAGTAACCTTGGATACTGGATGCTTTCTTGCAAATCACAATCTCTGGGAAAACAACTGATGTCATCTGTTTACCCATGACAAGAATGTGAGGCTTCAAAATAAGTTTTGGGTGGGCTAGAGATGACTCAGTGGTTAAGAGCACTGGCTACTCTTCTGGAGGATCTGGGTCCATTCATTCAGTTCCCAGCTGCCACAGGCCAGCTCACAAGGGCCTGTAAATCCAGTTCCAGGGGATTTGATGCCCTCTTCTGGCCACCACAGGTACTGCATGCATGCGGTACAAACATACACAGGCAAAACACACAAAATGAGTAAAATTTTGAAAGGGATGAGAGAAATTATGTAGTTATATTATAATCTAAAAAAACTAAAGAAAGTGATAAAAATGTATAATCTTGGGTGGGGTGTGTGTGGTGGCACGTACCTTTAATCCTAGCACTCAGGAGGCAGAGGCAGGTGGAGATCTGTGAGTTCAAGGCTAGCCTGGGCTACAAAATGAGTTCCAGGACAGCCAGGACTGTTACACAGAGAAACCTTATCTCAAAAAATAAAATAAAAAACATTTTTTTGGTTTATTTTTTGAGACAGGGTTTCTCTTTGTATCCCTGGCTGTCCAGAAACTTGCTCTGTAGACCAGGCTGGCCTCAAACTCACATTCACCTGCCTCTGTCTTCCAAGTGCTGGGATTAAAGGTGTGTGGCACCACCACCTGGGTATTTTTTATTATAAGCAGAATAGAAATATATATATACATATATATATATGTATATGTATTAGAAAAGACTATTAAAATTTTCCCTTCCTGTGGGACACGGTGGTATACACTTTTAATTCTCAGCACGTAGGAGGCAGAGACAGGTGGATCTCTGTGAGTTTGAAGCCAGCCTGGTTTACAGAGCAAGTTCCAGGACAGCCAGGGCTATGTAGAGAGATCCTGCCTAAAAAAAAAAAAATAATAATAATAAAATAATAATAAAAATAAATCTTCTCCCTTCCTAACCATATGTCTGTGTGAGGCTGGCTTTTCTATCTCTACTTCAAAACAACTTGTGAGAGGAGAGGATGCTGAGGCAGACATGAGAACCCAGCTGCCTTCTGTTAATTAAAGAAATCTGAAGAGGCTGGGGTATAGCTCAGCGGTAGGGGAAGGCCCTGATTCTACCCCTAGAATATGTTCTGAAAAGAAATGTACAATACTTCTGCCTCTCTCCTTCCTTCCTTTCCCCCCCTTGCACTCACACACACACACACAAACACATGCACACCCTATGAAGATTTGCGTTTCAGGGGCCAAGAGATGGCTCGTCAGTTAAGAGCACCCGTTCTTACAGAAGATCTGGGTTTGGTTCTCACCACCATGTGGCGGCTCATGGCTACCTGTGGCTCCAGTCCCAGAGACTCTGTCCTATCTTCTGATCTCTCTGGACACCAAGCATACCCATGGTACACAGCAAGACAAGCAGGCAAAACACTCATATATGTGATTAAACAAATCTAAAAACCGCGTTTTTTATGTGTGCCTATCTGTGGGTATGGGCAAGGGTCCAGGGAGACCAGAGGTGCTGGGAACTGTATTCGGGTCCCTAGAAAAGTAGGGTATGTTTTCAGTTTTTTGTCTTTGTTTTATTTTCTTTCTTTCTTTTTTTTTTTTTTTTTTTTTTTTTTTGGTTTTTTCGAGATAGGGTTTCTCTGTGGCTTTGGAGCCTGTCCTGGAACTAGCTCTGTAGACCAGGCTAGTCTCGAACTCACTGAGATCCGACTGCCTCTGCCTCCCGAGTGCTGGGATTAAATCTTTGTTTTATTTTCGAGACAGGGTTTCTCTCTGTAGCCCTGGCCATCCTGGAACTCTCTCTGGTTTTTTTTTTTTTTTTTTGGTTTTTTGAGACAGGGTTTCTCTGTGGCTTTGGAGCCTGTCCTGGAACTAGCTCTTGTAGACCAGGCTGGTCTCGAACTCACAGAGATCCGCCTGCCTCTGCCTCCCGAGTGCTGGGATTAAAGGCGTGCGCCACCATCACCTGGCTGGAACTCTCTCTGTAGACCAGGCTGGCCTATGCCTCCTGAGTGCTTGGATTAAAGGTGTATACTAGCACACTTGGCTACAGGATATGTTCTTTACTGCTGAGATTTTCCTGCCTCTGCTTCAGGAGTGTTTGGATTATAGGCACATGCTACCATACCCTGCACATAAAACATTTCTGAGAAAATATTCACTTCATAAACTTTTCATAAAACCAGAGAATGCATGTTTTAAGAGCTTTCCAGATGTCTGCATTGTTTTAGATCACGTCTCATGTATGCGAGGCTGGACTGGAATTTGTTATGTCGCAGGGGTGACCTTACTCTCCTGTTCCTCCTTCCTCCGTTCACCTAAGTTCTGAAACTGCAGCTGTGTACGTCACCCCATTTTTTATGAGGTGCCAAGGGTCAAGAATGCCAGGCAAGCGCTCCATCGTCTGAGTGACACCTGCAGAGCTGGGGACACATATGGAAGCCCCTAAGACCAAAAAGGTGGTAACTAACCACATACAGTGAACCAGATAGCCGGCATTTCAGCGTTTTCCTGGCGCAGCGGGGAGAGCCAACAAAGAATGGGCATTTTCCACATGGGCCCAGTTGTTCTGTTTGCTCCCAGCAAGCACCACAGAGGTATTCTTTTTTTTTTTTTTTTTTTTTTTTGGTTTTTCGAGACAGGGTTTCTCTGTGGCTTTGGAGCCTGTCCTGGAACTAGCTCTATAGACCAGGCTGGTCTTGAACTCACAGAGATCCACCTGCCTCTGCTTCCCGAGTGCTGGGATTAAAGGCATGAGCCACCACTGCCCGGCACCACAGAGGTATTCTGCTGGGAGTCATTAAGCCACGTAAAGATATCGAGAGCTTTCCCACATCACATCTATATCCAAATAACCACTGAAATATTCGTGGGTGCATAACAGAATTTAGGAGAAAGACCAAGTTAAATTTAAGATCAGATGAACTGGCAGCCGTGCCTGCTCTATTATACTTTGATGCTTAAAAGCCCTTCTCAAGCTTTAGGAAGTACTGGTGAAGACTTCAGAGGAAACAGAGTTCTGCGCCTCTTGTCCACAAGAGGGCGCCAGAGGCAAAGAGGAGTTGTCAGTAGCGAGGTGAGGCATTCTGCAGGATGCTTTTGGGATGGAGAAAGGAAGAGGCCTGAGCTGAGAGGGTGCCTGACTTTTCTGAAGAGACTTCGTTTGTTTTATTTTATTTTGTGTTTTTGTTTTGTGACCTGGGGATAGAACCCAAGATTTTATGCACACCAGGGAACCTGAAGCCTGCAGATTTGGCTAGACTGGCGGGTGGGATGTGCCCAGGGGCCCTTTTTTTGTCTTCTCTGCCTGCACTGAGGGAAGGTGACAGACATACAGCGCCCTCACACCTCTACAGCAAACACTTAAAAAAAAATAAACTAAATAAAATACCAACACACCCCTAGTTGTATGCAGTAGCCCGTGCCTGTTGTTTGGGCAACTGGGGATGCGGAGTCAGTGGAGCTCAGGAGTTCAAGGCCAGCCTGGACAACATACTGAAATCCCAATCTCAAAACAGTAAAAGACAGACACCGGTCTCGCTCCAGGTATTTCTGATTTAAGAAGCTCTGGGGTTTGTTTGCTGGGAATTTGAACTCAGATCCTTGCACTTGCCAGGCAAGCACTCTACCACTGAGCCACATTCCAATCCAGAAGGTTGTGTTGATGAAAAAGTTCCCCAGATGCTGCTGCTGCTATGGAGAGGTACAGTTCAACAGTTACAGCGGTTGGAACCCCTCCAGAACCTTCCACAAGCCCCTACGGGGAAGTCACCACTTTTGTTCGCGAGGAATGGAGGGACCACGGTGGGGCCTGCCCCTCCCCAAGACGTCTATCACTTCACTGTCACCAGGGCCCAAGAGTGAGCTTCTTCCTCTGAAAGCTGCTGAGTCAGCAGAGACGGGACCGGAAGTCAGCTCCAGTCAGCTCCACCCACTCCCCCCGCAGGCCGGGCGCTGGGGAGGATGCTGAAGTCCCAGACCCCAGCCAGGACCACTCTGGCTTTCCATCTCTATCTGCCGAGTGGGAGCACCACCGTCTCCATTCCTTAGACAGCGCTCACGACCACTGTATCTGGCTTATGGCGAGCCAGTGATGAAGCCGCACTCCACCCAACACAGGTCACTCTGGGTCTCCCCGCGCTCAAGGAGCCCACACTTCGGGGTACTCACTGATCTCTGTTGGGGGCTTTCCTGAGCTGGTCGGCTGTGACCCTCCACGAGAAGTTAAAAAATCGCATGGCATTCTCAAAGTAGAGATCAGGAACTGCCGTGTACTGCGGAAGCAAAGTGGACCGAAAGTTCAGTGCATGCGCAAGGGAACTGAGTCCCCACAAAACCAACCCATTAGTCTTCAGGCCAGAGACAGGATGGAGGGCGCAGGGCTGTAGGCCCAGAGCCTCTTTCGGCCTTGACCTTCCTCTTTAAAGACACTAAAAGCTTCACCCAGGGGTGCCCGAGATGCCCTGTTGCAGCATTTGGGACTTCAGCAAGAATATGCCCCGCATGGCAGACATAGCCTATGCCTGTCCCAGCCAATACGGCAAACACTGACTGCGAAAAACTTTAAATGGACTTGTCTGGCTTCTACACTTTATTTTAACTGGGTTGGGCGCGTGCTCAGCTGGGTGAGTGCTTGTTTACCAGGAGTGAAGCCCTGGGGGTGCAATCCCCACCTTCAAACACTGGACGTGGTGGTGCCCGCCTGGGACCCCAGCACTCGTGAAGCAGAGGCAGGAGGATCAGAAGTTCAAGGTCACCCTTGCCCACACAGAGTTCAAGGCTAGCCTGGACTACGTAAGACCCTGGCTCTGAGTCACTAAATGAGATAGAAATGAATTGTTAAATAGATCCCTGTGGGCAGCACAGGCCTAATGACCGGAGGGAGACTATCTCAGAAGCGGAGGGGCGGGCACACTCCCTCATATGCCCTTCAACACCCAGCTGCACCTCCTCATATATCCCTCAACCAGCAGCCTGGATTCTGTCCCAGCCAAATGCAGGGTTCTAGCTTAGATATATTCTAGATCTTTCTAGCTACTGGAAACAGCCAAGGAGTCAGGCCCTGACCTGGGGCAGCACCTGGTGGCCTCCACGAGTCCTTGGTTCTGACAGCCTGATACCCAGGGCCCCTTTAAATGATTTTCAAGGAATTGGGCAACGGACAAGAGTCTCACATCCTCAGAGGTAATTTTAACAGATTCAGGGTTTAAATGTAACCACAAGATGAGGCTACTGTAATGTCACAAGTGCCCCAGCTCACAACTCTAAACCATGAGAGCAGGGACCAAACACAGAAACGGGAGAACAGCAGCCTGCTCAAGGCAGCTGATTGGCTGAGGGCTCCAAGCGCAGGGAGGGGCAATTACCCCTTGCTGCCTGAAGGAAGCTTTAAAAAGCTTTTGGGGTGTGCATTTCCTCTTTCTGTTGGTGTTTCAAGGTCAAAGTCAAAAGTTCAATCACCTGAGGAAGGAAGTGAGGACCTGGGGCAGGAGGACGTCTGGGAGGAGCAGCAGGGGTGGGGGGGCTCACTCGGGTGCTTTCGGCTCACTAATTCTCACTGTGCCTTTGAAGGTCTGCTTTCTTCCTTCATTTCTTCAAAGTAATAATTTAAAAAACGTGTGTGTGTGTGTGTGTATGTGTGTACACCTGTGTGTGCACGAGAGACCACGGAGCCAGGAGTCAGATCCCCTAGCGCTGGAGTTGCAGGCAGTTATAAGCTGCCCAACATGGGTGCTGAGAACCCAACCCAGGTCGTCTGCAGGAGCAGTGTGTGCTCTTAGGCACTGAACCAGCTCTCCAGCTCCTCCCTCACCCTTTCTATGGTTTGTTTGAGGTACATTCTACCCTGTAGTCCAGGCTGGCCTTGAACTTGCCAGGTAGCCAAAGATGGCCTTGAACCCCAGCTCCTCCTGTCCAAGCTTTTGGAGAGCTAGGATTAGAGATGCGTGTGGCCACGTCTGGTTATTCCCCTATTCCTTTTTTTCTGTTTTGTGGGTATTGGGGAAGGAACCTACGGCCTCACACGCTCTAAGTGCATGCTCCACCACTGAGCCACCCTGCCCTGGCCATTCTCCTGTACTTTCCCACTTGCTCCCTGGAGCTGGCCGTTTCTAGTGGAGCACACAGCTTGTGCTCCAGTAACAACCACTGAGCAATGGCTGAGGGTGGCTCTGGGCAGACAGAAACGCCCACTGACCCATCACCCAAAGGAACAGGGAAAGCCGTCCTCAGGCCCATATCCCCAAACCCCACTCTAGGTCACTTTGATACAGGCTGATAACCATGTTATCTCCAGCATCTAAATCAGGCCAAACCTGGACTTTCTGACGTGGGCATAAGGGAGTTTGCGAGGCAGGCGGAAGCCACTTACGTCATTGAAGACTTTGTCCAGCTCCTTGGGGTCCATGATGAAGCTGGGGTAGCCTATCATGTTGTAGATGGCATCCGCCTGGACAGAAGGGATGGAGTAAGTCAGTGCCAAGTGATGTTGGCCAAGCCTGCCCTGGATCTGTGGGGTCCGGGGCTCAGGGTGTACGTCAAGGAGAGCCAGGGCTAGCCTCCAGCCCCCTTAGGGCTTCTCCATCTTTTCCCGGAACAAATCTGGTAAATTCTGATGAAATGCCACTTCCCCCAAGAGAGCCATTATGGTTTGGATGTGTGCCCCCAGAGCCGATGCACTGTAACTGCATCCCATGTGGAACAGAGAGGAGAGGAGAGGAGAGCCGATTACATCACACAGCCTTCCTTGGCCCTTGTGGATGCCGCCCTGGTTGCAGGAATGAGAGGGGAGGGAGGTTAACCATCACAGGCGTTAGCTGGCTCTTATGAAAGGGTTGATCCAGTCCCTCTACAGTGTGCATCTTCCTTGCCCTTCCCGCCTCTGCTATGGGAAATCTCTGGATATCTCACGCCAATGTGGGCTTCAGGGTACCAAGGGTCCTGATGGAGTCGTGGGGCACAATGGCATCCGTGAGCATCTTGACTGGACAGAATCTCTCCCACCCGCTCCCTCCTCCACCAGCAGTCTAGTGCCCTCTGAGTTCCCAGGCAGCCTCACCTTTTCCTTGGCTGATCTCCGGGTGTCTTCATCCATCCACTTCAGGGTACTCAGGCTCTCCTCAAAGGCCTTCTTGATCTCCGAGATTATCTCACTGGCCTGAGGGGACAGACGCCACGACAGTAAAGGGCTGGGCTATGACATCACCGAAACGCAACAGGAGCCCTGTGTAGAAGGATGCTGCCAGCCAAAGGCTACTCTCTGGTGCTAGGTCAGGGAGGAGCCCGGTTTCCCACGAGTCCTCTCCCGACAGGCCTCTTGCTATCATGATTAGGGTCAAGTAAGATGAGGCTGGCTTTGGGGAAGTTGGGAAAGCTTCCGTTGCAGGACGTTCTCAGAGTCTCCAACATGAACCAGTACACTGAGATTCCTTCAGAGAAGGAAGTGGCCTCTCCCACACTGACCCGAGCAAATAAACCATTTTTAATGGAATGAGCTTTGAATTCTAGAGAATTTGCTTCTGAGGGACACTTCCAAAAAGGTTGCAATCACTCCAGAGACAAACAGCAGCCCTGGAAGGTAACTCTGTCATGGCTAGACCAGGAGGACAAAGACAGGTGGAAGATTCTAGAGGATCGTGGCACTGTCCAGCAACAGGAAGGGTGGGGTTTGAAGGCGGAGAGCCCTTGACTCCCAAGGAGTCTGTATGTTAACCACCGACTGCAGTTGGCACTATCAGCAACAAAGGCTAGGGACGCGGCTCGGTCACTAGAATGTTCGCCTGGCATGCACAGGGTTCACACCTCAGCGCCCCTAACCACAAGAGGAACTTACGATGTTCTTGCTGTCTTCAGCAAAGGTGGCTTTCACAAACATGGGGCCCAGGGCAAAGCCCAGGTTGTTTTCCGTGTCACTCACGCAAAACTTCCAGCGGGGCAGGCAGGTCTGGAAAACACACATGTGGATGTCAGGGGCTCAGTCGTTCCTCCCGACCCCTTCCTTCCAGGAAGCGGTGCCACCAGGGGCCTGCGCTTCCTTCCGGAGCTTCAGAGAGACACCTTTTTTGACCCAGTAGGGGCTTCTCAAGGCACTGAAGCAGGAAGACACAGGCCTAGGGGTATAGCTCAGCGATGGAGTGCTCACCCCAGTACGCAGCGGAACCATGTCTCCCTGGGACCTGAGCCCACAGCCACAGCCACAGAAGAGCCACGTCTCCCTGAGACCTGAGCCCACAGCCACAGCCGCAGCGAGACACACGTCTCCCTGGGACCTGAGCCCACAGCCATAGCTGCAGCAGAACCCACGTCTCCCTGGGACCTGAGCCCACAGCCACAGCCGCAGTGGAACCCACATCTGCCTGGGACCTGAGCCCACAGCCACAGCCGCCGCGGAACCCACGTCTCCCTGGGACCTGAGCCCACAGCCATAGCTGCAGCGGGAACCATGTCTCCCTGGGACCTGAGCCCACAGCCACAGCCACAGCCACAGAAGAGCCATGTCTCCCTGAGACCTGAGCCCACAGCCACAGCCACAGCGGGACCCACGTCTCCCTGGGACCCTGCCCATACACGGGTGTGTAGAGCAGCGCGCTCACCTTCTTGGTCCCGTACATGACCTCCATGAACTTCTCATCGGCGTCCTGAAAGCGCTGATCCAGGAAGGAGCTCGTTTTCCTCACCAGGTTCCACATCATGTAGTTGTTGAGGAGGCTGTGGCAAAGGGCCAGGGAGAGCTCAGAGACCCCAGGCAGCATTTCAACTCAGTTTCTGACCTCAGCTCTTCTCCAGCCTGCCCCCATGGCTGTTTACCACCCTCTACACACAGGGAACATAAGCTCCTCATGGTAAAGCTTTGCTCCTCTACCACAGAAACCCCCGGGGTCTAATGCAATCACTCGGATGCGGCTAGTACTCAATAACCACCATGGCTTGAACAAAAAGGAGGGGCCCACGACCTGTCAGACTCAAGGTTCCATCATTGGCAGCTCCCTCTGACCCATCTCCAGGGTACAGGAAACCTGCCAACCACACTTGTAAAGGAGCCACCTTAGCACAAAGATGTCTGTTTAAGCTGAACGCCTGACAAACGTATGTAGCCAAGCAAACTCATGCATATGATGGGACACTGTGCAGCCAAGAAGACTCTGACCGAGACCTGGGACGTTATTAGGGAAGATGACAAAGGCCATGGGAAAAGCATCTGGTCCTGATGATAGAGAAGTACCATGTATCAGGAAACCTCTCTTTCTCTGTGAGCACACATGAACAAACAGACACATATCCTGGGAGCTCCCTTTTCCTTACACCTTCCAACATTTCTGTCTGTAAAATCCTAAAGGTTATCTGAGTATCAGCTGGAACTAGTACATAGCATGTACTGGATTGAAGTACTTGTCAGCGCTAGCTTCCCTTAGCTCTCCCTCTCCACAGCCTGGCTGGGGGGAGAAGGACCCCAGGGAAGGATGAGACCTGCCCCAAAGTTACAAAGCTATGAGAAGAGGGGCTGGGATTTGAACCTGCACTCACAACCAGAAGCATTACACAGAAGCCCACCCAGGGCCCCTTTCCTGAGTCCCCACCAGGCCTGAGGGTGGGGCTGCCAGCCAAGGAGCTGTCCCTGACCATGTGTCCCTTCAATACCCTGTGCCGCCGTTACCATTTGTCAGTGTTGTTGATGAGGGTGGAGACTTGTCCCAGGTACTCCTTGTCATAGACCACGATGGGCTCAGATTCATTGATCTCCACCGGGTAAAAAATGGTGTTGAGGAAGGGCAACCAGTTGATGGCGGGTGCCAAGGTCTGCAAGGGCAAAGGTCAGTGTGAGGGTGGCCAGGCCACATCCCCCTCAACCCAGGTCTCTAGGCCATTCCTCAGAAGAGGGCATCATCACGACAGGGAAGGGTATGATGCTGTCTGCCAGGGCACAGGGCAGAGTCAGGGCTGGCCGGCCAGTTTCTGTCGGAAGCAGCCTAAGGAGCCAGGTGACAAGACCTCGTGTGAGGGGTTGGCGAAGTGACTGGGGGTTTAAGAGTGCTTGCTGCTCCTGTCTGCAAGTTTGGTTCCTAGCACCCATGATAGGAGGCTTACAACCACCTCTAACTCCAGTCCCAGGAGACCCAACCCCTTCCTCTGGAGTCTGTAGGTACCTGCACACATATACACATCCCTGGCAAGACACACATACATATAAATAAATAAATAAATATTAAAAGTAGACCTCACTCGAGAGCTGGTGTAGCTGAAGCCAGCACTGAGGAGACAGGGGCAGATAGATCTCTGTGAGTTTGAGGTCAGCCTGGTCTATATAGCAAGTTTCAGGCCAAACAGGGCTACATGGTGAGATCTTGTCTCAAAATAATTAAATATTTTAAAAATGGGGATAGCTGGTCGGTGGTGGCACATGCCTTTAATCCCAGCACTCGGGAAGCAGAAGCAGGCAGATCTCTGTGAGTTTGAGGTCAGCCTTGTCTACAGAGCAAGTTCCAGGACAGCCAGGGCTGCTACACAGAGAAACCTTGTCCTGAAAAATCAAATAAATAAATCAATAACTTGAAAAAAGTGAGAGGATGTGTGTAATTTTGTCTTCCCCTTGGGCTCTCCTAAGGACTAGCCAAGGCTCTGGAGTAACAAGCATGTAGCTTTTCCAGTGCAACGTGCCACGCGTGTGGGGCTTGGTGGATGATGGTAGCTACATCTCCGTCTTCCCTCATTTTGATGAAGTTCCCCTTCAAAAAATAACAAGAGCCTCATATGGCCTGTTGGGATGAGAGGCCCGCATCACCACGTCTGGCTAGCCCCATTTAAAAACTACAATTGTGTATCTGCGTAAGTGTGCACAACACAGCATGCCTGTGGTGTAGAGAACAGCTCGAGGGAGCCACTTCTCTTCTCCCACTGTCTGAGAGTCATGGATCCAGCTCAGGTCGGCTTGGCGCAGGTCCCTTCACTTGCTGAGCCATCTCGCCAGCTCTGTATCATCTCAACTTTTTCCCCCAACAAAGGTTCATTATGTTGACCAGGTTAGCCTTGAACTTGCAGTGATCCTCTTGCCTCCGCCTCCCGCTGCTGGGACTGCACCATCATGCCAGGCTCATCTTAGACACAACTGAGCCCAGTTGAGTGGTATTAGTCATTCACTGTTTTGCCACCATTACCCCGTCCCCTCCCCAGCCTCAGGTTCTTAGCATCTTGCCAGACTGAAAATGTCTACTGCCAACTTCTTAGGTCCCCAGAAAGTGGAATCATCCACTCTATTTTCTGTCTCTACCAAATCTACACCAAGAGCCTTAGCTAAGTGAAGGCGAAGACAGACTGCTCTTGTATATTTTTTCCTTCTGATGCTTGAACCTGGGGCTTTGCACACAAGATCAATGCTCTTCCACGGAGCTGCCCCTCCATCTCCCAACCCCTCAAAGTTTGCTCTTTTGTAGCTGGCTGGTTTCACTTAGCAGTGTCCCTGAGCAGAGTTGCACAACTTTGGAACCATCAGCCCCAGCCCCGTGTCACCCACATGTCCTGTTATTTTTAGTGTGCCACCTTTCAGAACGTGCGGTCTTTCAGGGCAACCGAGACTGAGCTTGGGCACAAATGACCATCTGCAGAACGCACCGCGGACACCAGGCTCTTAGCAAGCCAGCCGTCAATGGCCGTCATTCTGATCATTGTTCAAGTTCTGTCCCAAGCGGCCCTGGCCCTGGGGAATTTCAAATTCCGTTCTCACTTCCTTGAGGAAATAAAAAATGTCAGATAAACAAAGGCAGGAGTGACACCTCCGCTGTAAAAGCCCTTCACATGGGAAAAACCAGGAAATGCCACGAAGTTCATCTGTAAGATCAGAGCAGCACACAGCCTGTCCTCAAGGAGAGTGGAGGTCAGCCCTCAGACTCTCTATTTAACAGGTGACTGCACGGTGAAAAGTGACCTTCCTGAGGTCTCGTGTCAGCTGACACCTGTGCAGGGCTACAAATCAGGTTCATTCACCACTGGGTTTATTTGCTTGTTGGCAGTGTTGGGAACTGAACTTGGCCTCCCAAATGCTAAGCCAGTGGACTACACCCATAGAACACCATTTCTGGGCTTCAAAGGGCATTTCAGCTATCGCAGTACAGAGAGCTGGAAGGACAGACATGAAGCTGAGGCTGTGCCTGGCTCCCAAAGGCACTGGTGAGCCTGTTAAAGCTACAAGTCAGCTTCCAGCAAGGGGCTGATTTGTGCCATTGATGGTGACTGTACCGGGCTGGCGACTGAACAGCAGAGCGGGCAGGGAGCCAGTGGGCCACAATACATCCCTGCTGCACGGGAGATGTCAGCAGAGCTGATGGAGTCCCTGGCAGGAACCAGTTCAGGGGTTCAGAGCCACTTCACAGCCTTTCTCTAACATGGAGACAACTCCCTCAGCTGCCAGGGCGGTCTGCTCTGCCCTCTGGAAATGGCCTGCCCTGTACCAAGCATCCTTGTCTCCTGGCTCGTCCTCCCTGCCCTCCTCCTGGCAGATCCTCCAGCTCTGGGAGGCTAGGAGGCTGAGAGGTGCACTCGTGAGATCTTCAAATAGGACTCAGTCATTAAAGCCACCTGATGGCAAGATCCTCTGGCAAAGACCCGGGGAAACAGATACACTTTCAAATGTCACTGCTCACATAATTTGTGAGAACCAGGAGTCACTGGGACTCGCTGACAGAGATATGGATGGTGAAAATCACCGCGGAATCTACACAACCTGTCCCTGTGGGGCCAGCAGATGTTCCCAGTGGGAAGCTCCTTGGCTCTGAAGTAAGGAGCCGTGGGGGAACACTAGAACTTTCAAATTTCCAGCCTCGATTGCTTCGGTGATTCTTAACTTAACATGTTTCCATGGAGATTGCTGTTTTAGCCAACTGGGACATTCTCCTGTGACTCAGTCCCCCTGAGGACACCGATGAGCTCTATTTTCCATGCTTG
The DNA here is from genome assembly GCF_037038515.1 of Microtus pennsylvanicus. Classification (NCBI taxonomy): domain Eukaryota; kingdom Metazoa; phylum Chordata; class Mammalia; order Rodentia; family Cricetidae; genus Microtus; species Microtus pennsylvanicus. The sequence goes on along the minus strand of NC_134591.1, from coordinate 69,257,636 downwards.
AAGCCAAGGAGCCCTGCTGAGTACCAACCACCGAGGCTTGGGAAGTTAGAGAGACCATCAGAGTGGCACACATCTACAGTCCTGGCACTGGGGAGGCAGAGACAGGAGGATCACTAGTTTGAGGCCAGCCTGTACTATAGTAAGAAGACCCTGACTCAAAATTCCCAAGGCTGGGGTGTGATATGGACATCTCACTGATGGCCTGACCTTGTGCAGGGTCAAAGCAGTGTCTTCTGGGACACAATGGGGCACTGTACTCATAGCAGCTGTGGCTACTTGCTTGGGATCAAACCAGTCAGCATTCCAGCATGGAGTGAGAGGGGTCCCCAAGCTCCCACCCCAGCCGGGGAGCTGCTGACATTGATGCTCCTGGGAGACGAGTCACCTTTCATTAAGGATGTGATCCTTGGTAGGTGGACCATGTCCAGCAGATGGCCCCATGCCCATGATACAAGGGCAGCACAAAACAACTTGGTAGTTATGAAGAAGAAGAAGGAGAAGGAGGAGAAGGAGAAGAAGAAGTTGAAGAAGGAGAAGAAGGAGAAGAAGAAGGCATGAAATTGGGTGTGGGGTGGAATCTCGGAGGAATTAGGTAGAAGAAGAGGAGAAGGTGAATTTGGCCAAAATATATTGTATATCTAGCTGGGTATGGTGGCACGTGAGTATAAGCCTAACACTTGGGAGGCAGAAACAGGTGTTAGCTGTGAATTTAAGGTCAGCCTGGTCTATATAGCAAGTTCCAGGTTATGCAGTTTGAGGCCAGCTTGTTTTATGCGCGCGCGCACACACACACACACACACACACACACACACACACAGAGCCTCTGCACACACAGTACAGGCTGGCCTCAAACTATATAAAACACACACACATATACACACATATGTGTATATATGTATATATATGTATATATATATATATATATACATATATATACATGTCTGGAGAGTGGTATATATGTCTCAGTGGGTAACAGCACAGAATGCTTTTGTAGAAGACCCGAGTTTGGCATATAGCACCCATGTCAGGCGGCTAACAACTGTCCATAACTCCAGCTCTAGAGGGTCCAACACCCTCTTCTGAACTCGGTGGGCATTTGCACTTATGTGTACATTCAAGGGACATACACAAATACAGGCAATTTAAAAATAATAAAAATAAATCTCTGAAAACCAAGCTAAGACTGGGATGCGGCTCAGTGGTAGACCAGTTGTCTAAATGTGCAGGTTCAGTTCCCAACACTGTAAATAAAATGGGAACAAAGGGAAGAATTGACACTCTAAGATTCCTCCCCCAGTGGAGAAAACAGGCAGAGAAGGGAGCCTCGCCTCCAACAACCTTTGACACAGAAGCTCCTACGAAGGAACGGACAAGTGTCTGGAGAAGGGATGCAGGATGTTTGATTCATGGGCCTGAATTCAGCCTTTACTCTGGGCTAGCCTGAAGCCATCTGATACAGCAGCAGGGCTAGCCGAGACCCACCATGAAGCTGGCTGTGCCTTTATCTACCCAGAGTCTGGAAAGAAAGTAAGTCTCTGGCAGTCAGAAAGATGTTCTGTGCTAAATTACTTGCAGCTATTTTAGTGCTGGGGACCCAGGTAGCATTGCCAGCCACAAAGAACAACCATCAGCAGTGCTCATGTTCAGCCCTCTCTGCCTCATCATACCCCACGCACAGGTGGGGAGCCAGGCCTACGCCAGCCTCATGGGGTACAGGGTACCTGCACATCTGCCCAGCGCTCCTGGCTAACATCCCCTGGCAGCCATTTTCCAAAGACCTCGAGAGTTAAGGCGGAAAACTGCTGGCCGCTTGGGCAGGCAGGGGCTGTGTCCCATTTACCTTGGTGTTCTGACCCAGAGCAGGCTCAGAGAATGGGTCATGTGTTACTTTACCAGGAAGGGGACTGAAGCTCAAGGGGTTGAGCCACGTGACCTGCCTCAACTCACCCAGTTTGAGATGGAGTAGGGCAGTGCCATGTTCTGACCCCAAGCCCAGGCTAGCGCTTGTAGGCTGCTGCCTCTGAAGGGACTGTCCCCCCTGAGCACTGAGGAGCAGGCTAGGTAGAACCAATCATCCATCTTTTCTCCCCTTTATTCTGGGGACAAATAGCTCTTAGGTTCGGGGCAGAGGAGGTGGGGTCCAGACTCCAGGGACCACTGGCTGACCACAGTTGTTCCTTATACCATTGTGGGCGTCAGTTTCAGCATGGTAAGCCCCGTGGGGCTGGAGCAAACCGAATTACGCCAAGCAAACATGTCCCTCAACCTTTTAGCCTCGGAGTGGAAAACAGTGCCAGATGGTGCCCAGCACAGACTACCTGTCTCCATAACAACCCACTTGGTGCCACGTCCCCTGGGAACCTGCAGGCAGCTGGCAGCTACCGGAGGCCTGAGTGGGCTCTGGCTCCTCCTGGAACTCTTACCGCCTGGCTTAAGTGTGACAATCATTAAACTTGAGTCCCTGGCCTTCCCAGCCCAGGTCAGGGCTCAGCTTCCCCTCCTCCAAAGCTGTTAGCAGAGACATACAGACTGTTTCCTAGGGCAGGCTAGCTCCAGGGCACAGGAGAGCAAGCCCATATGCACCAGAAGGAAGAAAAGAGGGTAAACATAGTGTACTGTCTGAGGGAAGGGACAGACAGACAAAAGCAGGCTGGGTGAGATGGGAGGACACGGTGGTGAAACTATGGGTCCATGAAACAGACATCGTGTCCTTCCTGGGGCAAAAGCAAGGCTCAGTCAACAGTGTCACTTGATGGAAGGCCCTCTCCCCTTGGGACCTAAGAGAAGGCTGAACAGCAAGACAGACCACAAAGGAGGATCCAGCAGGCCACCAACTGAGGAGTCCTGAGGTCCAGCCAGCCAGCAGGGGGCAGCCGAGGACAGGCCGGACTAAAGAGGCCACCGCGGGCCTCTAGCAAGCCTCTATTCTGGTCACGCCAGAGTAAGTACAGGTCCAGCAGGCAGTGACAGCTCGAGGATGGGTCACCATCAAGAGCGGAGCTCTAGGAAGCCAAGCCTGAGTCCCAGCTTAGGAGCCTCTGGGCCCTAACCATGCTACGTGGCTGACCAGCTCAGAAAAGGCTGGGGGTATAGTTCAGTAGGGAGAAGGGCAGAGGCAGGTGGAGCTCTGAGAGTTTGAGGCCAGCCTGGTCTAAAGAGCGAGTTCCAGGACAGCCAGGCTACACAGAGAAACCCTGTCTCAAGAAAAACAAAAGAAAACACGGTATAGTGTTGCCCACCTGTAACCCTGGCTCTTGTTAGAGATAGAGGCAGGAGGATCCGAAGTTCAAGGTTTTCCTTGGCTACCTGTGAGTTCAAAGTCAGCCCACGATATATAATACCCAATTACAAAAGAATGAAGTGCACTGAGCTTTGTAGGAGTTTTTCATAAAAAAGAAAAGGGACAAACTATATCCCACCAACTCTGCGGTGCTCCATCGCCAAGCACGGGACACACAGTACACAAAAGGATGCACCCATTCCACCCGTGGGAGCTGCCATCACCACCACGGTCTCCAGGGAAACATCTCAGAAAGCAGCCTCACCCTGGCACCCCTTCCTACCCTCGTGGTCTTTACTGGGTAAGGTTATCTCCCCGAGCGGATGGATCAACACCCTCCTTCATCGGAAGGATGATCCTTGATCTTTCATCAGGACCTGGTAAGGTGGGTCCAAAGTGCCCGTGCCCAGCGCCTTCACGGATGCCCCACCCCTGCCTGATGCATGGGCACTCTTTAACCCACCTGCAGCTCGGCAGCCGTCACTTTGTGGTAGATGAGCTCCTCGTCACGGCGCTTTTCCTGGGGGATGGTGATATTGGCCAGCGCTGTCTCAAAGTCCAGGATCTGCTGCATCTGGGGCCGGATGGAGTCCTCGTCCCCACCGCCCAGCAGTTTCCCCAGCTGGACCATGTAGTTCAGGTAGCCGGTCAGCACCTGTGGGATCCAGCACCCCAAAACTGTTGGTGGCAGCCACCTGCTGCCCTCTGAGCTAGAGGAGGGCAGGACAGACTACAGCCCAGTACTTATAGCCAAGGAACTCACTATGTAGACCAGGCTGGCACTGAATTCACAGAGATCTACCTGCCCCTCCTCTAAAGGTATATGCCTGGCTTGTTTTCCTATTTTTTTTTTTAAGATTTATTTATTATGTATACAGTGTTCTGTCTGCATGGATGCCTACAGACCAGAAGAGGGAGCTAGATCTCATTGCAGATGGCTGTGAACCACCATGTGGGTGCTGGGAATTGAACTCAGGACCTCTGGAAGAATAGCCAGTGCTCTCAATCACTGAGCCATCTCTCCAGCCCTTGTTTTCCTATTTTTGAGACAAGGTTTTACTCTGTAGCCCAGGCAGGCCCGGAACTCATGACAATCTTTCTGCCTCAGTCTCCCAAGTGCTGGGATTACAGGCATGTGCCACCAAGTCCAGCTTCTGAAACACAAGAAGCTTCAAGAATGATTTTGATGCTGTGTCTGTCCACTGGCTCCCTACAGCCCTCAGGATTGAAGTGAAGTGCTTCCACAGGTCTCAGGAAGGCCCTGGGGGACCCTGCTGCCCTGGCCCTATCTCTCTGGGCTCATTCCAGAGTTGATCTATCTTTTACATTTTTAGTTTTAGTTTTACACTGTGTGTGTGTGTGTGTGTGGAGTGTTGGAGGCTGCATGCACCACGCTGTGTGTGTGGAGGCAGAGGACAGGCTTCGGGGCTCAGTTCTCCCTTTCTACCTTTACAAGGGTTCTGGAGCTCTCGAATTCATGTTGCCAGGTTTGTGTGGCAAGCCTCTCTGCCTGCTAAGCCATCTCACTGGCCCATTTTTCATCCCTTTAATGCGCCTGCTCTGAACCACCTGGCACTGTGTATCTTCTGATCTGAGTCAAGTCCCCGCACTACATTTCCCCAGCTGTCTCTCCACACAAGGCTGGGCCTCTAGCTGGGTCATCAGCCAAGCGAGGCTTGCCTCTGCTAGACCTCAAGGTTCCTGGGGACCACCTCCCGAGCACTGGGCACTGAATAGGTGCAGATGGGATAATGGAAAGACACGGGTGTGAGCCTCTGACCAGGTGTCCTGAGGGCATTACAGGCACAGAAGGTTCTGGAGGAGCTGGCTTGCGTGTACAAACTGAGCAGTCCCCAAGAGTCCCCGAGTTAAAGGCAAGGTAAAAGGCCCATCAGCTTGACAGCGGTGATGCCCACAAAGGCCTGGTGCCTACAAACGGTGGCGGCTGTCACCACTGTCTTCTTTAGGGAAGGGACAAATGATGCCCTTGTGCCTGCCATGCCTGACTGTGATGTCGGAGGATGGGGGACACCCCTCCCCCACCCAGGGCTGCCTGTTAACCCCCAGGAGACTGAGCCCTCCGCATACGCTCAGTTGCGCTGCGGGGCAGGCTGGGCAAGCTCACCTTCTCGTTTTCCGTCTTGTTCAGGTAGTAGTCCCTAGAGGGCAAGCCCAGGCCAGACTGGTCCACCTGCAGAGGGATGCAAGGTGAGAGGAAGGCTCCCTGCATGGCTACCACCCTCCCTGGTGCAGGTCCCAGCAGGAACGGGAGGAGCTGCTAGCCCTCACTGAAACATCCACCCAGGGACCAGGGATGGGATGTGCACCTATCTGAGGGACTTGGTTTCTTCCAAAGGGCTAGACAATCCTCTTTAAATCACCCCTGGCCTAGGCAAACACTCTGTTTCACCAAACACTGTCCATGTGGTTCGAGCTACCCCAAGCTATGTGGTTGTGGTGAGGTGACCAAACCTTCCTGATCCTTTGGTTCTTCCTCTAGAAACTAAGGGGAATGGCAGCTACCCTGTGGAACTGGAATGGGAACTTGTGGAGACAATGGTGGCAATGAGTCGGGCAGAGAGGAGAGGAGCATTCTAGAGAGCTGTCATGGAAGCCTTTTGGTTCCCATCTTGGCATACCTCATCTCAGGCAGGAGTCATGATAGTGCATTTAGTCAACAAGGAAACTACTGTTCAGAGAGACTGAACCACTTGCCTACGATCACACAGCAAGTGTGATGTACGGATGGGTCGGGTGAAAGCACGGAGAAACGGACTCCAACCCATTCCAAGCAGAGCCACAAAGCCCAGGGGCCGGGTCAGGGGAGCAGAGGGTGTCATCAGTCCTGCCCAGGAGTTAATGTCACTTCCTCGGCTTGGCCCACCTGGATCACATTGCTGTTGGAGTTCTTAGAGTCGGCACTGACGTAGACAGAGAAGAAGGGCGAGGTGCGGTAGTGGGCTGTGACCACCTGCAGCGTGTCCTGGAAGTTATCTTTGGCCCAGGGTCCTGTGATGTTCCAGCCTCCAAGCTGTGGGGAGAGAGCAGACGGGGTTGTGTGTGTGTGCACAGGTGTGTGCCTGTGGTGAGCTGGTGTGAGAACACTATGCAAATCAGAGTCACATGTTCTATCACCCTGGAGCAGTCCAATCATCTTCCCCTTTAAGCCAATGAACGGGGTGATGCTCACTGAGGAGTTCTGTGCATCTTTGTGTCTGCAAGTCTTGGTACTTAGGGCACCATTCATCTTGGGTTTTAAGATTCTCTTTTACAGACAGCCCTGACTGTCCTGGAACTCACTATGTAGACCAGGCTGGCCTCAAACTCAGAGAGATCCCATGCCTTCACTTCTACAATACTGGGATTAAAAGTGTGTGCCAACACTTAAGTGTGCTAAGAGCACGCGAGGCTGTTGCTCCTGCATGGCTGGGAGGGAGGTGGGTTGGAATTCTGCCATGGACACAGTTTCTTGAGTCATACAGACACAGTGGTATTAAAACATAATTCCAATATATTGGGAAAAGTCTGAGAAGTCACAGTGGTCTTGTCTTGCAAACTGGTGATGAGCGCTTGCTCCACAAATACAGGAATCCAAGTTGAAATTCCTAGCACCCACAATAAAAGCTGGGTACAGCTTCTTGCAGGAATGGAAGGATCGCTGGGGCTTACTGGCTATCCCCCAGCCCCATGTTCAGTGAGGAGACCTGATCTTAGGGCAGTAAGGAAGAGAGAGACAGAGCAGGACACCAATGCCCTCCTCTGCCTCCACGTGCCCACATGTGCATACGTGAGCACACACACACACACACACACACACACACACACACACACACACACACACAACCTTCGGTTCCCCCCTAGCCTGGCACAAGCTGCCCCATGGAACCTGTGTAAGAGAGGAGGGACAGATACTGCCCCACAGTCACTAACCCCCATGCAAGACCTTCCTTAAGGTGAGCTGAGAGGCAAAGTCCATGAGGAAGCAGGGGTGCCTAGAAAACATTTCCAGCCACCTCTTCCTGTACTGGAAGTCTGGCTAGCCTTGGGCAGCCCTCCCTGGAGGCCACTTGAGACTGCAAATGTGCCCAGAATGAACTGATTGGGGCGGGAGACAGCGATATAGCTCAGCTGGCAGAGTATATATCTAACGTGCACGATGGCCTGGGTTCAATCTGCAGTGCTACACAAAACCAGGCACGATGGTGCATGCCTGTAATCTCAGCCCTCAGGAGGTCAAGGCAGCAAGATCCAAAGTTCAAGGGCGTCCTTGGCTACACAGCAAGTTTGAGGCCAGCCTGGGCTACGTGACTCTAAAAATCAAAACAAAACAAAACAAAAAACAAAAGAAAAAACAACAAAGTAAAGAAGAAATGGTTGGGTGACTTAGTAGTAACCAGCAGGTCCTCCTCCTGCAGAGAGCTTAACATCATATACACAGGGCCGCAGCAGCAACAGAAAGGAAGATTTTGATCCTGATACCTTGTCTCCACCTAGACATACACATTCCTCTCCCCCCCAGATGTTGATACACACCCTATAGCATCCACGCAGACAGATCCACCCACATGGAGCCATGCACACACATGCTCAGGCAACCCCAACACCCACAGCAGACAGATGGGCACCGAGCTCCGCCTGGGTGGGGTAGCTGGAGGTGTGGGCTGGCTGAGAGCTGGGGCAGAAGCCAGAGGGCCTGGCAGGAGGCTGAGCAGAGGGAGGCAGTGGACGTCCACCTGAGCACCCACCTTCTCGATCAGCTCCATCAGGGGCTTGGCCCGCAGCTCCTCAATCCTAGTTTCGTTCATACACGCACGGTAGTATACTTGGGCCTTCCTCTCTGCCTCACTCACGCTGGCCGTGGAATTTTCTAGAACGTCAAGAAATAACAGAGTTGTGTCCCAACTGGGTGAGTCCTTCCCGGGTCCTCAGCACTCTGGACTGTACAAAAGCACACGGCAATTACTGTCCATGGAGGAGAAGCCTTGTCCTGGGGCTGTAAATGAGGGCCTCTGGGCAGAGCTGACAAGACTAGGTACCCCTGAATCTTAGCTGATGTTTTCCCTCTCTGCAAGATGGCCTTACGGATATGTCACTGGGATGGCAATGTGTGATGTGCTGGACAGTATTATGTCAACTTGACACAGGCTCGAGTCATCTGTGAGGAGGGATGTTAATTAAGAAAATGCCTTCAAAAGATCAGGCTGTAGGCAAGCCTGTAGAGCTTTTTCTTAATTAGTGATTGATGGGGAAGGGTGATTGATGGGGAAGGGGGAGGGGGAGGGGAGGGCCCAGCCCATTGGGAATATATACACCCCTAGGCACGTGGTCCTGGGTTTTATAAGAAAGCAGGCTGAGCAAGCCACAAGCCCAAGCCAGTAAGCAGCTCCCCTCCATGGCCTCCGCATCATCTCCTGCCTCCAGGTTCCTGCCCTGTTTGAGTTCCTGTCCTGACTTTCTTCAGCGATGGGTTACAAAGTAGAAGCGTAAGCCAGATAAACCCTTTCCTCTCCGACTTGCTTTTGGTCATTGTGCTTCATCACAGCAGTGGTAACCCTAACTAAAATATGTGTGCCCACCCAACAGATGGTTGGTTTTCCTACAGCCAGCACATGGCCCTGCATCTCTGCCTGAAAGGTGGGCATCCTGCCATGGTTTTTAGATCCCAGATGACCTCGCCTGGGAGAAAGGCAGGAACTGGATAAGGCTTGAAAGGCTTCATTCATTAGGAACTGACTTCCTGCTTCCTCCTGGGAGGGCTAGATTATGTTTGCCAGGTTTACAGAGGGCTCACGGGGTTGTTTTCCACGTCCCACCCTGGGGGCCCAGGCTGTGGCTGTATCTCATCCCACTGGGGGTGGGCTGGGCACCCAGGAGACTCCCTCCCCCTCCCCCTCTCCTGTGCTACCTGCCACCTGCTGAAGGCCAAATGCCTGCACATGTGAGGCCTGGAAGGTTCCTGTTGCTCCCAAGGTAGTCACACCACTGGACACTGCTCAGGTTCTCAAGGGGTCTACTGTGCACTAGAGCTCCTGCCTCTGAGCAAGCACACATGCATGCACACGCGCACACACGCACGCACACACACATGCACACACAAACACCAGAGTCCAGCTTCAGAGTGGGCCACTCTGAGATGCTGAGACCTGGAAGCCTTTCCTTTGCCTCCTTCCAAGACCTCCCCAGCCCTTCCTCATCTTGAACACATCTGCCTCCATTCACCGGGCAGACATCAGAGGTTCATTCTGGGCCACACACCGTGTAACCACTGGGAGACCAAAGGCAAGGCCCCTGTCCCATGGGGTTTCTGCACAAAATCCTGTGGAAGCCAGGCTCAGCTCCCAGGTCTCCTCAGAAGCTTGTGGATCTGAAGCTTTTTATTCTAAGCCTTCAGCACACTGGGCAAGGCCTGGATGCCGGACACCAGGTTGAGCATGAAGTTTTACAGACAGACATGGGACATGCTCTCTGACTCCAGAAAGGGATGGGAATGTGCAGAGAAAAGCCTGCAGGGGATAAAATGCTTTAAAGAAGGCAATGGCTCTGGCTTCAAGCTGGGATGACCTCAGGCGCCACCACGGTCAGATCATCCAGTGTTGGTGCCACCCCCAGGACCCGGCAATGCTGGGCAACGCTGGGCAAGCATGCTACCAACTAAGTACAGCCCCAGCTCCAGATGATGTTCTGTGTGAGCGGAGTCTCAAAGATTAAAGGGGTTCACAGGATGGGGGAAGGGCTCTTGAGGGGGGCAGGACAGCAGAGAACCAAGGAGAGGAGCAGAAAAGGACAAACCTGTGGAAGAGAGAGCCCTTTGTCACAGGCAAGTGATGTTATTTCCTGGGAAGTCTCTCTCTCTCTCTAATTTATGTGTGTTGATGGTTTGTCTGCATGTATGTCTGTCTGTATGAGGGTGTCAGGTACCCTGAAACTGGAGTCACAGACAGTTGTGAGTTGGCATGTGGGTGCTGGGAATTGAACCTGGGTCCTCCAGAAGAGCAACTCCTAACAGCTCTAACTGCTGAGCTGACTCTTCAGCCCCTCATGGGATGTTTTAATCAGCAGCTGCATCTCTCCAGAGAGTCCTATTACCCATCCTCACCAGAAATGGATCAGCAGTCCCCAAGGGAGTGATGGGACAAGGCCTCTATTAGAGGGAGGGTGGAAACAGGAGAACCAGTGTCTCAGGCTTGATAGGCAAAGCAGGGATGGGAAGGGGGAGTGCCCCACACCCCAGGGCCTCATCTCCATGGCAACACTCCCACCAGCTCAGCTCTTAGAAGGGAAAGCAGGAGCACCAGGTGCTGTCCAGGCCCCAGAAGCTTTCCATCTACATCTGGTTCTGGCCATGACCCTAAGAGGTCAGCGCCAGCATCAGAGACAGAACGCTGTGCTCAGAAACAAGCCTTGGCATCTGCTTTCCCCGGGGCCCCAAGGCCACGGAGATAAGAGACCTAAAGACAGGCTCCCCAGGGACAGCCTGGCTGTGCTCATCACAGTGTGTTCTGAGTTCCAGCTGGAGGCCACTGACCCGACACCCCTCCATCCCCACCCCAGCATCTGGAGGGAGAGAGAACACTTGCTTCACAAACGGCCAACCTTTCACCTTTCCTGTGAGGCTTTCCTGACCAAGTTTGGTTTCTGTGGCCATGCTCCTGGCTCCCAGAGCAAATCACTCAGTTCCCAGGGTTGGCAGTGGCTGGGCTAGGTGTAACGGATGCATGGGCAGGGAGCCAGCCACCAAGCAGTGGCGAGACATCTAACTACATACTGGGATAAGGGCTACGTCTAGCCTGCCTGGGCCTTATGGCTTGTATCTCAGTCATCTTTGTGTCCCTAGAACCAGGCACACAGTAGGCCCTCAGTCACACGTGTTACAAGAGCAGAGCTCAGTTCATGGAGAATAAGGCAGAACATCCTATCTGGAAGAGCAGGGTGGTAAGGCTCTCTAGCAGGCCCGAGCACGGCAAACACGGCACTATGGCCCTGGCAGGTCTTGCCCCCTCCCTTGCTGAACCATTAGATTGCACTCCTAAAGTTAGCCCCCAAGGTCCATTCCCTTATCTGACCACTGACTCCTTCCTGAGACTAAACACCAAGGTCCAACTATCAAACTTCATTATTCGGCTACACTGGCTGACCTGTCTGATTAGGACTTTCCAACTCCCTCTAGCAGAGACTTCCCCTTTTCTCCTTAAGAGAAGAGTTACTCCTGCAAAAACCAAAACAACAAAAACCACCTGCTGCTGCTCCTTGCTGTCTGCTTTTGTCTGATCCAGAGGCAGCCCCCTACCCCTGGGTAATAAATCTCCTTTCTGCTGAGAAACTGCTGTCTGGGTATGCCCTGTACTGACTCCAAGGGGCCCCCTATCCCCTACAATAAGGCCAGTGACAGGTTGAGATCTATCAAAAGAGGAAGGTAGGCAGGATGTGTGGGCACAATGGGGGATGGGCATTCATATCTCTGCCCGCTGTATCTCACCTGTGTGCCAATGAAGACCTGGGTGGGGCAGAAGTTCAGGGTTAGCCTGAGGCTCAGAGGCCCCCGAACTGAATCAAGCTAGCCATATCGAGCTGGGGGATTGGCTTGGTTGGTAAAGTGCGCTATGCAAGCAGGAGGACCTGGGTTCAGATTCCCAGAACTCACGTAAGAGCTGAGTATAGCTGCACACACTTGTAACCCCAAGGCTGGAGGGTGGGGGTGGGGACACGGAGACACAGGTGGATTCCTGGAGCTCATGGGTCAGTCAATCTAGCTGAATCAGTGAGCTCCAGGCTCAGTGAGAGGATCCAGTCAAAAAAACAAACAAAACAAAAAACCCAGTAGAGAGCAATGAAGGAAAACAACTGCCCTTGCTCTCTGGCCTCCAAATGCACGCGCGCGCACACACACACACACCTGTGGGAGAACACAAATGATGGTTGCATGAGAGGTACTTCCCTAGACCAGGTAACAAAGGTAGGTCTTGGGCCAGAGCGTGGCAGAGGCAGGGTGGGAAGCTCTTGGGACGTTTAAGGAAAGACTGAGCAGTGGGCTCAACTTCTTCGGAAGGAGAAATCGGGGAGAAAGGAGACCTCCAGGGCTCCAGTGGGGTGGAAATCATCTGGCAGCATGGGGCCAGACAACAGAGTTTCCAATTGCCTAGGTACTTCCTTCCAGGGACCCCATGTTCCAGAAACTTCCACAGTCATTTCCCCAAAGTCCCAGAGAGGAAAGACAGCACACTGTTTAATTGGCCCTCTCTTTCCTCTGGGAGTTTTTCTTGGATCCCTTTCTCGTATCAGTGCTGGGCTTAGGAAGCAAACGCCCAGGCAGCCAGGCAGGCAGGGGGTCGAGGTGGGCTGCAGGAACAGGGTGCCTGTGAATTCCATGGTCTCCCTGACTGCCACGGCATTGTCTGGGCAGATGCATGTGGGGCCTGGAGTCTCCATCAGGGCAAGGCCAGTGTTTGTTTTAGATAACACCACAGACTCAGTTCAGACAGCTCCAGGCCTCAAGAGCTCCATACTGGAGGGAAGAACAGGGACTGATAAAGAGGAGGCCAGCTCTTTGTGACAATACCATGGGTATTTCCTGGTGCCGAGTGCAGGCCGGGCCAGGCCTGTGTCTCATCACCACACGACACAGGGATGGATGTGGTGTTATCAGCCAAAGGGAAGGAAAAGGAGGCCAGGAAGGTGAAGGAGCCTGCCAACAAAGGCTAATCCATTAATGAGCCTCCTGGAATTTGAACCCAGGCATTCTTAAGTCTCCCTGAGAAAGCGAACTGCCTCTTTGCACGTGGGTGTGGCCATGTGTGCAACTAGTCATAACACTTCCCACAAGTGGCTCTTACTTGGATCACACCCAATCTAGAGCCAAATAACTGGGAACTCGTCCTACGTCACGTAAGTGGCTGAGGCCAGGACGGGCGCCCCAGTCTTTCTGTTTGCTTGTTCCTTCTTGCCAGTCAGTATGCTGAAAAATCAGGCCAGAAGACAGTGCTCGCCCACCCCCGAGAAGTCCGCACCCACCTCTCCGCCTGAATCATCAAATCCACCAAAACCATTCTGCAATGAAAGTCCGCCAACGGCTGCAGACACTACACCAGGGGAAGCCTTTGCACAGCAAACAGAGGACAGGAAGAGGAAACCGCGTGAGACAGTAAGCATTGGGAAAACATAACCAAAATGAAAACGAGATGATAGAATCCGTGCCAAGTCACCAACATGCACTCATCATGAGACTGGAATGTTCTGTGCTCTCAGAGTGGCTGGTATCAGGGATATAGGAGAGGAAGGGAGATAACTATCTCCCTCCTACCCCCGCCCATGTGCCGCCCCCCCAGCCCTGGTATTGGGGGTGGACCCAGGGGCTTGTGTATGCCAGGCCAGCATCTCCCCCTGAGCTGCCTCCCTAGTCTCGATAGCCGATTGTTCTTTACGGCGTCTGTACGGCTTCAATCGTCACAACAAATCTGTGATAAATATTTTAAGTATCTATCCTTGTTTTGCTTTTGAGTCTGGGTCTCATAACCCAGGCTGACCTTGAACTCAATATATAGCAAAGGATGGCCCTGAATTCCTGATCTTCCCACCTCTGCCTCCAGAATGCCAGGATTAGAGGAATGCAGCACCGTGCCCAGCTTTATGTTCTCATCTTATAAGATGTTGCCAGTCTGAAAGGTACAGCCGTCAGTGTGGTGCAGGCCCCAGGAGGCCCTTTGATAGAAGACATAACAGGCAAATAGGCTTAAGAGAGTTTAAAAGGGCTTAGGAGATGGCTCAGTGTCCTAGAAACATGAGGATCTAAGTCTGGAACGCCAGCACCCACATAGAGGCTGGGTGTGGCAGCACAGGCTTGTCACCCCAAAGCTGGGGGATGGAGACAGGTCAACTCCAGGCCTCGCTGGTCAACCAGTCTAGCACGAAGAGTGAGATCTAGTTTCAGGAAGAGACCCTGTTTCAAAAACATAAGGTAGAGGAGTAACTGAGAAAGATACTCAGTCTTGACATCTGGCCTGAACACAGATGTGCACAGGCAAGCGCGCGCGCACACACACACACACACACACTCCCACACACACCCCAAACAAACACAACACTGTACAAGACAGCTATCAGTCTGGTGGGTTTGTGGGGCAGGCTGTCTAGATGGTGAAATAGTATGAGCTAAAGCCAAAGGCATGGCCAAGTCTAAGGGCTGACAGAAGCCAGTCCCAGTAATCCCAGCACTTAGGAAGTGAACACGGAGGCTAAGAAACTGAAAATCATCCTTGGCTTCCTACGGAGCTCAAGGCTAGCATGCGCCAGGGACCCTGAGGGAAGGAGGGAGAAAGGAAGGCATGGCTCCTTCAGAAGACATGGTCTGGTCAAGGCTACACTTCGCCTTCATGCTAACACCGGCACTGTTGGGTCAGGAGCACACTCCTCCCTTGACACTCCAAATGCCTCACTTTGTCTCCCTAGCTCCCGAGAGCAGGCCCCTGGTTACCCTGGAGGTGCTAAGCACCCCGTGTTCCAGTGTCTGCCAGCTGTTAGCCCTGGCTCCTCCTGAGGTCTGAGGGCCGACCCTTTGTCTTAGCGAAGCTGAAACTGGCTGCTCCTTTGGAGGTTCCCAGGTATTTAAGACATAGCTGAAGAGCCACTTGGCTGGGGAAGGTGACCCTAGGACATGCCTTGGGAGTGTGTATGTGGGTGTGGGTGTCCTCAGTGATGTGGGACCCAGGGCTTGCCACAGGCCTCACTCCCAAGCAAAACCAGGCCTCTCCAGAGTAGATGTGGTTTAAAGAGAGCCAGGAATGAGACAGCACAGACTGAGTCTCCACGGCTCTCAGTCTGAACCCCTAGCTCCACCATTTCCTAGGAAACCCATTTTTGCCTCTGAGTGTCATTTGCAACAGAGTCACAGGCCTGGACCTCTGCGGATGCATTGCAAAAAGCCAATTAAAACCTTAGCACCTTACAGAAACACCCAGGACCACCTTCCCTGATAACTGGACCACATCACGCTGAGAAATAAGACAGTCTAGGATTTTGCCATCCTCTGATCCCTCGCCACATCCTTACCAGTGATCTGTGTGAGATTCCACGCTATGGAGGAGTCAAGAACCTGGAGCCCCCTCTACAGTCATGCAGTTCGCTAGGCAAGAGTCTGTTTGGAATTCACACAAAGCTATGCTTTGCTGAGCACTTCAGGGACCACGCAGGCCCCATGTTCTGCCTCTGAACTGCTGCATGAAGGGCAATACTCACCACAGCCTTCCCTGTCTACTGGCACTGAGAGCCATGTTTCAGGGGATTTGGAACTGTGGCATAGATTAGAGCCCTGTGTTAGCCGCCAGCTTGGTCTGCAGGGAGCATACCTGGCTTCAGAACTCTACAGTGTGGCCCCAATTCCGCCAGGCCCTGCTGTTCCCCAGGTCTTAACACTGCACAGGGCAGATCCCTTCCATCGACTTGACCCCGAGGGGCAGAGTGGATAGAAAGTCATAGCCCAGAACTGGAGGTCATGCCCTGTGAACCCTGACAACTTAGTGGGTAAAGCGATGGCCTGAGGGGTCCTGTGACCTGAGGAGCTGCTGGGGATGGTGAGGGAGAGGCTGGGTAGGCAGCTTGGCAACAACAGCCCTGGTCTGAGGCTGGGGGTGGGAAAGAAAGGGAAAGTGTCCTTAACCTACTTGCGTCTGAAGGACATGGCTGCCTAAAAACCAGCTGTTAAATCGGAATCATTCCCTATCTCCTGAGAGGACTTTCGTCGCTTGGAGAGGACCTGTCCTCTTTTAAGCAGCTCCTTCTGTGTCACCTACTCCTCAGTATGTTGAAGACAAGCCGGGTGCGGTGGCTCACCCGTCATCCCAGCCCTGGGAGGTGAAGACTGGAGGATTGTTTCAAATCCAAGGCCAGTCTGGAGTATACAGGGAGACCCTGTCTCAAAAATCCGAACAACTGCCAAGACACAGTTAAGTTTTCATGAGGCTAAACTGTGTCACTGACACATGGAGTAATAGATGTTTCACTATCTGGCCCTTCCCCAGTTTTGGGAGCCCCCTCCCCCTCAAGAGGGCAGAGGTCAGCAAGAGACGGAGCTGGAAAGGATTGCTTGAGGTCAACGCATGTGGTCTAACACACAGTGGGACTCCTGGGAGAGGAGGCAGTGGGTGGGCATGGTCTTATATATCAATCCGGAAAATAGCACAAACAACACGGACCTGGGGTCTAACCATGGACTCCACGGTCAAAGGGACTTTGGATAGTCAGGTGTCCTTCAAGGCTGATGACAGCCAGCAGCCCAGATGACTCTTACCTATAGAGTGACGAACTCTGATATGTTAGTATACATTTTTTTCCTGTTTTTTCTTTTTGAGACAGGGTCTCATGCATGAAGTCCAGGTTGACTTTAATTTATTTAATTTTATTTAATGTGCATAGATGTTTTGCCTGCATGTATGTCTGTGTGAGGGTATCAGATCTTGGGGGTTATAGACAGGTGTCGGGCACTGGGGACTGAACCTGGGACCTCTGGAAGAACCGTCAGTGCTCTTAATTGCTGAGCTATTTCTGCAGCCCCCAGGTTGACTTTAAATTGAACTTTAGATCTCCCCACCTCACCTCCCGAGTGCTGGGATTGCGGGCATGTGCAGATGCCACACCAGGTTCAACATGAGCTGGGGATTGAACCCGTGGCCCTGTGCTTGCCAGGCAAACATTCTAGCAACTGAGCTATATGCCCTGCCCTCTGGGACACCACCACTGATCAAAATGTAGTCTGATCTGGAGCGTCTCGCCTCCATTCCTCTCACTCACAACACTGGAGACTCAGTCCGTTTCAAAGAGCTCAGAGCTAGTGCAAGCCAGGCGCTGCGCTGTGCCTTGAAAGCTTTGGTGAGAAGCTGTGTGCCTGCTCAGTGCCAGTGGCCTCACACACGCTCTCAGTGCTGTGAACTGTGCGTGCGACTGATCTCATGTCACAGATGAAGAGACTAAAGCTCAGCGTTAACCAGCTCACTCGGGCTCGCACGGCGAGGGACATCTCCCTCCTCAGCCCTGTCGCTGGTCCCCCTGGTTCTTACCCAGCAGATGCTTGATGATGGCTTGATTGTGTTCCCAGAGGTTGCTGAAGGTCCCCCAGCGTGAATGTCCATCGGGCACGGGGTTGGCCTTGATCCAGCCCCCACAGGCGTAGCTGAAGAAGTCCTGGCAGGGGTCTACCGTGGGGTCCATGGAGTTTAGGATGGAGCTGGTCACTGAGACGCAGGCCTCACTCAGACATACTGGGGGTGTTCCTGCGGGTCAAGGACAAGAGGCCAAGGAGAGGTGAGCAGTGCGGGTAACCTGGAACCCAGGGTCCCAGGGGCCATAAGCCCCACCAGGTCTGGACCTAACTGGGCAGCTACTAGATCCCCTACGAGATACAAACTCGGCAGATTTAGCGTCTCTTGGTGCTTAGAATAAAACCTCTGTTAGCTGAGTAAACTCCCTTCCATGGTTTCAAAGAGCTTGGAGCTAAGCCGATTTTCTCTTAGCAATCTTTTCTCCACAAAGACTTTTGATCTTGATGCCAACAAATTCATTTGACTTTTCAATACAATTAACAATGAATGTCTTCCAGGTTCTCTCTCTGTATGTGCATGTGTGTGCGTGTGTGTGTGAGAGAGAATATTATGCAATGTACATGTCACACACACATGTGTGTTCATATACCATACATATGCACACATGTATACATACACACATACACAAACACACACATGCATGCACACAATTAGGGCAGAAAATGTAGCTCAGTTAGTAGAACCCTGGGTTCAGTCCCCAGTACCACATAAAACAGAACATGGTGGCACAGGACTTTCATCTTAACATTTGGGAGGTAGAGGCAAGAGGATCAGAAGTTCGAAGTCACCCTCAGTTACAAAGAGTTGTGGGAAGCCAGCCTGAGGTATATGAGACCCTACCTCAAAAAAAAAAAAAAAAAACAAAATTATTGGGCTGTTGGCATCCGAGTTGAATAGAATCTTCAAGGGCAGGGAACGGAGCCAGGGCCTTCCTTGCACATGGTAGATACGTGTTCTACCACTGAGTCACAGCCCATGGAGAGGCGTTCTGTGGCAGGGGTGACGGTGTCACTTACAGTAATACTCAGATCATCAGAGTCGCACACTCCAGTTCCCGGCCACGAGGAAGACCAGCACTTGAGGGGAAAAGGAACGTGTGCGTGTTTGAAAAGGGCAATTCGCTATTATGGCATAACTTCGTACTGGCAAAATAATACCCATTGTTTCACTCAGCCAACTGCAGGAAGTCTAGCCTGACAAGATCCTGGCTGGGAATGCCCAGAAGACAACAACATGAGAAGTCGAGCGGTGGTGACGCTGGTGACGCACGCCTTTAATCCCAGCACTTGGGAGGCAGAGGCAGGCGGGCCAGCCTGGTCTACAGAGTGAGGTCCAGGACAGCCAGGGCTACACAGAGAAACTGTCTTGAGATACAACAACAACAAAAACCCCAAACATCCCTGGTCCATCAGGAACTTAACGTCTATCTAACTGACTAATGAATGGTTTGGGGGTCCCCATCTGACCAACTGATATTTGGGGTCCTCTCATCTAAGTTCGCTGTTCCTCAGAAACCTTTCCAGGCCGTTTTGTGCTGTGCTCCTTCCTGCCTTTGCACCCGCCGTCCTTCCATGGACTGTGATACACCGCAGCCACATCCCTGTCAACCTCCCGGCAAGGGTATGAACTTGTTCTCACACAGCCTTTGTCCAGCCCCGTCCTGGGCATCCACTGCTGTTCAGTGGATGTTTGTGGCAAGAATAAAATGACCTACTGAATGAAAGTGTTTGAAGACCTGGTCACCTGCTGGAGAGGAGACAAATATTCCTTTCTTTTGGGACACACACAATCAGCCGAGAAGGCAGAAACCAGCTCAGACGCAATTTACTCATCTGACAGCACCTGGCCTCCATGCCATTTAAGGTGCTTTAATTCTTTAAAAACACATATTTATTGTGTGAGAATGTGTGTAAGCTCACGTGTGAATGTGTGTATGTGTGAGTGTACTGTGAGATTGTGTGCCACAACATGCGCGCGGAGGTCAGAGAATAAGCTCCAGGCACCAGGGCTCTCCTCCGTCTACCATGTAGGCTCTGGGGATTAAACTCAGGTCATCAGGTTGACAGCAAGTGCCTTTACCCACTTAGTCATCTATCTGGCCCTCAAGATGCTTTAAAGTGCTCTGCGGAACAGGGTTAGGGAAACAGGTTAGTCAGTAACCCCAGAACCCATGTACAAATGCCAGGAGTGATGGCACACACTTGCAATCCCAATGCCAGGTGCTGGAGACATGAGCATCCATGGGTTTGTTGGCAAGCTGGTCAAGCATAACAGGTGAGCTCCAGGCTAGTGAGGGTCACTATCATGATGAATGGTGTCCCTAAGGATGACATCCAAGGGTTGCCTGGCCTCTTCAAACACACACACATGCGCATGCGCGCGCGCGCACACACACACACACACACACACACACACACACACACACACACACTCCACAATCAAAAAACCAACAACAAAACTTCCCAATAAAGAGATGGATTGGTGGTTAAAGAATACCTGCTCCTCTTCCAAAGGACCCGGGTTCAGTTCCCAGCACCCACAAGGCAGCTCCCAACTGTCTGTAACTCTGGATTCTAATTTCCAGTATCTGCCTCTGACCTCTGCATGAGGTGCGCAAACACATAGGCAAAATGCTCAGACAGATAAATAAAATAAATAAAAAATTAAAAGTATTTTTTAAAAATTCCCAGAAGAACATTGCATTGGTTTTGTTGCCGTTTGGAAAGCAGCTCCAAGTCTCTGGAAAGGAGGCTTCCAAAGCAGGGAAACGGGTCAGAATGTCCTCAGGGGCCCAGACACTGCAGAGAGGTTAGGCTTCCAGAATCGTCTGAGGAGCTGCTTTGCCTGGCCTGGCTGTTTGCTCAGATGTGGCCAAAGTCAGGGCCTGCTGATGTACAATGAGGTTCTGCCAAGCCCCGAGGTGGCTGCTGTTTTCTCGGGTGCTACACAGATTTCCTGAGCCTTAGCCCAGTTCTACCCTAAGGCGAGAGGGCCATTCCATCCCTTGTCCAGGCTTGGAGGCAGAGAGAGGAATGGACCGAGGCAGACACTAGACTCCTCCCCAGGAGCCCCACCTGGCACAACAACAGCTGTGTGAGGTCTGGGTACCAAACTCAGGCTGTCAGGCTTGGTAGCAAGCACTCTACCCACTGAGTCATTCTGTCAGCCCCACCATGCTTCTTATCTAGGAGTTGTCCTTTGGGAGCTCTGAGTACTGAAGAAACCTGTTGGGGTTCCCAAGGGGAGTCCCAGGGCAGCATACTTGCTGAGGTCCAGCCTGCTTGTCATTTCTCGGCCAAGAGTGAGCAGACAGTTCTGGGCCCACCCTGATAGCAGGGTCAGAGGGACCCACCATGACAGCAGGGGCAGAGGGACCCACCGTGACGGCGGGATCAGAGGGACCCACCCTGACGGTGGGGTCAGGGGGACCCACCCTGACAGTGGGGTCAGGGGGACCCACCATAATAGGTCAGGAGGAGCCATCATGTGCCCATTCAGTGTGGAGGAGAGTCATGTATGCACAGAGACACACAAAGGCCCTGGGGCCTTTCCAAAGAAGCTGCCTGCCCTGGAGTACACTGTGATTACAAAGAGAGGTGGGGCCCTGGCTCTGGATTCCTCTGAAACCTGGAAACTGGCGAGCAAACCCAGGCTCCCACTCAATCCCCCTGGCCTGCAGCCTTGGCTGAGTTGGTCTCAGTGCCTCCGCCACACCTCACAGGGCTCCGGGGAGGAGGAAATAGGTTGCGCGTGTGAGGAGAGGGTCCATGGGAAGCACTGGTAAACAGAAGCCATGACTGACTAGGAATGGCAGGAAGTCACAGAGCCAAAGCTAACTGAAAAAGTCCTCGGGGACACCAGATACACGTCATCAGAGTCACCCCTCAAACTGGCATCCCTTAGCCCCATTTAGGGAAAAAAATACCCACGTAATATTGGAAATGAAGAGGTTTGTTCAGCCATTAAGTTGCTGGACCAGGGTGTGAGCACACGCCCTTTTCATTGTGTGGCCTTGAGGCAGGGTCTAATGTAGCCTAGAAAGGCTTTGAACTCACTAAATGGTCCAGGCTAACCTTAAAATCCTTATCCACCTGCCTCAGCCTACCAAAGTGTCGAGATTATAGGCAGGAGCCATCACACTCAAATTTGTCCTTCTGACTTCAAAACCTTTACAGTACCCCTTTCACCCACCTGTCTGCACCCCGAGCCCCTAGGCATCTGTCTCCTTGGCTTTGGAGGTCAATCTCAGCTTGAACCGAAAGACCCCAGCCTTGCACCGAGTGACAGGCGGAAAGGATGGTTACGCCTACCACAAATAACAGATGCACCTACTTGTCCGGTACTGGATACCCAGGGCTGCCAGGCAGGCCACCAGCCCTGCCACCAGAAGTGCCACCAGCACCACCAGTCGCTTCTCCACCGAGGTCCGAGCTGCCCAGCACCTCTGGCCGCTCCGGGGGCTTCGAAAGTTCACCTGCAGGGAAGGAGACAAGAGGGGTGGCAAGACTGTGAGCCCCGAGCCCCCCTTCTCCAAGGGGAAGGGGTTCTGCTGCAGGCCCAGACCCTGGGGAGGCATCAGGCTGCCGGTCTGTCTCAGGGGTGGGCCAGTTCCCACAGAGGCTGCCTTAATCCAGGAACAGAACCGCCACCCCGGGCAGTAGCTTAGATTTGCGCTCAGAAGTCAGAACTAGCAGCTCAGCCCAGGAGGGCTTGTGTTTTCTGTGACACCCGATACCGGTAGATGAAAAAAATCTACAGTGTTCCCATTTCTCCAGTAAGGAGCTCAAAAAAAAGAACAGGATGTTTGGACTCGAAGGCATTCAGAGGGCGGCCAGCTGGGCCCTCCTCGGAGCTCCCGCATCTACAGAGCCAGACGAGCAAGACATGACCGATCACAGCTCTTGCTTCCTACAAGTGGGGACACATTCGGCTTCTCAAGCCTTTCTAATCCGATCAGGGCTGCCTGCCTCGTCGCTTCTCTTTTTACAAAGGAGGAAACTGAGGGTCCCGGTCTCCTGTCACATAGGTGAATGGGCAGCTCTGAGATCTGAGGTGGTCTGTAGATCCAGAGCCCACTAATGGGCCAGAGACATGGGCCTCAAAAAATGGCCAGGGAAGACAAGACAAGAAATAGCTTCGTTTGGGCAGATCTTCGAAGGGAGAAAAATGTGCCAGGCCCCCGTCGTCTGGCTAAACAGGAAAGGAGGCACAATGGGGGGAAGTGGAGGGTGTGGCAGGCCCTTGGGGGCAGGGTACTCGAGGAGGGACATGCCTGCCAACAGCACTCAGGACCCTCAACCCACGCTCTTCTTCACACCCAAAGTCAGCCTGGGGGAGTGAGGGGTGGGGAGGTCTCTTCTGTTCCAAGAGGTACTTCCTGCAAAAGCCAGGAGGGGCAAAGCCAGGAAGAGTCCCCAGAAGGTAGGGCTGTTCAGTGACGTCACCCTGGACGAACAGCTGGGCACCGATTCAAAGGGGAAGAACTGGATTCCTCTGTTTTCATCAACCGCTTACAGCCAAGATGGGAGACAGATAACGAACAGATGGGCGGGCATGGAAGGCTTCCTGGAGGAGGTGGTGTCTGGGTTGGAGGTGGAGATAAGATGGCCGGGGGTGCAAGGCATGGCTCTGAGAAAGAACAGGAACTTCCTCCACAGGACTGGCGAGAGATGTCGCTACACCTGCCCTTTAGGGTGAACAAGGAGCAGGGAGTGATGCTCGCAGGGAACAGAAGAGGAACAACAGACATCCCTGGCATGCCAGGGGACCTAGCGATACCTGATTTCGTCTGACTCCCCACACGGCTGTGCAGGGGCTGCCCCCACTGCGCACAAGATCTAGGTGGGGCACCCTAGGGAAGGGCATCTTAGTCATCCTGGGGTACCCCCTAGGTGCTAAGAGAGAAAGAGGAACACGGGGACTTCTTATGGAAGAAAAACTGGGATCTAAAACTGAAAAGGGGACACCAAGAACTGGGACACTCTGTGACCGCCCAGGAGGCGTGCACCCCATGGCGGTAGCCAGCTGGTAGTGGGGTGGCCAGGTGGTGGCGGGGCCGCTTGAAGAGATCCTCTCATCTTTCTCAAACAGGCTTCTGACCAGGGTACTCTCACCTGCTCGGAGACAGCCTGGGGCGTGTGCTCCCGTGTGCACGGCACCTTTTGGCCATCTTACTTCACTCAGGTTTATCTCAGGTTCTGGTACACAGAGGCCCCAAGGTCTTCAGCCAGGTGCAGCCTTTCCCCGGGGACACTGACATCAGTGGCCCTTCACCTGGATGATCTGCTCCAGGACTTGTCCCAACCTTCCTCTTCCATCTCGTAGCCTCTCCGGCCCTACGGTCATGGCTCAGTTGACAGAGCATGAACACAGGGGGACCTTGGTTTAAGAGGCCTCCTCTGCTTGGTGCCAACTCTGGGGAGCTGGTGGGACAGACTGTTCGGCTTGGGGAAAAGCAGGGGAACCACCTCATCGGGACACCAAAGGGCTGTGGTAAGGGGAACGAGGAGAAAGCTAAGTGCTGAGACATCAGGGAGATGAGAGAGGATGGAAGAGACGGCAGATAAAACAAACAGATAGCAACTTAGGAACACTTGAGCGCTGACGTTTGGGCACCTAGCACCCATTTGTTCTGTCTTGTTGACTGGTGGGGGAGCTCCCAGGAACAGGTTCCAGTGGGAGCTCTAGAGGAGACACAGCTAGTGGGGGGTTAGGGGACGGATGCGGGAGGGCAAACCAAGAACCATCTCTCTATAGAGATCATGCAGTCTTGTCCACGAGGCCCTGCCACCTCCCCTACCAGTCGCCGTTGCTCCACGTCAAGCTAAGTGTTTAATCTAAACAGATGGCATCCATTGTGAATTAAATTAGAATTAACTCAGAATTGAATTAAAAAGCCACAGTTCCAAGTAAGACCAGCGAACGGGATTTGAAAATAGGGTCATTAGCTTTTGTCATGCTTATTGCTTGTCTTTCAAGGCTGGGCCAAGCACTTCTAGGTTTCTGGACAAGCCTTGCCTCTGAGGGCAGAGGGAATTCAGAGCAGTTCCTGGGAATAAAGAGTCACCTGGAAGTTCTGGGTTGGGAGCAGGGGAAGGTGGGTAAATGGTGGTATGGTAGACAGGTCTGGGTGGTTTTAGGGTAAAACTCTGTCCCTTTTCTCTGAGCCTCCAATACATGTGTCCGGAAGTGGATTCCATGAGATGAGAAAGAGAACAAGGAACTATGTTAAGTGTTTTCATGCTTTCTTTCAGTAACGAGGGCATGTCAATCACAGGAGACCACGCTATGGCCACCTGGATTAGTGGCAAGCAGCCCAATCCATTTTGGGAGAGGTGACTGGGAAGTGGCTGTTGTCCAAGTCACAGAGCTGACACCTCGAAAACAGATTAAAGTCACTGGACTCTGAGCCCACTGGTAGGCTTAGCATCCTATTTGACACTGTGAGGTAGAGACAGAAGGATGCCCTCCCAAGAGAGAAGGGGAGGGAGATGAGGAACAGGGAGAGGGAAGGAGCTCGAGGTGGGAGGGAGAAAGCATAGGTGTGTAGCGCCTGGTGTTCCCAGGGTTTGCAGAGCGCGGGAACAAAGCCTATTAGAAGCGGGGATAAATATTTGGTTACAGAAGTTGAGTGCCTGGCTCACCTAGGCTTGTAGCAAGAACGAGTTCTACAGGTGAGGAAGGGTGTCTGCCCCGGGGCCCTGGAGAAGAGCCAGCAGTGCAGGGGTGGGAACTGGGCTAAGCCTGCTTTCAGAGTCTAAGGGCCCCCAGCAACCTGGCTTCAGAGAGCAGCAAACAGGGGTTGCCTGCCAAAGTGCTGGCAGGGAGCCTACTCCTCACAGCCCAGAGGCCCAGCATCGTGATGGCTGGCAGGGGGACCAGGCTCTCTGTCACAGACTCAAGTCTTTCAGAGCAAGCGGACCATGACAGCTCAGCCTCACGGGAGGCCCTGCCTCTGTGGAGAGATCATCTGGGGAAGTTACTTCCAGTAAAGTTTCCATGAGGTAGACTTCCGGCTGAGGCCACTGAGGTCAGTTCTGAGCAGAACTCTGATGCCTTACCAACTCTGCCCGAGCACCACCTGCCAAAAGGCTCCTCTAAAGGCCTGACCTTGGAGAGACTGGTGACACCTAAATACCCCTCCTGTGGGAGTGGACTTCAGAAAAATCAACCTTTAAGAGGAATCGCAGACTCAGGAAATGTGTGTGTTCCCAGAAGGAATAGGCTGCTCTCCAGCAGGAGGGAAACGAGGTGAGCCAGGACCCTGGGAGTGTGCCAAGGCAGCCTCTGGGCCTGTCTCCCAGCTCTAATACTAGGAATACTGGGGTGAAGTCCCCAGGTGTGACCATGTCAGATTCTAGAACCTGCCGGCCAAGAGTCTTACGCTGTAACTGGTCAACAGAGCTGCAGGTGCCTCCTGACAAGAGGAAAGTTGTCTGAGAGTCTTAAGTGGGTCTGTCCTTCACATCACTCTCCTAAGACATCCCTATGCAGAGCTATGTCATGCTTCTGGGACTTTCATATCTCAGTTTTCCTTTTCTTATTTTTTCCTAGAAGTAACTGGATGTTTTTCAAAGGTTTTGGTAGGCAGCTGTGGCCAGGCCCCTCAACTATTTTCCTTCAGGCAACTGCAATTGGGGTGTGGGTGTGCGCGTGTGTGTACCCTCGTGTAAGTGCGAGAGAGAGAGAGAGAGAGAGAGAGAAATGGGGGGAGGAGGTAGCTGGCATTTACAAAGCAGAGATTTGAAGGAAAATGCTACTATCACAGGGTATCCCAGAGGTATCAGGCACGTTAAGTTTCTGCAACAGCTAGACTCATTTTCAAAGCACCGGCATGACATTTTTTCTTAAAAACCAATATTGCCTCATTTGAATCTTGGCTCTAAGAGGTGGATTGCCAACAATAACCCATCTTGTAAAGAAAGCTGTATGAGTAAGGTTCTTTTAGGTTTCTAAAGCCGATGACAGACAGATGACAGACAGACAGGGCTGCATGGCTTTAAACTTGTCCTTAGAGTGCTGAGGCATGGAGCTGAAGAAACAGGAAGCCCCAGGTTTGGTCCCCAGCACTGACTGACTTGGGTTTACTCTGGGGATGTCATGGAGGCTCAAAGCAAGACTTGCAGGGCACCTAGAGAAACGGCTCCAAATTCTCAGCAACCTTTTTGAGGGAGAGTCAGGAGATTCACCTACACAGGCAACTTGCTGTGGAGACACCAAGACTGAGGTTCAACCTACACAAGGATGCCTTCATACCTGTGCTGTGCCTCACTCAGCTTCAGCGCCTACGATATGGCTACCGTGTGGCTACCAGCCCTTACCTCGTGGGTCACATAACAGTGATCCTAGCAGTGACACAGGTCACTCTATTTTCTCTTGTCCTGTCTTACAGATGTGGGCTGGAAGAGACTCTATGGCTTGCTCAGAGTCTCCAGTGGAGTCAGAATTCACAGTCAGGCCCCTGGCTTCAGAGAGGGAGAGAGACAGAGACAGAGAGTTCTCTGTGCTCCAGGGGAACAGCGCTCAGATGAGCACACCGCTGATGTGGAAAGCTATCCATCTACATACACCTGGGTGAACCGCTGCAGACAGCGTATTATTTCCCTGTGAATTCGGAGTTGCTGTCAAGCTGATACACTTAACACCTTCTAGGAAAAGTCAGACTGAAAGAGACGGTGGATGGGAGAGGGTTGCTTGGCCCCTCATGAGGAGTCCACAGGAAAGAGGTCCCAGACAGGCAGGGTGTGACTGTCCTGAGGTGAGCTGTCAGTCTTCCCAGGTTTCTTCCAATGCAGGTAGGGGAAGTAACCCTACAGCTTAGAGGAAGTCCTGAAGGTTGTGTGGGATGCTGCAGGGAGGGGGCCATCCCAGTGAGCGGAGGCACTGGGGAGAAGGAGCATGGAGTCTACAGAGGAGACCAATGGGGCTTACATCGCTAACCGGAGGAGAGCGAGGCAGGCCTGGCAGGCTGAGCCTCCACTCCTTCTGTGAGATAAGTTTTGATTAGGTGTCCTTCACAAGGTACCCGAGACTCTTTTCTGTCCCTCCCTTGGCCCGCACAGCAGAAATCTTCTTGGTCCTGGCTCTCTCGGGGATGATTTCTCAAGAACCGGATCCCAGAACTGCCCTGGGTGTTCCTATTCAAAACTCAGTTTACCTACCCATGTCTAAACCCTACCCACAGAGAGGGTTTGGCCATAAAGGTCTGCCCCGGGGCAGAGGAGAGGAGAGAGCCAGGCAACAACCCTCATGCAAGACACTGTCAAGCCAGGAGGCGATGTGGAGTCTCTGCGAAATTCCCACAGGGGCAGACCCTAGAAGGAAGGAACCAGGCTTCCGGAGTAAGCTGGCAAAGGGCAGAGGTGGGGGAATGAATGGGGGTTGGGTCATTCCTTTCTCCAGTTAATACAGGTAGTCAGGGAGGAGAGAGAGAAATAATGAGACAGTGCTCTAGGGAGGCAGGACATGCCATGCAGAAGCTAAGACAGCTTTAGACTGTCGGTGCTGAGAGCTGGGCCCCTGTTACCGGGGTGGGTTCCCCACCACCATCGCCAACACCCCAGCTGTTCTGTGACCTGGAGGATCTCGGGAAGGATGAAACTGTAGGTGGGATGGAAGGCAGCCTCTGAGTGCGCTTCTTTGGGGGCTCAGAGCTGAGGGGTGCACGTCCCACCTTCTTCCCCTCCCGGCTAAGTGGGGGCGGGGCACAGCTGAACTAGCAAAGGTCAGAGTTCCTACCTGTAAGCCATTGGGGTACACCTCGCCCTCAGAGAGTGAGTCCACCAGGTCCTCTTCGTCCAGCGTGGCCCGCTTGTAGGATGACATCTGCAATGCCAAGTGCAGTACGGACTCCCTCAGCGTCTCCATAGCCAAATGGGGAAGCGGGCCCCGGAGCCCCGCCCCACCCCGGCCACCCGAGATCAGCCCACGGATGGCTGGCCCTCCCTGTGCACCACACCCGCCTCACCCGCAGAGAGGACAGAGCAGCGGCCAGCGGCGGCCATACGCTCCGCATGCTGTGCCCCAAGTTGCCCAGAACGGATCGGATCCCCTGGTATCTCCACACGCTGGCTGCCGGGGGCGGGGCCCGCTGGGAAGTGGGCGTGGCCTGTTGGACACAGGTCTCTCCCTGGTCTTCCGCGTTCAGGATGGGGACCTCTTTCTTCACATGCCCAGCCACTGATCACAGCTGGCAGGATAGAGCCCCATAGAGGCTTCATTCATAATGGGACCCCCCCCCCAATGGCAGAGACCAAGAGGCAAGGTCAGCAAAGGCTAGACGGGTCAAGACACATTGCTTTGCCATTGGCCCTTAGGTGAGACAAGGGGTCTTCCGTCTAGCTAGAAAGGCTTGCAGGGTGGGGGTGGGAGTGAGGGGTGGAGATGGAGGCAGGAATCCCCCCCCACATCTCAGTTCCTTTCCCCTCTAATTCGGGAGTTTTAAAGCCATAGTTCTGAGTGAAGTTCACACGAATCTAAGAAAGTCCCCTGACTGCTGAGTGACTCTGGAGGTTTCTGCTTTCCAAAGACCCATCTCTCTCTCTCTCTCTCTCTCTCTCTCTCTCTCTCTCTCTCTCTCTCTCTCCCCCCCCCCCCATGCAGGCAAAACACCAATTCACATAAACAAAAATAAATTTTTTTTTAAAGGTGTATGAAAGTCAGGCAGTGATGGTGCACACCTTTAATCCCAGCACTTGGGAGACAGAAGCAGGCAGATCTCTGTGAGTTTGAGGCCAGCCCGGTGTACAAAGTGAATTCCAGGACAGCCAAGGCTACATAGAGAAACCCTGTCTCAAAAAAAAAAATGTGCATGAATGTTTTGTCTGTCTGTTTGTATGTGTACCGCATCCGTGACCGTGAAGGTCAGAATGGGGACTGGATCCCAGGACTGGAGTTATGGATGGTTGTGAGCCCCAGTGTGGGTGCAGGGAACTGAACCTAGGTCATTCAGAAGAGCAGCCAATGTTCTTAGCCACCGAGCCATCCCTCCAAAGCACCACATGTTGGGCATGTATACAGGTGAACCAGTGTGTATGGGGGGTGAGTGGCTGTCTAAGGTAGGGGAGGGGTTAGTGAGGAAGGTGGATCCTGGGGTTTCCCAGGCTTTATGGGCCAGCAAGATGGCTCAACCAGGTAAAGGTGATTGCCGCCAAAGCCAGCCACTAGAGTTCATCCCTAGGACCCTCCCTGTGACAGCCCACTCAACTGCCAGAGTCAGCCCGCCATTGTAAACGACATACTCATTACACTACACTTGCTTCAAAGTCCTTTGTGTTCCCCAACCTTTTGCCAGGCTCAGGGCTGCCCCTCCCTGGCCCTCCTCTTCAGTTACCACCCACCAAGGCCCCAGATCTCTCCCCTGGCTTTTGTTCAGATCTGCGAATACCTAGGCTGCTCCTTCTCAGCCAAGTCCTTTGTAGCTGCTGCTCCCTCCATCTGGAACATTCTTTTCTGGCTTTTGCTCCTCCCACAGGCAGCTCCAGTCTCAGACTAAATGCCACCTGCTCAAATGTCCAAAACACTCTAGGTAGCTGCTCACATTCTCTTACAGAAGCCTCTTCCTTTCCTTATAGACGTGATTTCGGTCTGTTACATTTGCTTTGTTTTGGGAGATAGGGGTTATTACGAGGCCTAGACAAGCCTGGAACTCACGATCCTCTTGCCTCTACCTCCCCAGTACTGGGATCAGAGGTGTGCACCTCCACATACACCCACCAGCTCTTGGTTAACATTTTGTCTCTGTTTTTATGTGCTGACTACTTGCTGCTCTTCCCCCCTCTCCCCCTAGACCTGTGAGCTTTGCCTACAGCAGCGGGGCTCCTGTGGGAGACTTGCCATCCCCAGACGTGGAGCAGGTGCTCAACAATAGTTCTTCAGCTGAATGGTGGAGCAAGTCGCGGTGCCTTCGAATTCTCACGAAAGCCTCAGTGTCTAATGTACTACCTGAGAGCACACAGAACACAGAAAGACAGCCAAGGGACACCGGTCCTGGGGAAAGCAAGGTATGTGTGGAGGGGAAGCATCTCTTTCTAAAGATTCATTTATACGGGGGGCTTCAGAGATGGCTCAGTGGTTAAGAGCACTTGCTGCTCTCCCAGAGAACCCAGGTTCAGTTCCTAGTACCCCACATGGCAGTCACAACTATCTGATCCAGTTCGAGGATCAGATGCCCTCTTGTGGCCTCAACAGGCACTGCACGCATGTGGTGCACTTATATGTTAAGTAAAATGTTAAAACAAAACAAAACAAAACCCCCTGCAAACATGAAATAAAACTTTAAAAAAGATTTGCTTTTGGGTGTAGGGACACACACCTTTAATCCCAGCACTCAGAAAGTAGAGGCAGGTGGATCCGAGTTCAAGGCCAGTCTGGTTTAAAAAATGAGTTCCAGGACAGCCAGGGCTACAGTAAAAACCATTGGAGAAAAAAAAGATTTACACACTCTTAGTTCATGCATATAAGTGTTTTGCTTGCACATATGTATGTATACCATATGGAAAACTGGTGCCCAGAAGAGGGCACTGAGTCTCTGGAACTGGAAACACAGATAGGTGTGAGCTGCCATGTGGGTGCTGGGAACTGAACTTGGGTCCTCTGCAAGAGCAGTCAGTGCTCTTAACTCCTGATTCATCTCTGCAGCCCCACCTTGGGGGTATGGAAGAAAACCAAATTCTTGACACGTCTGCCTCTCTTTCACTGGGTGGAAGATTTCCTATTACCTCACTCAGGGAGAGGAAGACACTTTCCCAGGCATCCAGACTCATGAGGTCCCCTCAAAAGCAAGAGATTTGGCTGCATTAAGTGACAGGCGCTAATCACCTGAGGAAAGCCCTCCCCCCCCGGAAGAAGAGCACTGGCCCCCCAACACTCCCCTGGGACCTGGGAGGGCAGAGCGGTAACAGTTCCTACTCTCAGTCTGGTGTCCTTTCCCTTTGCTGTGTTTCCTCGGCCCCTTTTATGCAGACTGAAACCGAAGCTAAGGGAAGTAGCTTGTGGGCGGGCAGGTTAAGCAATGGCTCCTCCCACTTCAGTTCATTTCAGAGACCTCCCCTTCTGGGAAACCTCCTGACCACTGACAGCATCTAGTCCAGAGGTGTCCTCCCAGGCCCTCCAACCCCCGTGCTGCCTCCTCAGAGCAGAAATCTCAAGATAGGAGTGGGCTAAAGACAGAGCACGGCCTGTTTCCTCAGGGGCCTGGTCTGGGGCTACAGCCTCTAGATGTTTGAGCAAAGGTGCTTACGGGTGGGTGGGAGGACAACCATGTCCCATCCATCCCAATGGGACGTCTATCTAGTGACTAGACGACATGAGGCTCATATACCTCTCAAGAGAAGTAAGCATTGCAAAAAGCTGTGGATTTCTCAGCCCACAAAAGCCCCGCCCCATTTTTGTAATGTCAGCTGAGGCCTGAAGTGAAATTTCACCTACCTCGGAGGTGTGGAGCATCTTATCCCACCTCTCCTTAGTGGGGAGCGTGTTATGGCTGAGTGGGGGACATCCAGCAATGGTTGTCCTCTCTCTGGACCTGCCAAGTACTCCACAGACGACGACAGGTCCCCACAGCCACCTGGGCTGGCCCAGCAGGTGTGTTTTCCATTTATAGAGGGAGGAAGGTGAGGTGGTGGCCGGACCCTACACCTACTGGGTATCACTTAAGATGTCTTAAGTGTCCCTTTGGTCTCACTCAGTACTTCATCCCTTTCAGGCAACATCCTTATCTCCACTTCACAAACAGTTGAGTGAGGGTCGGGGAGAATTCACCCTCCAGTGCCCTGGCTGAACCATGAGGTAGCTAGGACACAAGCTTTTTTTACCTTCCTGTAAACTCACCCATACTGGCTTCATTAAGTTGTCTCAAGGAGGCCAGGCCATAGAGCAAGTCAGTCAGTACCAGAGTCAGGTCACAAGCAGGGGCCCTGGATACCAAGGCCTATGTTCTTTGTGCAAGGCAGGACTACTTCCGGTGGGGACCTCCTGAGTCTGGAAGCCCTGGGAAGACCAGACCCTGGGCTGGCGGAACAACCAAGGCTTGCTTTAATGGCCTCATTTGTGGTTATATGGGCACCACACCCTGCCCTTGGGAAAGCAGAACTGCTGCTTTGTGGGGACCCCCCCACCCAGAAATCTGGGCTGCATCTGGGCCTGGTACGCACAGAACTGCTTGGCTGAGACCAAGAATGGTGAAGTGGAAACGGCAGCTCCCTGCGGAATGCAGGTCTGGGGTCCCCGACGCCCCCGGGGAAAGTGATGAAAACCAGATGAGGAAGATGTGCCCGACCTGGAAGCCTGCCCTGCAGCGGCCATTGTGGGTCTGGGATGAGCACAAGCGAGACCCAAAGATGCTTCCATGTTTCTGATGACAAGGCTTTCCTCACTCAGATGACCCTCACGGTTGGTTTGCCCAAGGCAGAGATCTTCCAGGAATCTTGGAGTGGGTCAGGCGTTGGCAAAGGGTGGCATTTTGCGCCTGGGCCGAGAAGCCACACCCTGAGCTGTTTTCACATGCTACATCTCCACTGCTTAGGGGGCCACTCTCGCGGCCAAGCACCCATCAGCTGTCCGCCAGCAATAGGCTGGGATCTGGCAGAAGCTACGTGTCACCCGGTACACACTCAACAGGCATGAAGATGGAGCTAGCGAAAGCTCTCACTGAAACTTCAGTCTGCTAACCCATTCTGCCACTTCCCAGGGGCAGGGAAGTGCCAAGTCCACAGCAAGTGCCCGTGGTAGTCCTACCACTATCAGATAGTGTGTGTGTGAGCCCGCAGGCCAGAGGACAACCTCGAGTGGGGTCCCACAGGCATGGCTGCCTTTTTCACTGAGACAGGGTCTCTCACTTGGCTGTAACTCCCTGAGCAGGACGGACCGGCTGGCCAGAGAACCCCAAGGAGTCTTTTGTTTCTACCTCCCCAGCTCTGGGATAACAAGCCCCCACCTCTACACTTGGCTTTAATACACACACACACACACACACACACACACACACACGTATATATATTCTATTTTATGTTTTTTGGTGTTTTACCTGTGTGTATGTCTGTGTG
This sequence comes from Microtus pennsylvanicus, assembly GCF_037038515.1. Lineage (NCBI taxonomy): Eukaryota > Metazoa > Chordata > Mammalia > Rodentia > Cricetidae > Microtus > Microtus pennsylvanicus. The sequence continues at coordinate 69,224,225 of NC_134591.1, read as the reverse complement.
AGGGTGTCTGATCTCCTGGAACTTAAAGATCTCCTGGAGTTACAGATAGTTGTGAGATGCCACATGGGTGCTGGGAATTGAACCTGGGTCCTTTGCAAAAGCAGCAGCCAGTGCTCTCAACTGCTGAGCCATCTCTCCAGTCCCAACATTTGGCTTTTTACGTGGGCTCTGGGTACTGAATGGACGTCCTCCTGACTGGATGACAAGCATTTTAATGACTGATCACTCCCCCCCCCCCCCCCCGTAGCTACTGTTGTTACTTCTAAAACAAGGTTCTCACACTGTCAATTGATCCCTGCAATGAAACACAGGGCTGGGGACGTAGCTCAGCAGATGAGCATGAAGCCCTGGGTCCAGTCACAAAGTGGGTATGGTGGCACACACCTGTAATCCCAGGACTCAGGAGGTAGGGCAGGAAGAAAAGGAGTTCGAGGCTATTCTTGACTACATAGTAAATCCAAGGCCACCCTGGAAGATAGAGACCCTGCTCCACATACACCAAGCAAGGAAGGAAGGAGGGAAGGAGGAGGGAGGACAGAAGGGAGGAAGAAAAGAGATGTCAGTATCAGAATGGGGATAGAAGGCCATTCTGACTATATAAGACTGTCTTAGGGCTGGAGAGATGGATCAGCGGTTAAGAGCATTGCATGCTCTTCCAAAGAACCTGAGTTCAATTCCCAGCAACCACATGGTGGCTCACAACCATCTGTAATGAGGTCTGGTGTCCTCTTCTAGCAGGCATATATACAAACAGAATATTGTATCCATAAAAAGACTGTCTTAAATAAAACAATAAATAAAAATAAATGTAACTGGCTAAGGCTAGCAACCTGCTTGCATGCCCAAGGCCTTGAGTCTGAGCAAGCACTAAGTAGTAGTAGTAGCAGTAGTAGTAGTAGTAGTAGTAGTAATGTAATAACTGGCCACCCCCCCCCCACGCTGCTGACTCTCGACAGGCTCTTTTATGCCCTTATCTTATTCATGTCTATGATCATCTTGTGGAACCAATCCTGAGACTCTTATTTCACAGGTTTGGAAACTGAGGCCTGCCAGTTAACACAACTAAAACTTGATCTCAGATTTTCTTCATCTTCTCTCATTTCCCCTTTTCTTGTTGCTCCCCACAACAGGGCCTGGCACTTGGGCAGGGCTCTTTGGAGACCACAGGCCACTCCATCTGAGCTGTGGGAATAGAGGGCTAGAACTTGGTAGGTGAGGGAAAGGGACTTGGCTTTGTGCCACCAACCATTCTGGTGGCACTGGCCTAGCGGGGTAAGGGGATATTGGGCGAGAGGTGGAAGGCAGGGAAGGGCTAAAGCCGAGGTTCAAAGAATCACCATAGGTTACAATAAAGAGGGGAGATCAGGTTGCGGGCAGCTTCCTTTGAGACACATGGCAGCCCTCCTGGGAGTGGGTCACTATGATCGGTCTGCAGTATAACGGAGACTCTACAGATGTCCACTTGGCCCATTGTGATTTGTGTATCTACACCCTGAGGAGTGTTGTTGTTTTGGTGCCTATGGTAGAAGTGGTCCATGCCTGGCAGGCCATCTCCCCTTCTTCCCTAGTGTATGGGTGACCCAATGTACTCGCTTTCCCCTTGCCGGGTATCCCCACCCGTCACCTGTGGCCTCCATGAACAGCCTCAGAGGCTCAGCTCCTCCAGGAAACCTTAACTTATTAGATTCCGAGTCCCTGGCTCTCCCGGTGGCTCATCTCCTACTGAACTCTGGGTACAAAGATGCAAATTACCTGACAAGATCCAGCCTGTCTCCTGCTAACAGACTGACTTCCTGGGGCTACACAATGAAAACTGCTGGCTGGCACCTCCATCTTCTCTCCGCCCAAGGATCGAACTTAGTATCTCTCTTGCTTAGTATCCCCCCCATGCACATTGGAACCACAGTGAAACACAGGGTCGGGTCCCCTAAGCACGGGTTTCCTGCTCCCAAGCCTTTGTATGACCTCCGATTTCTTGACCAGTAAACTTCTCGGCTTAGATATCCTCCTCCAGGCAGCTTTCCAGGACTTCACCAGGACCCTTCCGCTCTCCTCTCAAACAGGCCTTCGCTAAGTATCACACTCTAAGCACAGCGCGGCTTTTACATCTCAGTTCCTTCTGTGCTTTGATCCCCCCCACACACCTCATGGGGATGGCAAGAGCATGTGGGGTCTTTATAGGTTCTGGGCGAAGCAAGGCACATAGGCTCCTTAGCTCGGTGCCAACCAGGCAGGGAAGTGACATCCAGTCACTGTCCTCTTGCATGTAGTGGACTGAGAAAGTGCCCGTTTTTCAGGAGGGAGGAGGACCCACACGTGAAAATCGGAGGTTGGTAGAGGGTGTTCACACATACCCGACAGTCACACACCTGGAAAGCCAGAGTCTGGGTCCCCTCCCTGGGGGTTCCAGCCCATGGCAGATAGTTCTACCGTGACAAGAGCAGCCACCATCTCCCACCTTCCCACCTCGCACCTGTCTGGTATTGTCTGCCTCGGGCATCGCTCCCTGGGTCTTCTCAGAGCACTGTGTACAAAGCAGACCAGTGAGCTGGCCCTGAATCCGGAGCCACCAGCAGATGCCTGTACCTTGATGCTCCAGCACCCTTGTGAGGAATAACCCAGCTGGGTAAGTCCCAGGCTGAAGAGGCCAGGGGTGCCGGAACAATTCGCTGACCTAATCGTGTAAAAACACAGGACAAAGCGAATCTGTCTGGTTTAATGATATTTATAACGTGCCTGACCTGCTTGGTAATTAGGTTCACGCAGGAAGCAGCTTGTGAAGTGGCGGTAATTAGTATTTGTGTTACCCCTGGTGGGCAGGCGGTGGCTGGGGAGAGGAAGAAACAGATGGGACAGGAAGCTTAGGCGCACCCCAGATTCGTGAACTCCATGTCAACCAACTTATGTGGACAATCCTATACAGCCCTCGTTGAGGTCCAAGGTGGCCACGATAAATCCTTCTGAAGGTTGAGAAAATTAACCCAGAAAGTTCCATTCCCTTGTCACATGACAGCCAGGGTTCACATAGGTTTCTTATTTCCTTGGGCAGCAGGAAGTCAGTAGGGGAAGGGGTGGGGGACAGGAGGGTTACGTAACAGATCTGACATCGACTTGCCCTTAACACACAGAGAGACGCTGGAGTGGCCGAGGGTGTAGCCCAGTTGATACAGGGCCCAACACACATGAAGCCCTGGTCCAACACCCTGGACCACATCTGTGGGACGTGGCAGTGCACATTTGTGATTCCAGCATCTGGAAGGAGGAGGCAGGAGGATCAGAAGTTCAAGGCTGTCCTCAGCTCCATAGTGAGCTGGAGGCTAGAGAACATGTGAGATTCTAAATTAAAAAAAAATTTTTTTTATAAAGAAAACAACAGCAACAAAAAAATCCGGGGCTGGAGAGATGGTTCAGTGATTGGGAACAATGCTATTCTCTTAGAGGACCCAGATTTGAACCCCAACACACACATGGTGGCTCATAACCATCCGCACCTCCAGCTCAAGGGGATCTACAGGCACTTGGCATACATGTGGTACACAGGTACACACAGAAAAAACACTCATATACTTAAAGCAATTTAAAACAAGATTCAGCCCAGCACCCAAAATACAAAGGTAACCTAAGTCAAACCAGAAATGGTGGCACAGAAGAATGAAAACCTCAGCGCCATCCTCAGCTACACGGAACTAGAAGTCGGCCTGGATTAGCTATACGACACCCCGTCTGAAACAACTGAAAAAGTCCAATGAGGCAGAGGGTCTCTTTTATGGGGAATTCTGGCTTTGTAGATTAAGCTTCATTGGGCTAAACTGGGAACCTGTCTGTCCCCATCCTTAAAAGGCCAATGCTGTTTCACAGCCGCCTCACAGAGGTCCTGAGAGCAGGTATTTAAGCCAGGCTTTCCTCACAACTCTTCCCATTTCACAGACTGAGAAACGAAGGTTTCAGGAACTTCAGAGTGAGGGGACACAGGCAGCATGGGTTTTCCCCACGACCCAGCATTGGGTAGAGGGGAACAAGCCGCCTGAGAGGAGTCCTGTGCCCAGACTCCAGCCCATGCCTCTTCCCACCCTGCCACCCCCTCTAGCCGTGTGGCTGTGCACCTCTGAGGACTCTGGGGAGAGAAGTCAAGTGTGGTGGCACACACATTTAATCCCAGCACGCGGGAAGTAGAGGCAGGCGAATTTCTGAGTTTGGGGCCAGTCTGGTCAACAATGAGAGTTCCAGGACAGCCAGGGCGACATAGAGAAACTCTGCCTTGAAAATAGATAAATAAATAGTATAATAATAATAATAATAATAATAATAATAATAATAATAGTAAATAACATAACACATCTCAAAAGCGGGATTTAAAAAAAAAACAGCAAATGTTTATTTAGCACCAACTCTACACCCACTGAGGGATTTGCAGGCAGGCTACAGCCACAGGGGAGAGTCTAGACAGGTCTGCAGGCCCTTTTATGTCATTTTCTTCAAACACTAGAGATTGCAGATGCTTTTCTCCCCAGATTGGGTCCTGAGGATGCAACAAGGATCCCGGAGTGAGAGTCGGGATGGGCGTTCAGCTGAGCTCCCCAGCCTCTTCCCTGGGAAGCAAAAGGTTGCCCTGCCAGTGATCCTTATCCTCCGCTTCTCCAGATAGCAGGCCTGTTAAGACACATCCTCAGGAAGTGGGGGTGCCCAGCCCCTAGCACCCCTGAGGCAGTAACATGTCCTGGCCCTGTCAGATTTCACCCTCGTCTTCCTGATCTGGGCCCCACTTCTCACCTCCCACAAGTCCTCATCAGGCATTTACCAGGTTCCTAGCCTCCTCCTCCCCTCGCTGCCATGCCAGCATTACTAAAGTTGGGGTCCCATCACCCAGATGCAAAGAAAGCACCCAGACGTGAAAGTGGTCCATACCAGGGCAGTCTCAGTGGGCAGGGCTAGGTCCTCCCAGGCCTGTTCAGAGAAAAAGCACCTTACTGGCTGGCAAAGCTGCACCTCAGGTGGCATCGCCATGCCAAGCAGCCTCATCTTCCCTGAACCCTGGAGGAGCATGGGTAATGGTTAGGAACCCAGTCCCTGGAAACGGCTATGTTCAAATCTCTGCTCATCCTGGAGCCGGCACTCAATCCCTGCCTGCGGCTCAGCTTGCTCAACCATGAGATGGGTTTATTAAAAATCATTACAAGGATTAGATGGCTTCTCAGGACAAGGACCTGCAACAAAGGGAGGGCTGGACCAAGCATCAGCTGCTCCCGTCACTGCTGTCTGCAGGCTCCCACTCCCACTGCTGGCTGGTCAGATCTGGCCAACAGATGTGTCAAAGTCTTTAAAATACCAGCACGGTAAGGATTTTACATGAAAATCAGCATTTTTAAGTTTCCTTTGTAAAAGCAAACAAAACAAAAACACACGAATACTGCAAGGTCCACATTCTCAAATAGCTGGAGGGAAGACAGATGCCCCTAGTGGACAGATCACAACTCCCCAGGGCATCACAGCCCAGCCTCACTCCTCCTGGCCTCCTCTCTGGCCCTTCCTTTTCACCACGCTGGCGCCATGACATGCAACGAAGAGAAAAGATGCCTCCCGCTAGGAGGCTCCTCAGTCAAATGTGGGGAAATGATTTAAGCCAGACCAACTAAGCAATGGTGACAGACCAGAGGGTGGTGACCTCAGAAGGCAGACTTCCTAGAATGGAGCAAGGCTGGGAAATAGGGACATTTTGGAAGGGTCCCGTCTTGATTTCACTGTGGTTGCCTACACGTGTGTGTGTTTTGACACCTGTGTGCTTTATTCTATGCAAGAGACACCTAGACTGGAAAGAAATGGGAACGGAAGCGTGGGGGTTGGGGTCGAGGTCTAGACCGGGTCTGACTCCTCTGGCTGTGAGGATGAGGCCTTTTAATGTGGCAGAGACCAGAGACGACAGCAACCACTCCGCTCTCCTTGCACAATGCCGGCCACATCAGAGGCTGAAACCCAGAGTTTAAAGCTATGAGTGGATGAAGAACACTGTACAGACCCATGGTGTCCAAAACAGAAGCCATCAGCTGCATGTGACAACCTATGGGCTGAGCTGGGGCTGAGGATGTAACCAAGTTCGTAAAGTGCTCTGTGTAGCATGCAGATGTCCCTGCATTCCAACTCCAGCCCCATGGAAACTGGGGAGTGGGGTGCACTCAGAAGGTAGGGGCGGGAGGCATCCTCAGCTTTAATAGTGAGTTCAAGGCCAGCCCTGTATCAAACTTTTTTTAATTAATTAGTTTTGGTTTTTTGAGACAGAGTCTAGAACTCCATGTAACAGCCATAGGTCCTGGAACTCACTCTGTAGAGATCTGCCTGCCTCTGCCTCTTTACTGCTGGGATTAGAAGTGTGTGCCATCACTGCCTGGCTAATTTTTTAAAAATATAATTTAGATATTTAGATTCCCTGGAGCTGGAGTTACAAATAGATGTGAACTGCCCTAGCACACCTGGGGGTAAAGCCACTCCTGGCCCTCACCGCTATAGGGCATCCAGCAGTCCTGTCCCCCAAGACTCTGACCTCTGTGTAGGGGTAACATTATACCTCCCCTTCCCTCTTAAGAGCGGGTACATCCACTCATGTTTCTAGGGCACACAGAACACTAGGGGCCAGGACGAGCTTGCAGGAGAACTGCTGTGTCAGGGGCCCACCCTGAAATTCTAGAGCGGGGGGGGCATAGGAGCAATGGGGGGCCAGGAGAGGGCTTTCCATCTGTGACAGTGTGGAAAATGAGTGGGCAAGGAGATAAAACAGGCTGGACTCAATGCTGCGGGCCTGGGAAGAAGAGTTGCTGAGCACAGGGAAAAACTCCCACTGGCCCCCATGTCCGTGGTTGGCCTAGGATCCGGGAACAGCACTGAACAGACACTACTGTGGTCACACTGGTGCAAAAGGGAGCCACACCCATCTCCAGAAAGGTTCCTCTGCCTGGGGGGGTATGGACCCCATCGGGATGGTAGAAGCGGCTCACTGGCCATAGGGACTGCTGGGAACAGAGTCAGCAGGGCTCAGAGCTCACAGTCAGACAAATCTGCCTTTTAAACCTCCACCCAAACCTCCTACCCAGACTACCCTCCGCACTGAGCAGTGTGGGCCTCCCTCAACACTGTCCCGGGCAGGGCTGTGTGATGTTGACTACCAGTTTTAGCATTCCTGCATGGGGTGAGTACTCTCTGTGGTTGGATGTTGGGTCACACTGTAATATGACAAGAAGGTTGACTTCTGACTTAGCCACTTAGGGACCATGTCATACTGACAGCGTCTTGCCACCTCTCAGAACCTCAGTTTCTCCCTGTATACAGGAGAGCAGCAGTTTCTTCCTCACAGGGATTCTGAGGGAGAGAGGACTCCTTGGGTAAGGTACCACACACAGCGGCTGGCTTTGAAGCCTCCAGAAAAACAAGGTTTAAACTGGCATAGTCGTTGATGCTAGGACTCCAGCTGCACAAGAACACTGGGGAGACCTTATCATGCACCCCAGAGGACATCCTGGTTACCTGCCCCCCAGGCTTGGGGCTATGGATTCTTCATACCTCAGCAAAATAACCAAAGGCAGGAAGTGGGGAGCTCAGACTCGACAGCCAAGAGAGAGAAGCACTTGTGCCCACGCCGACAGCTGCTCTGAGCACTGGGCTCTAGACAGGAAGTGGGAGGAGATGGGCAAGCCTCTAGCGTGGAGGTGCCTAGCAGAGGAGAGGTCTGCTCTGCTCAGGGTGGGATCTGGCCTCCAGCATCCCTCTGTGTGCTCACTGTTTTCTTCTTTTCTTGCTTTCTTTCAAAGATTTATTTATTTTATCTTATATGTATGGGAATGTTGCCAGCATGCACAGATATGTGCACCACATACATGCCTGGTGCAATGGATTCCCTGGAACTAGAGTTAGAGACAGTTGTGAGCTGCCATGTGGGTGCTGGGAATCGAACCCGGGTCCTCTAGAGGAGCAGCCAGTGCTCTTAACTGCTGAGCCATCTCTCCAGCCCCACTCACTGTTTTCTTAAACCCACAGTGGGTCCCATTTGTGTCACCAGGAAGTCTAGAACAGTCACTTTGAAGAAACCTGGCTGGCCTGCTCTTGGCAAGGAGCCATGACCAAGCCCCCTGATGTGGGAATGATACACTATCCCCTTAGGATCCAGATCATCACTGAAGTTGTCCCTGTCACCTCCCTCTGGCTCTGTTGTTAGCAAATCCTAACTCCCAAGGCTGGGCCTCTGCTGGGTCTCTTCTGTTACAGAGCAAAGTGGCTATTACTCAAAGGCAGGCCAACGAGGCCAAGTCCACAAGGGTGCACAGAGCCCAGCACACGGGCTGTGTGACCTCAAAAAAGTTTTTTGCTCTGGCTGAGCCTTCACCTCTCCCTTGTAAACAGGGCTTTCGCCTTTGAATGAGAAAAGCAAGAGGGAGGAGCCTGGGTATGAAGGAGGGCAAGCTGAAGCCTGGCTGTGGCAGAAGGTCCTCAGGATGGGGGGGGGCGGGAGGGGCTCCTCTGTTTTCCCGTTTGCGGCATTCAGGGCACGCTCCCCCTCCTGCCTACTCAGGGCTTCTCTGGCTGCAGTCACTGCAACTCCCCAGTACTAGGCTACCAGCCAGGGCTTCTTAAAGTCACCAGCTTCCCGCCGAGGGCTCAGCAGGGCCTAGCCAAAGCCCATCACTCACCGCTGGAGATTATCACATCACAGCTTGCAGAATGGCAGGGTGCCTGGCAGGAGCCTGGCACCAGCTCCACGTCCGCCAGGGCTGGGAAATGGCTAGGACAGCAGCACCCCACCATCCTGTCCTCCGAGAGTCTTTCTTCCCTATCTCCCGGGCCACACTGGGGCTCCAGAGTTCCAGGGCCACATTCCAGCTATGGACACTTTAGCCTCATCCCCACTAGGCCAGGAGACAGGGACAGAGCTCCGGGTTGCGTTGGGTTTAAGAAGAGAAACTCAGGTGCAGACAGAATGGAGTTCAAGTTTAGCTGTGTGACCCTAAGTGAGCAACTGAAGCCCTCTGTGCCTGTTCTCATACCCATAAAGTGTCGAAATAACGGCATCCACCTTCCTGCTCTTTGGGAGGAGAATGAGTTCTTTATAAAGTGTCTGGAAGGCGGCCTGGTTCTGCCTGAATGCAAGGGTGAGAGGATGAGTGTGTCACGTGCTCAAGCTCTGTTGCCCAGACATCAGCATCCTCTTAGGACCGCTATCATGACCCTCCCACCCGCTGTTTTTGCCACTGCTCCACAAGAGCCCTTCCCACACAGGATCTCTGAGATGCTTCCTTAATCGGGACCCTCGGGTTTGTGGATGATATAACCTCAACTCTGGCTGGGTTTCTGCCAGGCAGGACTTGATCCAGACCTTCAGACATGCTGCTGGGAATGCCCCCCATGCAGGCAGTGCCCACCCCATGTGCTACCCACACTCACTCCCACCTCCTGAGAATAGACATCCTTCCCAGTAGGGGAGCCAGTCACGCTCACTGTGTGCAAGCCTAAAAACCTTCTCCCTGTCTGGTCTGACTGATGAAGTCCAGGAGAGAACTCAGGTTGGCCAGGCCTGGGCTATACCTGCATGTTCTCCTTGTCTGTACAGCCATGCAGCAGACACCATGGTACTGCTAGGGATGGCTCTGGGGACCCATCTGCTACCAGAACATGGAGTCTTGGAGGCCCAGGCTCTGGTCACTTCGGTCCCACACATCCAATTCAGCAGAAGATCTGAGCTTGGGCTCTCCCAAGCCCTGGAGACTTATCCCCACTCAGCAACGTCACTCCAGAAACCCCACGTGATAAGGAAATGGTGATGTCATCCCTCAGGAAACAGGAGAAAGGCCACTGTGACCCATGGAGGAGACAAAATCTATACTCAAAACAGATTTCCTCACCCCACACGAGGTCCAGGTGTTTCTCAAACCCACATTGATCATCTTGTCTTCATCTCCCACGCATAAGCCACTAGCTTGGTCTTTTTTCTCGAGACTAGGAAGTCCAAGATCTTGAACTTCTGATCTTCCTTCCTCTGCCTCCCAAGATTACTGGTGTGTGTGTCACCAGGACCATTTTATGTGGTTCTAGGGATGGAGCCCAGGGCTTTGCCCATGCAAGGCAAGTATTCTACCAAATAAACTATGGCCACAGCCTGTAAGCTTCTTTATTAGCCAGAGAAAAGAATTCCAAGGGTCAGTCGCGCGGTCGTGGCGCACACCTTTAACCCCAGCACTCGGGAGGCAGAGGCAGGCGAATCTCTGTGAGTTTGAGGCCAGCCTGGTCTACAGAGTGAGTTCCAGGACAGCCAAGGACACACATAGAAACCCTGTCTTGACAAACCAAAAAAGGGCTGGAGAGATGGCTCAGTGGTTAAGAACACCGCCTGCTCGTCTAAAGGTCCTGAGTTCAATTCCCAGCAACCACATGGTGGCTTACAACCATCTGTAATGAGATCTGGTGCCCTCTTCTGGCCTTCAAGCATGCATGTAGGCAGAATACTGTATACACAATAAATAAATAAATCTTTAAAAAAAAAGAAAAACAAAAAAAGAAAGACAAAAAAAGCAAAACAACAACAAACAGACCCAGAATCCCAGAGTCTCGATTTTCAATGAGAATAGAACGGTGCAAACAGTTCTATGGTGCTGTTCATTTGAGCCCCTTACACCTCAGAATAGGTGCTGGCAGTGTCCCCCAACTTTGCAGATGTGAAACCTGCTCTTGCTGCACAGCCTCCTTATCCCCACCATCCCATCCATGATACCAAGTTTCCCTGCCAGCATAAAGGGCTGGTCTTCACCCCACACAATGTCCAGGCCTCTTGGGATACCAAGGCTCCACACTGTCAGCCCCAGCCAATCAGAGTGGATCCTCAGTCAAACAGGCTCCTGAGCTGCAGTTGCCTTGGTGACCAGGAATGTCTCTGCCTCAGGAAGCCCACCCAGGCTCAGCTTCCCACCAGGTCCCCAACACTCCACCCACCACCAACACACGTGATCATCTTGGGGTGGGAAGAGCCCAGGAGAGGCCTTGGAAGGGGAGGGAGAGTTATACTGGCTCAGAGGACACAGTCTTGGCTCAGGGTGGTCCCCAGGTATAGGATAGATTTGAGGGGCTTTGGGGAAGTTCTAGGTTCAGCGTAAGCAGACTGGGAGTGAGCACCAGGCTCTGAGCCCTTGAAAACCAACTGCTCCCCCAGTCTTGGAGGCGGAAGAGCCAAGATGGGAGGCTGTGGACTGTGCCGTGGGTCTCTGTGATCGGCACTGTGTGGCTCTACACAAGTGGTCTCACCACTCTGAGTACGTGTGAAACACACGTGAAAGTCAACCTCACTGGCCCTGGATAGAAGGAAGGTGAGGATGCAGGAAAGGACACAACACAATCAAGCACCATCTCCCGAGAGAGGCACTCCCAGACACCTGGCGTGATGCTGCGTGCTACTGTGACCACACAGGAATGTCCTGGCCACAGGAACACGGAACAGAAAGCTGGAATATACTCCGGTTCAACCCAAGGACTCTGGGGCCCGCTGTTGATGCTTGCTGCTGCTTGCAGTAACCAGCAATGGCATCTGTGACAGAACAAAAGCCACTTCCCGGAGGGGTGACTCAGTTGGTAGCCATGCCAGCAACCCCATGTTAGAGATGTGAACCAGAGAGGCACAGAAAGGGTGAATGCAGCCCCAGGTCACACAGCTGGCAAGAGGGTCTCTGCTGTTCTTAGTGCTATGCCACAATGCCAGATGCAGTGCCTGGGAAGGGTGTCTCTGCTGGGAGACTCACACAGACGACATTCCCAAACCCCCTCTCGGGTCCCCGAAATGCTGACTCTGTAGTCACCCAGCCTGGGGTTCCCCTCCCCTCTAGGGCTTGGCTCTGCTCAGCCCAGCTCTAGAGCCAATTTGCAATTGCATAATGGACAATTAGGGACAAGCTTTCTCCTCTTCCAAGGGAGCAGTCGGCCTGATGGCAGAGACAGAGCAGAGAGGACCCAGGAAGCCTGTCCCCTGATCCCTGTCAAGACAGACAGCCCTTCTCCTGGATAAATCGGGACTTGAGTGTACTGTCTGTCCCATATCCCTTCCCCCCTCCCCTGTCCTCATCTGCCTCCTGTCTCCCCTCTAGGAAGACATCCTGACAAGGTTGGACTGTGGCTTTCCTGTGATGCTTGCCACTCCAATGCGATCAGGTTGGTGACACCTGGCCTGTCCCACGTTCACGACTACCTAGGCATCGTGCCCAGAGTTACCTTTATACTTGCTAATTCTCCACCCACCAGTCGCTTCGTCCATATTCTCACGGAGAAACACAACTAGCAAACAGGGCAGCTCAAGCTGGACGTCAGCTAGTCGCTGGCCCAGATCCAACCTCTGCACTTCCCCACGGGTCAGTGTCAGACACAAGAGCCTCTTCAACCAGTCCCCGGTGGTCTCCTAGGCTAAAGGTGACCAGCCAGCTGGCTCCGCTCAATCTAACAGCTACCAGGATACCTCGGAAAGCCCTGCATACCGACGTCTAGGCCACCAGGCATCCAAAACCTCCCTCATTCCCGTGTTCCCAAATGTGTACACAACAGCTTCAGGAGAGAAACAGCTGGCCTGGGTGCTGTAACAGGACTGAGGGGGGAGGGCGGGGGAGGCACATGATTAACTGTTCTCTGGGGTAGGAAAGACCCTCCTCACAAAGGATTAGGCAAGCCCCCAGCACCTGGTACAACTCAATCAATAACCAGATACCTGCACGGACCAGACACCGGTCTGGGCACTGCTCATCACTGGCTGATCCGGAGCCTTCCCCTGCTCCCCTCCCTAATGTATAGCTGTATATACCCAGCGACATGCATCCCCTCGGAAGCTACTGTGGTAACCAGGAACCAACGACGGAAGGATCAGAACACTGGTGACAGCAGGGAAGCAGTCACCCAGGGCCTGGATGGACCCCAGGACACCAAGTGGACACAACTCAGAGCCAACAGTTAGGGAGCAGCCAGCAGCAGAAGTGAACAGTCTGTGGTCTGTGACTCACGTGATTCCTGTTTAAGGCACCAAGCCATGCTGTGTATCACTGGAGCACAGCCACCCAGGACAGGAGATTCCCCAGAAGAGGGAGTGACAAGCCATGGGACCCCAGGCCACAGGGGTGTGGCCCACTGTACCCAGAATGTTCTATTTCAGAGGCTGGATGGCTTGTCTGCCATCCGTATTTTCGCTGAGGCCTGTGCTTTTCCTTTTCTTTTCTTTTTTTTAATATGGGGTTTTGCCTGCACGTGTGTCTATGTGAGGGGTGTGAGGGTGTTGATCCTCTGGAATCAGAGTTACACACAGATGTGAGCCACTGTGTGAGGGCTGGGATTGAACCTGGATCTTCTAGAAGAGCAGCCAGTGCTCTTAACTGCTGAGCCATCTCTTCAGCCCCTCAGATCTGTGCTTTTGATGGATACCACAAAAGGCCTGGGCTTTGGAGGGAGACAGATGTGGGGACCCTGAAATGCACAGAGGGTGAGAATTGGTCCTCAGGCCTCAGACGAAGGGCCCACTTGTCACCAGGCCAGTCCCAGCCTACAGTGCTGCTCAGTTGCTGGCATGCCAGGCCTCAGGGTATCGGGCAGTCTTGACCTCTCCACCATGGGTCTGCACTGGCTACACTCCTCCCTATGACATTTTAAACTTCTGTTCCTTGCCTGAGGAGGAGGGTTCATGTCACACGGTCCCTTCCTCTCACCTGACGTACTCTCTACTCTGGCCCTCCTGAGACTCTGTGTCCCATTCTGGAAAAGTACCTAGCCTGGACCAAAATCAACCTCCTGGTGACATTTACAAATCCCTGCTATAAATACAACTTTTGGGTATATATCCAAAGGATGCTCAATCGTGCCACAAGGACACGTGCTCAACTATGTTCAAGGCAGCATCGTTTGTCATAGCCAGAACCTAGAAACAACCTAAATGCCCCTTGACTGAAGAATGGATGAGGAAAATGTGGTACATTTACACAATGGAGTACTACACAGCAGAAAAAATAATGATATCTTGAAATTTTCAGGCAAATGGATGGAGCTAGAAAACATCATTTTGAGTGAGGTAACCCAGACACAGAAAGACAATTATCACATGTACTCACTCATAAGTGATTTTTAAACATAAATCAAAGAAAACCAGCCTACAAATCACAATCCCAGAGAACCTAGACAACAATGAAGACTCTAAGAGAGACATACATGGATCTAATCTACATGGGAAGTAGAAAAAGACAAGATTTCCTGATTAAACTGGAAGTATGTGGACCATGGGAGAGGGTTGAAGGGGAGGGGAGAGGCAGGAAGGGGGAGCATAGAAAAATGTAGAGCTTAATAAAAATCAATAAAAAATATATAAACAAAACAAAACAAAAAACCAAATTCCTGCTATAGCAGGACTATTCAAATGTACAGTGCAAGTATCTATCTCCTGGCTCAGAGACAGACTCGGATGGGACCCTAAAATTCTCCGACCAAATTGGAGCCAGTGTCATCTCCTCAACTTGAGGTGTTTCCTTGAAGGCACCAGGGTGGTCCCCAGCTCTGCCATAGCCCTGGTGGGCTCTCTGTTTGGCTGGAAGTTGACTGTAGCTAGGGGAAGTGTCTGAGAGTAGTTTATGTCTCAGGGCTGGGAAGGAGAGCGCAGAAGGCCCCCATGGAGGTGCTGAGCGCCTGAACCACTAGAGAAGCCATGCTGTGGCCCATGGGAGGGGCTTTATCCAAGTTCCTGAGCACTCTAGGGCGGTACCAGGGCTCGGCTCTGTGGCAGCAGAGTAGTGTGACAAATGGTTTTGGGTCATGGCATCTGGGGGATCTATGGGCTTCATCTCTGTCCTTTCCTGACTCTGCCCCATGTCATCAACACAGGGAAATTTGGCCTTAGGCTCCTTCTTGGGGACCTGAACTCCAGCTTCGCCTTAACTATTCTTTGTGACTCTCTGGGGGGAAGGCTTTCCCCTACTCCATGTGATGGGTGAGGTGGTACTGAAGTCCACCCACTGCTCTCCTCCTTTTGTGACAGGGTCACACACTGCAGCACAACACAGTCTCAAACTCATCGCCGCCCCCTTCAGAACCAGGGGTTAGGATGATGGCTGAAACCTCCTTTTGAGGACATCAAATTAGTGAGCCTGTCTAAGACCCAGTACACAGGCCTAGGCTTCCAGAGCTGAGGAGATCTTTTTCCCGGTGGGGAGAAAGAGACCACCAGAAACTACAGAGGGACCACTGCAACTAAGCCACCCCAACTGGGCCTGTCCCTCACCCTGTGACGGAGAAGGCTTGAGGTGAAGTTCTGTGGCAGAACACTTACTGGTCTGGTACACACAAAGCCCTGGGCTTCAGCCCAATGCTTAAATAAAAGATCGAAACAAATTTCAATCTTTTTTTGGGGGGGGGGCGGACAATAAACCCAGGAGTCTACAGCAGGAATCTGAGTAGGCAGATGGTGGTATCTCTGAGGTGGAGGCTGACGGTGCTGAATAAGAATTGGAACTAAGTTTCCTGGGAAACACTGAGGCAGGTTCAGGTATACTGTCCAAGCCGCACTTCCATCTACCCATCCTCTGCCATGTTGTAATGTGTCTCCCAAAGTCTCTGTGGTAGAAACGTACACTCTAGACTCCCATTAGCGTGAGTGGATGTGTGGTCTTTGGAGGTCACTGGGGATGGATGTGGCCGGAAGGGTGGGGATTTCACTGCTTTATAAGAAGGGGATGAGAGAGGTAGGTATGGTAGCCCACACCTTGAATCCCAGGGAGGCAGAGGTAGGCAGATCTCTGTGAGTTCAAGGCCAGCCTGGTCTACATAGAAAGTTCCAGGCCAGCCTGGTCTACACAGTGAGACCCAAAATGCTATGTTCTCACCCTGCTGCATACAATGCTCTGGATCATGTATAAAATGGCAGGGAGGGCCTCACAGATACAAGCACTGTGTTCTTGAGTGTTCCAGCCTCCAGGACAAATAAACCTCTGCTCTTTAAAAATGACCTAGCCTTGGTTATTTTGTTATGGCAACAAAAAATAGACCAGGACACCCTCCCGGAAAACCAAACTTTGTGGTTTTCAAAGGAATTAGATTTGTACAACTCCTATGGTTCAGTTTCTACATTGGCTAAGTAAAAATAATAAACCAGACTAAGACACTGTCTGGAAATGGCCTGGCACATGCCAAGTGGGCAGTAAATGTCAGCTCCGTGGCACCCCTCATCCATCTACCAGGATGCCCCGGCACAAGTGAGGTGCAGGTCGGTGCTAGCAGCTGGTCCCTGGTTTGCCTCTGTCCGCCAGTGAGCTGACAAGCGTCCGGATGTTTACACTAGATGGTCAGGGCCCCCTGCCTGTCCAGGACAGGCTGTATAAACACATGTAGTCCCACGGTGCCTGCCACGGGCTTCCCAGGAACACACACACTGCCCACCTCTGGGTTGGCCTCGTTTTGATGCTCTGCCTATGGCTGTTTGCTGTGTCCCGCTGGCACCTGCGAGACGTCCTGACCAGGTCCACACCCACCGCAGACAAGGATGAACTGAGAGAGCCGAGTTCTGCTAGATCAAGTGCAGATAAATAATAAATATAAATGTGGAAACAATAGAGCCAGAATATGATGACCATGAAGTGATGCAATGTGGCAAAAACACTCCAAACAGTGCCCGACTCAAGGAAGGAACCAGAAAGATAAGGCTGAACAAAACGTATTATTGTTTCCTGGTTAGAGCATGGCCAAGAAGCCAGTGAGACACTGAGAACACATCCTAAGTACAAATAAACTCCCAGATAGACTGTGCCAGCGATTTCCTTATGTTCATTTACAAACCACTTACAACAACCTCAGAAGCTACATCACTGCCCAACATTTATAAAAGGAAGCAAGTCTCAGAGAGGCCAGGTCACTTAGCTGGGGTCACACAGCCCCACCACATCATGACCCTACAGAGACTTGTTTCTGGGTTTCCCTCTCCATGTCTCTCCTCATTCTGGGAAGCTACGAAGGTGGTCCCACTGCGTCTAAGCCAGTGGTTCTCAACTGTGGGTTGCAACCTCTTTGCGGGCCAAATGACAATCAGAAAACATAGATATTACACTATAATTTATAGCAGTAGCAAAGTTACAGTCATGAAGCAGCAACAAAGTAATTTTGTGGTTGGGGTCACCACAACATGAGGAGCTGTATTAAAGGGTCGCAGCGTTAGGAAGGTTGAGAACCGCTGCGAAGCCATCTGGGCAAGGGGAGCTTCCTGAGACCCTGGGCTCAGCTGTCAGGCCATGTTTGCCCACTGCCTGAGGGCTGCCACTGACAGGCCTCTTGGTTTGGAAAGAGGAGGAGGGACTTCATTATCCAAGTACCTCACTGAGACATCTCCACGGCCCTTACGGCCACCCAAGGCCACAGGTGTTATTGGTCCCTTTCACAGAGGAAGAAAATGAGGGTCCGGGAGACCTCGCCTAAGGTTCACAGCCACTGAGTAAACAGGACAGCGACTCACACAGCTTACCCAACAGGAGTCTCTTAGGTGAGAAAGGACAAGGATATAGACACCTTCACATAAATGATAAGGCCTTCCAGCTAGGAGGGTGGGACACACACAGTACGGGCTCCTGAAGAATCTGTACAGCATACACAAAGGGTCTCCCCACTGGGAGGAGGGCCCCTCAGACAGACCCAGAATCTGCTGGGAGACCCTGGAAATCCTTTCCCTGAACAACCACATATAGACAGCACCTTCCTGAGAAGAGACTGCCCGCAGGCATGGATTAGCTGGGCCAGCTATTAGCCGAGTCCATTCTCCAGCAGGCCTGCTGCAGAATTCCATTTGAGAGAAGAGAAACCGAAACTCCGAGGGGCAAGCAATGTTCTTTAAGACTTATGACTGGAAGGTCTTAATGACCCTCGTGTCCCTGGCCACCTTCCTCCTCTCTCTGAAGACCCCTGACTGTGGCTCCTGTGACTCCCAGGCAGCTGGGAAAATATCTGAGGTCAGGGTCAGCTGCCTGCGTCAGTCACTTTCCACATTATTGTGAGCAAATACCAGACAAAAGCGACATAAGGAGGGAGGTTTATTCTGGGCCACAGTTTGTGGATGTGGTCTATCCAGTTTGAGGGCACCCTCTATGGTGGGGAAAGTGGGGTCACAGGAGTGTGGGCCACCAGTCACACCGCATCCACAGGAAGAAAGCCGAGAAAGATGGATTCTGGGTACTCAGCTCACTTTCTGTTGGGACACCAGCCCAGGGGATGGTGCTGCCCACATTCGGGGAGGGCCTTCCCACCTCAGTCAATCTAGTCCGGAAACTCTCTCACAGATAGGCCTACCTCCTAAGTAATTCTAGATCCTGACACATTGCCCCATCTTAAACAGAAGGAAACAGAAACTTGGAGAACAGTCTCAGGGCAGTCTTCCATGATGAGTACAGGGAAGGTGTGTGTGAATATGCCCCCCCTACAATTCAGGGCGTGCTCCAAGCTAACAGTGTGGATGACTCAGTGACAGCCCCCCCCCATATCTATTACTTGACAGAGACTCCTCTCTCTATGACATGGACCCCCAGCAAGAAGGATTTTTTTTTTCCTGAGACAGGGTTTATCTGTATAACATCCCTAGCTGTCCTAGCTTTGTAGACCAGGCTGGCCTCAAACTCACAGAGATCCACCTGCCTCTGCCTCCCGAGTGCTGGGATTAAAGGTGTGTGCACCATTGCCTGGCTGCAAGGAGGATTTGATGGTCCTTTGCAAGCTGAAGCAAAGCATCCATCCTGGCTGCACAGTTGCCATAGAAATACCAAAAGATGTTCCTGAGGGAGGCAACAGGTCAACCTCTCTCACCGAGCCAGTACATAAAGCAGCAAGGGCATAAACTAGGGCTGTGCCAGGGCCCTTCCATATGCCCCGTCCCAAAGTCCCAGGACTTGTGAAAAAGATGGCAGGCTCTAGTTGGTCTGGGACCAATGAACTAGGAAGAATGTGGTGTCATTTGGGGCCCTAGTTGTCAGGAGCTACCCAGGTGAGCAGGACAGAAAAGCACAGGCACGAAGCCAGGTGTGGTGGCACACACCAACAATGCCAGCATCTGAAATGTGGAGGTAGGAAGATCGGGAATAGTTTTCCTGCGCTATATAACAAGTTTGAGGCTAGCCTGGGCTCCATAAGACCCTGCTTCAAAAACAAACAAAGAAACAGTTGGTAACCTCAGAGAACCCTCTTTGTGGGCTTCATCTTCAAGTCCAGCAGACGGGAGTCTCTCTGGGCTCACTCCTCATCTTCAAAAAGGGAAGCGTGATTTGTGGTTTATATGACAGCTGGTGGCTCAAACAAGGTCACAGATATGGAACATGGACACAGTGCTTGGGGATGGGAGCACAGTTCACCCAGAGCAAGCCACATGCTGCCTCGAGAGGAAGTCAGGAGAGCTGAGGTCGGCTTGCTATATATTGTGAGAAGGAACGGCTCTCGCCCCGCCTAGTGATGCAGCCAGGCCATGGAGCTGCTCTCTTAAAGCCCATTGGTCCAAGTAGGACTAGGAAAGGCAGGCCATGGGGATCTTAGCACACCACCGATCAGATGACACTGGGTGGGGACAGATTAGATGGGGCAGGGCAGTCAGAAAGTGATCCCTTACTTCCCAGGGCAAAGGTCAATGGTGGCCAGCAGGGACACAACCCAGGTTCCTGAGGTAAGAGGAGAAGGCTGGGCTAGCCTGGAATAGGGGTTTGTCAGGAGCCTTGGCAGCTTGGGGCCTTAGCAGAGGTCGGAGAGGAAGGGAATTTATCAAACATCCACACGTGCAGCCCCAGGGATGGCACCTCTTGCTTCACGTTCCCTACAGACCCTGGGATCCGGTAGTGTTTTCAGGGGGGCACACAGAAACCAAGGCTTCAGTCCTGGTGTTCAAAGCCACACCACAGGAAAGGATGGAGATTCCTCCCTCCCTCCCCTCTCCCTTTCCCTCACTTCTCCACCACTCCACTTTATCTGTTTACCTTTTTTTGAACAGGGTCTTACACAACCCAGGCTGGCCTTGAACTCCTGACCCTCCTGCAGCACCTCCCAAGGGCTAGCACTGCACGCGTGCACCTTCACATTTGGTTTTCTATCCTGCCGGGGGGGGGGGGGGGGCTGGGGACCAAGGCCTTTACGCATGCTCGGCAAGCACTCTATAAGCTAAGGTACGTCCTCCTTCAAACCCTACTCAGTGGCCTCCTACTGCTCTTAGAATGAGGGTAAAACTCCCAACTATGGTTTACAGCCTACAAGGATCCCAGGCTCTAGGTTTGTCACCCTGCTCTGCCTCATTTCACAAGCTGCGCCACCCTCATGATCCCATATCCTAATCCTAGTGAATGCTTTTTCCCTTGCTTTTCTTTTTGTCTATCTATCTATCTATCTATCTATCTATCTATCTATCTATCTACCTACCTACCTACCTACCTACCTACCTACCTACCTACCTACGCCTTTCACATTTCCTTAAATCACAGGGCCTTTGCACACACTATCTTCTGACCCCACAAGGCTCTTTCCTCCCACCTTGTCAAGCACCTCCTCTGCAGGGAACCTTCTCTAAGCTCCCAGGCTGGGGCATGTCTCCTGTGACAACAGGCATTTGTCACTGCTGTAACATTACGCTTCCTGTGAGTCTGCTAAAGCTCACTCCTTGCCTTTTGCTTCGCTGGGTTAAATCGGAGGTGTTTGTGGAACACCAACTATGCTCTATACCCTATCCAGGGTCCTGCAGGGACGTGCTATTGTAGGATCCCCACATTCATGGAATTCAGGGTTCCTGGGCGGGAAGTGAGAAGGGCATGACCTAGGTAAAGGTGTGGAGGAGGGAGGAAGTGGAAGCTGTGTTACAGGACTTCCTGTTCGGCTGGGTGGGAAAGGCACACAGGCAAAGGTTGGCTGGCAAGGCACGCAAGCATTCTGTGGGGAAGAAAGAGCCTCTCCCGGGGTAACAGGCAGCCATGGAGGGTTTTAGGCAGGACTCCGACCTGTCTAGATGGAAGTTTCAGAGATACAGTGGGACTCTGAGGAGAAGGGAAAGCAGGAGGGTACAGGTGGAGACTCCACCTTCATCCAGATGAGCATGTGGCCTGGCCGGAGCCACAGAGGGAGAGTGAGCCATAGACAGAGGAAAAGGAAGGGCCATCAACATCTCAGATCCCACACCGATAAGCCCTGGCTGGGGTCTGGAGGAGCAGCAGACTCTGGAACTCTGGAGTTGGGCTCACTTCCCAAAGCAAGGTTTCCTGTGCCTTCCCAAGGGGCCCCGGGGACAGAGGTGTGACCTGTGCCTGGGGGGCCGGAGGACTCGGCAGAGCCTTGGCAGACTCGCCTTTCTGTCTAAAAAGTACGCCAACTCCGCATTCCACTCCCAACAGTGCCTTCTGACTTTACCGTAAAAGTGCCCGCTCTGTGCCCCAGGGCAATCTCGTGCCCGACTGCGAGAACTCACGGGGGCAGCTGATGCTGGGCAGGCGGGTGAGGGACCAAAATGTACTTGGCCCCGGTCCAGGCTGGTCACTGCTGGCTGCTCACATTCATCCACTCACTTACACATTCACTTCCCCCAAATGCTCCTTTTATTTCAAGACGATGATGATGATGATGATGATTTTCAGACAAGGTCTCTCTATGTAGTCCTGGTAGTTCTGGAACTCTCTATGTAGACCAGGCTGACTTCAAACTCACAGAGATCTGTCTGCCTCTGCCAAACAAGTGCTGGGATTCAAGGCGTGCACCATCACATCTAGTCCAAAGGTTATTTTTTTAATTAAAAAACTGTATTTTCTTTATGAGTGTTTTGCCTTCCTGGATGGATGCATACCACGTATGTATGTGCCTGGTGTCCACAGAGGTCAGAAGAGGGCATTGGAGCCCACGGAACTGGAGCTACAGATGGCTGTGAGCCACCATGTGGGTGCTGGGGATCAAACCTAGGTTTACTGCAAGAGCAACAAGAGCTCTTAACCACCGAGACATCTTTCTAAGCCCCTAAAGATTACTCTTTTTATTTACACAGATGTGTGTGGGGATGCTCTTGGAGACAAGAGGGAGTCATATCACCTGAGATAGAGTCACAGGTGGTTGAGAGCTACTGTGTGGTATGTGGGACTCGAACTCCAGTCCTCTGCAAGAGCAACAAGTGTTCTAGCCACTTCTGTAGCCACATTTATTTATTTACTGACTAGATACACCTGTGCACATGCCATGATGTCCACATGGAGGCTGGAGGACAGCTGCCAAGAGTCAGGTCTCTCCTTCCACAGCGGGTTCCGAGGACAGAACTCAGGTTGTCAGGCTTGTGGACATGCGCCTTTGCCTGCTGAGCCACCTTGCTGGTGCCCTAGTTACTGCTTTTGCAAATACCTGCATGCCAACTATGTGTTAGCACTGTGCTGGGTGGGTTTAGCAGGGGACACAGCAAATACAGCCCGTGCCTTCACGGAACGTCCATGCTAGGAGGCGGAGGCAGAACGAGTAAGACAGAAAATACAACCAATTTTGGCGAAAGCCAGAAAGAGCAACTAACAGTGAAGGGAGTCAGGCTGCGGCACAGTCCTCCCATGACAGCTCCTCGGAGATGAAGGCAGGAGTATGGCAAGTGTGAGGGCTGCCTGAACGACAGCGCGAGTTCAGGGCCAGACCAAGCAAGTTGGTGAGACGCTGGCTCAGAATCACCATGAAGGGGTTAGAGGCTGCGAGGTGAGGGCCGAGGATGAGAACAGTTCTCTGAGATGGCCTGCGAGTGCAGACTCGGAGGAAATAGCTGCTGTACAGATGTTTTCACAGCTGGGACTGGTGCCTTACAGACAAGAAAAGGGAGACTCGAATAAAATGGCGTATTTCAAGTTACCTAGGAAGCGCCCGAACAGCGTATGGGCACTGGACTGGACCAAGCCTCGGAGTTTGTCACTGGAGAACCTGGAACAACCATCCTTGCTTGCCCTGACGGCCATCTTGCTTGTCTCCCTCACTAAAGCCAGATTCCTAAAGCCCCACAATGACTACGGCCAGTCAGTGGGTGAGAGACGCAGTATGGAAGGACCAGGACTGAGGAGCGGGTGGGGGGCATGTTCAGGGGTATTCTACACCCACTGTGGGCCTTCTAAGATCATTCAGGTTTAAGAGGATTTGAGGGGATGGATCTATATGGCCCCAGGCTAAATCCTGAGGTGGGCAGAAGAAAGGGGAAAAGGTCTATCAGTCATAGCCAGGCCACAAGACAGAGACCATCTGTGGGGGACCAAGGGGACCCTCTACCTACTCAGCCCTCCCAGTACTGTAGGGGTGACTTGGTGCTCTCAGAGCTGGGAACCACTGCCATAATCAGGTCTGGCTGCTCCACAGAACACTGACCCTACTCTTCCGTACATGGCTGAAGTGTTTGTTCCTCAGAGCTGAGAACTGAGTCTGAATGGGGACTAAAGGGGACTGTCCCTACCCAACCCTTTCCCCTCCCTCCTCCTACATGAAGTGAAACATCTCCTCGTTAGAAAAATGACTCATTTTCCTTGGGCCAAGGCAGAGCAAGCCAGGCTAGGGAGCCTCGGGGTCACCAGACCCATCTTCCACCTAGCTGGGGGCTGAGATGGCTCTGGGCCCCAGGAAGACAGAAAGGAAGGTGCAGCCAAGCAGAGAGAGGGTGCTGCCTCACTCTCCTTACCCAGTTTCCCATGTGTCACTGGGTGTTGCCCACACTGCTCCATTAGAACTGAGAAGAAAAATTCCTTTGGACTTTCCTGGGAGAGTTCTGTGGCTGACTCACGGACAGCCGGAGACAGGATTAGAGACACAGGCACCAAAGAAAGAAGAGCCCACCTTGATTTGCAGGCTCCTTGGTGGAGGGCCCAAGACCTCTGCAGACATGTGCAGAGGTGTTGTGTTTGGGATTCTGCTTGCTTTCCTTCCTTCCTTCCATCCTTCCTTTCAAGATTTATTTATGGGGCTGGAGAGATGACTCAGTGGTTAAGAGCATTGCCTGCTCTTCCAAAGGTCCTGAGTTCAATTCCCAGCAATCACATGGTGGCTCACAACCATCTGTAAAGAGGTCTGGCGCCCTCTTCTGGCCTTCAGTCATACAGACAGAATATTGTATACATAATAAATAAATAAATATTTTTTAAAAAAGATTTATTCATTTATTATGCAGTGTTCTGCCTGCATGTATGCCTGCGGGCCAGAAGAGGGCACTAGATCTCATTACAGATGGTTGTGAGCCACCATGTGGTTGTTGCGACTCGAACTCAGGTCCTCTGCAAGAGCAGACAGTGCTCTTAACCACTGAACTGATTCTACAGTTCCCTGTCTACTGCTTTTTAAAAGACTTTAAAAATTACTTTATTTGGGGTTGGAGAGATGACTCGGTGGTTAAAAGCTCCAACTGCTCTTCCAGAGGATCCAGGTTTAGTTCCCAGCACCGACATGTCAGCTCACAACTGTCTGTAACTCCCGTTCCAAGGGATTTGGCATCCTCATACATACATGCAAGCAAAACACCAATAAACATAAAATAAAGCTTTAGTCCTAGGGGATCTGGTGTCCTTTTCTGACCTCCTATGGGCTCCAGGCACACATGGTATACATAAATATGTATGCAGGCAAAACACTCGCACACAAGATAATAAAATAAATCTTTTATTTATTTTTTTTAAAAAAGTGATAGAGCAGTAGTTAGAAACCAGGTTGGACGGCCAAGGGCAATTTTGTATGTTTGCCATTAGCTAACACTGAACCCTTAACAATATCTCCCTGGTGACCATGTGAATATGAAGTAGCCCTAGGACCGTCCACCTGCACATGGCACAGTCCTGCCAGGCGCTCCTTCCCTCCATTTGCCCCTTCCTGAATGCAAGCATAGAGCCAGGACATACGCTGCAACCCCTGGGAGGTTCCGTCTCCTCCAGGGGACAAAAGTACCAGTCACTGTGGAAGGGCGTGAGTGCCCTAGGACAGACTGGGCTGCGTCCTCATTCAGCTCTGAACCTGCCTGCACCTGCCTGCACCCCTTCACAGCAACCCCCGTTGGCTCCCAGGCAGTCTTCCAGCAGCGGCCTTTCTGAATCCAAACAAAACACCAGTGGAGATGCTTCCCAGGGCTGTCAGGGCACCCATTGAGAACCCTGGCACCTCTCGGTGACGGGCCCTGGACATGTTCCCGCATCCTCTAGGCTCCAGTCTCCCCGTGTAAAACAATGGGACATAAATCAGAGAGTCCCAGTTACTCAGGAGGCTGAGGCAGGAGGATTACTTGAGCTCAGGAGTTCAGAACCATCCTGAGCATCATGGCAAGCCCTTTGGTGTGCGTGGGAGGAGGGGTAGGAACCGTCCCTTTGGGCTGACTCTCTGTGAAACAGCCGATGTATTTGCCACTTAGCCTGGGGCTCGGCTCCATGTTAATGCTTAATAAATCACGCTTTCACCTCCTGCTCCCTGGGGAATGGGAACAAGGCAGCGGGGCAGTAAGCTTAAGTGGCATTAAGGGTCCTGGCTTCTGTCCTCCAGGTGCCAGGTGAGGTTTAAGGACACCTTGGCTTCAGGAGCCATCGGGGGGTCTGTCACTGTCCACCCTCTTTGGAAACTCACTAT
This sequence comes from Microtus pennsylvanicus, assembly GCF_037038515.1. NCBI lineage: Eukaryota > Metazoa > Chordata > Mammalia > Rodentia > Cricetidae > Microtus > Microtus pennsylvanicus. Next base: position 69,198,647 of record NC_134591.1, on the reverse strand, counting down.
CCTATGCCCTGATGCAAGCAGTGATCCCATAAGAGAGCTGCATCCTGACCCACTTAAACTTGCCTCCCCCCTGGCCCACAGGGCATGGGGACCTGAAGCTAGAGGCCGCTGGGCCTGGACCCTTCAGTGTTCTTCCTGTTCCTCAGCCTCCCTCATCTTCTTTCACCCCATGTCCTCAGCCAGCGATAGCTACTTTCCAACTGAGTCGCCATGCCTAGCTCCCTAAACAGAGTACTCTCACGTGGGAGAGGCTGGGGAATCTTGGGGGTGGGGGAGCAGAAGAGACTGGGAGGTTACATATTCTGAGCATAAGGCTGATGTCAGAATACAGAACCCTGGGAAACTGAGGGAGGGGAGGTGAATGCAGAAGACTGGGTCCCAGAGCATGGGAACTGGGTCCAGGGACAGGGAGGGACAGAAGCTCAAGACCAGGTGAGAAGAAAGGGGGAACCCCAGAAAGAGTTGATGCAGGGGATTCCCCACTGTGGCCCCCAGGAAGGAATGAATGCTCCAAAGGAAGGAGGTGAAGGCAGGTTCCCAGTTGAACATTCTGGTAACTAAGCTCTTAGAAATAACACTGGCCAAAGAGGACCAACCAAGGAAAAACACAGAACTGTCTGCCAGAGCTTCCAGCTCAGGAGTCAGATGAGAGACCAGACTTTGTTCTGCAGCTCCTTTCTGTGGCAGAGACATCATGGCCGACCCCTGGGACCCCTCCCCATCCACGGTACTTTTTGGACACTGTGGATCTCACAGCATCCCTGGTCCTTGTGAACCTCCCAGATACCAAGGGCCTGGGTCACTCCAGGGTCACAGAGGTCACAGGGAAAGAATTTGAGGTCAGAGTGCTGCCCCTCCCCCGTTAGCTGCTTCAAAGACAGAAGGCATTCTGCCCTCACAGCACTCCCTGCCTTGAAGTCCCAGGCTCTGCAGGGATGGGGGGAGCAGCGGGGAGCAACTTGGAGGAGGACTCCAGAGAACAGCTGCCAGCAATGTGGATCCCAGTCAGGGTCTGGCTGGAAGGCCTGGGCAGGGGGGCTGTCTTCCCCCCAGCATCTGGGCTCTGCTGCTTCAGCTGTGGCACCAGTCACTCATGCAATCCTTTTAGACTCTGGACTGTCACCTGTCAAAGCAATGGGCTGGATCTCACCCTGCCTCCGTCAATCGCAATGCCCTGCCAACTCCATTCCTCTACCAGTCCCAGGCATGACCCTCCCCGACCAAGGGCCAGAATAAGCATGACAGAAGGCAAGAGGGATCTTGTCATTACCCAGATGGCAACCCTTCCAATTCAAGGCAAGTCTCCACTCTGCCAGCTACTGATTTTCACCTCTTCCTTTCAGGGTTTAAATACGACCTTTGGTATGGAAGAAATAAAAGTGTGACTTGAATCGTCTACACAGCCTTATGGCTCTGCATTCACTGCTTTGGGGACTAAGTTCAAAGCTCTTACCTGGCTTATACGGCTGTGTAGGGCCCAACCCCTGGCCACCTCCTGCCCTCACCTTAGATCACCTTAGATCTCACCCTTGGCTACTGATTCCAGCTCTATGGAACAATACTATATAGGTCACTTACCGCAGGGCTTTTACACACAAATCTTCTCTTGGCCCAGAGCCTATGTGAGCCATCTCTTGTTAACATTTAATTCACCCTTCCAAGTCCTCCAAACAGGTGTCTCCCCTCAGGGAACAACCCTTCTGCCTGAGGGCGGGATGGTTCCTCGGGCACTATGATTACAGCACACACTGCTCTTTAGTACTCAGCCTAAGGCTAGCACATACTGGCAGGCGCCATCGCTGTTCATGTATCTATTTATTTGTGTGTGTGCGCGCATGCGCATGTGCATGCGTGGCTCTCAGAATACGCCGCGTTGGAGTCATTTTTCTTCTTCCACCACGTGCATCCTCAGGACAGAACTCAAACTGTTAGGTTTGGTGGCGAGCGCCTTTACCCACTAACTTTGCCTGTCCTTCACTGTCACCACTGGTCTCAATAATAAAAAGCAGGAGTCAGATATGGGGTGAATGCTGAAAGATCAGAGAAGCAGAGCAGCCAGCCCCTAGTTCTTACCTCTACTGCAGACTGAAAAGGAGATCCTGTCTCTACTACAGATTTAATCGCAGCTCAGACACTAAACTAGGTACATTTCTTGATGATATACTGGACAAAAAGCAACTTAAGTGTCGGCTCACAGTTTAAGCTGAGATGGCTCAGTGGTTAAGAATACACTGCTCTCGTAAGGACCCGGATTCTGCTCCCAGACCTCATGTCAGGCAGCAAGGCAGCAGCCACTAATCACATGTAACTCCAGCTCCAGGGTGAATCAACATCTCTGGCTTCTGTGGGATCTGCATGCTCATGCACGCGCACACAAACACACACACATGCACACGCACACACTCCTAGCAAGAAGGCAAGAGTCAGGGGCCAGTGGCAGCAAGTCACACTGTAATCTGGGGTCAGGAAGACTTGCTCAGCTTCTCTTCTCTTTTTAATTCAGCCTGCGACCTCCAGGCCATGGGGTGGCGCTGTCCACATTCAGGTCAGCTATTCTCAACCCCAATTAACCCAATGTAGAAACTCTCTGACAGCCTGTCTAGAGGTTTGCCTGCTAGATGAGCCTGCATCTCATCAGGCTGACAGTCAGGATTAAGTACTACAGCACTCTAGCTGGCTTTAGGAAAATTGCCCAAACTCTCGGAGCCACCATTTCCCCATTTGACTGAAGATTCCCAAGGTCTTCATGACTGTTAGAAATCTCTCTCAAGGCTCCCTGAATTCTTTGCATCAATTTCCCCAACTGAGTGATACTCTGATGGTAGAAATGATAAAACAGAACACTGGGGGACAGTGCTGGGCCATGAGCACTGTTGGAATTTCCCAAGAGAGACCTGTCACTCCCCAAGGTGAGCGTCAGGAAGTTTGCTGGAACTGCAGGTTTCGGAACCTCACTCAAAACCTAATGAGTCAGGCTCTCTGGAAAGAAAGTAAAGCTGCCCTGGCAGCCACTATCCCTCTTGGCTCTGAGAAACCTGGCATAGCTGACAACAGTGTCGCCAGGAAGGTGTAGGACCCATCACATCCCAGGTTGTTCCTAGTAGCTTAAAAGCATGGCCCGAGTCTCAGAGTTGGACCTGTCCAGGGGCAGGTTCCAGTCCTTCCACTTGCTTAGGCCTGTAACGTTGAACTCTGGGCTCATCAGTTAAGAGCCACCTCCCCTGTGTCTGAGGGCAGCTAATGGCCTTGTTGCTATGAGCAGAGGAGGTGCCGGGCATAGGGCAGAGGGTCCCTTCAAAACAGAACAGAAACTACTCCTCTGTTGCCAGCTCCAGGGATGGAATCAGTGTGTGCTGGGGACTCCCCGAGTCCTAAGCATCCTCAAAGGCAGAGTCTCTCCCTGGCAGACGAGCAGGAGTCTGCAGAGAACAGAGGCAGAGGGTGAAAGAGAACGCAACTGCTAAGCTGTCTGAGGCTCTGTGGAGCCACCAGGACACAAGTCACATCTAGTTGGTATGCCATGTGGGTGAGAACACGGAGTCTGGAGCCAGGCTGTCCAGGTTCTGGCTTTGCCACTCCTGGCTCTGCCTGACTGGCAGACTCCAGGAGCCAGCTCAAACATCAGATCCCTGGGCCCAGTTAGCTGCCCGTTCCTCTGGTCCTTCAAAGCTGCCCACACACCCACACAATACCATCCAACAACTTCCCTGCTGGCTTGTCTAGCTCTCCCACAGGCCTCTCGCTTCCTGATGAGCCCAGATACCTCATGCCTGGCACTCAGCAGATGTTAGTTCTGTCAGAGTTCCACCATTTTCTGCCTTGTAAGTCCCTTTCCTCCCCCTTCTAAATGCAGCTATGCTAATCCCCATTCCTCCCTCCGAGGCAGCCCCTGGATCTGCTAGGGTCTGACGTTCTAGATTCCTTTTCCTGGGGGTCTGAATCTGCTCATCCCAGAGCTGTGCTGGAGACTTCAGAAGACCTACTGTGACTTTGTTCCCACAGCAGGTGGAGCACGGAGTCCACACAACCATCGTGACAGAACCATCACAGCAGCAACAGCCCCCATTACTAAAGACTCTCCGTGTGAACCGCCTACAGGCCTGAGAACTTGACATCCGTTCTCAGCCATGCCACACAGCGGAGGTGTTAGCCATCCTATGTCAGAGAAGACCAAGGCCCAGAGATGGTTGTTCACCAAAGGACCCAGCTGGGACTCAGAGACAGGAGTGAACCAGAACCCATGCCTGTTGGCTCCACAAGTCACATTTGGAACAGGAAGAACACAGGATCAAGACCCTGGATTGGGTTCTAAGACACAGTACTGAATTTGCTGTGTGGCCTGGGGAGAACTCTTGTCCTTTCTGAACTTTTTTTTTTTTTGCTTTGTTTTTAAATTTTTGGTGCCCATGAGTGTGATGTTGATGGTGTACATGTGTGGTATATGAACATATATGTGTTTGCAGGTACAAGCTCCCAATGTATGGTGTGGAGGTCAAAGGAGGACATCAGGTATCCAGCTCCATCACGCTCCACATTAGTCCCTTGAGGCAGGATCTCCCACTGGACCTGGAGCTGGGCTGGCAGCCAGCAAGCCTGTGATCCTCGTCTCCGACCCTCACAGCACTGGGGTTACAGATGAGTGTAGGGAGCCAGGCGGTGGTGGTGCACGCCTTTAATCCCAGCACTCAGGAGGTAGAGGCATACAGATCTCTGTGAGTTCGAGGCCAACCTGGTCTACAAGAGTTAGTTCTAGGACAGGCCCCAAAGCTACAGAAAAACCCTGTCTCAAAACAACAACAACAACAAAACAAACAAACAAGCAAGCAAAAAAAAAAAAACCCAAATGAGTGTGAGGCCACGCCCATTTTTTTACGTGGTACTGGAGACTGAATTCAGGCCCTCATGCCTTGGGCAGCAAGCATTCTTATCCACTGAGCTGTTTCCCCAGCCCTCTTTCTATTCTTTGCCTCCCCAAGAGGAAGTCAGTCTGGAGGACGCCTACATCCCACTTCCAGAGAATTCCGTGAACTCTCCTACACTCTTATGTCTCCCCACCCTGTTCACTGTTCCTGGAAGTCCAGGTAGAAATCCACTGACCACCTAGACACTCGAGGAAAAAGAAACGCCACCCGGGAACCACAAAGCCACAGGAATGCCTGGAAAAGGGCAATATCCGAGGGCATAGGGCTGTCCTTGTAACCATAGCCACCCATGCCCTCATTCTCAGTAGGCAGGGTATGTAAAAACAGGGGAAACAAGCTCAGGCTCTCCGGGTTTCTGGGAGCCTGGTGGTGAGAACTGGCTCACTTGGGAGAATGATGAGGCTGAGTTCAAGCATGGGTGAAAGATGAGTCTGTCTAACTGGAGAATAACGACCACCGAACCTTCCTACCAGGAATGGTGGTCTGGATGCATTTTGCACTACCATCCTCTAACCCTCTGCATCCCTAAAGTAACTAAAGCCTAGCCTCTGGAGACACAAGCACAGCCACACCCTTAGGCTAGGGTGCACCTCCTGCTGGACACAGCCTCGCTTTGCCTCGCTCCTGCCCCCTTCAGTCTATCCCGCACACAACAGCCAATACCTTTCTAAAACAAACCCAAAGGAGTTGCCGCATTGAAGACCTCCAGGGACTTGACATCACTCTGGGAACGAGATGCCAATTCTCTTTCCCTCCAGATGTGGCTCTCATGACTAGCCCCGGTCCCGTCCACCTCTTCTGACACCTTCCCATGATACCTCTGCTCAGCCATGCCGGCCATCTTCCACCTTAGCATGCCAAGTCCTATGGTTCTATACTGTGCTCTCTGTACTTCCTGTTCTTTCTGCCCCAAATTCCTCCTCTACATCTTTACCATGCTGCCCTCTCCCCAACCTTCCCGCTCTGGCCACCACCGAGAGCCGCCACATCACAGCCATTCTCCCGTGCCCCCCAGCTTTGCTTTCTTGCTGCTCTCTGAAATGAAGTCTCTGGCAGGCGGGTTTGCACGTGGTGCCAGATTTTTCTCCACTGGACCTGAGCTTCTTGCAGGCTGGGGTTTGATGACCACAGAGATTTTTGTCCTTTGGATGAGTTGGGACCTCATTTGTCTTTTACGACCCGTAGGTGAAGACGGAGTGAATTGCCCAAGGCCAGAGCCTTGGCGTGTGATAAAAAGCACACGTCCAGGCTGGCCTGATGCCAAGGCTGTCTCTTCTAAATCTCCTAGGGTGAGGCAGACTCAGAAGGAAGCTATCAGGGAGGGGATCAAGAGAGGAAGAGCCATCTTCTCTCCCAGGGCCTTCTGTAGAGGGAAAGGGTAGCTGGGGCTAAGGGATTATCTTGATCCAACCCTGGAGGCAGAAAAACCCTATTGATGGAGCAAGTGGTCCCCCAACAAGGAGACCACCAGAAGCCAGTGATGGGGATCTTCAATCCACAAGATGCTTTGCGGGGGGGGGGGGTGCTCAGGGTGGTGGAGTGGAAGGTACAAGCCTAAGCCATATAGCCAATCATTGGCAGGACATGCTCGAGGGCCAGGGGAACCTCTTCTTTAACCTGAGGAATCCAGGGCTGGCAGAATGCAGCTGAGGGTTTGCCAGGCCCCGAGGGCAGGGGCAGGGCTATAGAGGAGGAGCCAAGGGATGAGACCATCAGGCCCTGGAAGCGTGTTCTAGGCCAAGCGCTAGCTGTGACAGGGAGGGCAGTGGCAGGCTCCGAAATGGAACACCTACGTCAGAGGGTGGTGGGGCAGCTACGTAAGTCAGACACGTGTGGACATGAACAAGAATGTCACACTGGCCCCAAACTGAGAGCAACCCAAATGTCAGTCACAGATGGTTACAAGTTTATCTACTCAACAGGACACAACTCAGCCTAACAAAAAGCAGATTCTGGAACTGTACAATGTCACCTGCCTATGGGGGCTGTAGAATGTCACCCGCCTGTGGCGGGCCTATGGGGGCTGTAGAATGTCACCCGCCTGTGGCGGGCCTATGGGGGCTGTAGAATGTCATCCATCTTGGTCCAAATGTTAAACAGAGACCACACTGGCAAAAGCAGGCGGGGTAGGATGTGTGTGCCCTGGGGACACTGCCAATACTTGCGGTAGTGCCTGATCTGTGCACCAGCGTCCCCACATCACAGTCGGGCAGTGACAGTGACAACAGCCGAGGGCCAAGGAACCCCTAAACTCCCCAACACTGAGCTGGGCTTTGTGGAGCCCCTGGACGCCTCAGCACAGATCCTGAAACAAGATGTGTTCTAACTTGGGCAACTAGCGAAACAAAACGTCCCAGCAGGTTCACACTGGAGAGGAAACCAAGCTCATGGAGAAGACACAGAGCAGAAAGTGACCCAGTGGAAAGGGGTGCAGGCATAGCCCAATGGGTAGAGTGCTTTACCTAGCGTGCATGAGGCCCTGGGTTTAATCCCCATCACGGGGTAAACCTGGTGTGATTGTACCTGTAACCCCAGCACTCATGAGGTAGTAGCAGAGGTTCAAGGTCCCCTTCAGCTACACAGAGTGAGCCAGGCTATACAGAATGATCCAGGCCAGCCTGGGCTACATGAGACCGTATCTCAATTAATTAACTAAGCAATTAAAAAAAAGTGATGGAACCAGATTAGATCCAGGGTTTCCTAGTCTCCAAGACCAACTCCCGAGACTCAGTTAGTCCCCAGGGCCCTGCTTTGCTGTGCCCTGCCCTGCCCTGTCCCGCCTTGCCTTCGTGGGCTGTTCACCCTCAAGCCTGCCACCTGCGGTCCCTCTTCTCGGGGTGGAGGGGACTGGCCTACTCACGTGCTCAATGGACTCACTTCTACAAAACAACTGCTTAGGAAATTAGTCCTCCCTCCCTCCCCATGAGCTGCCTGCAACCTCTGCACCGGCCACACATCACTGTGGCCATTGCAGTCCTGGACCTCAGCCCACACATCAGGAGCTCCACCGTCTGACTGGGGGGGTCCGACTCAAGTCCTGACCTCAGAGCATTGGGAGGCAGTGAGGTTAGAGTCCCCACCCTCAGCTGCAGTTTCCAAGTGACGCAAACCAGAGTCTGGATTCAGAGAATCACAAAACATTTCTTTGGAATAAAAGGGCTGCCACGACCATTTCTCCTGTCCCTTCCTGTGCCAGCTCTGCTGAGTGTTCTCTCACTGACCATCCAAAACGGGGGCCGTGGGACTCCCCCTCCTCAGGGCTCAAAGTCGGAGTTCAAGGGTCATGTGAAACTGCCCACCATCCCCGGCAGGGAAATGGTAAGGTTAGGTGCAAACCAGGCCGACACATGATCAAGGCTGGGCTCACTATGCTTAGTGCTCTACAGGAGGAGCCTGAAAATGGCTGTTGACAATTCCAGCTTTGTCTTTGTGCAGGCGGGGAAACTAAGGCCTGGGAAGGGAGAGTGTCTAATTGGGGGGTCTCTACTTGGCCTTGGTTCTCCTGGAGCACCTGCAGAGGCAGCAGATTGGAGGGGGAGGTTCTGGCTCCAAGCAGAAGTAAATATTGACATGATGTGTTTACACTGTAACCCGAGTCCTCCTAGCTGCCGCCCACACCCGCCCTTGCATCCCAGCCAAGAAGGCAAAGGAGCAGGCCAGGAGGTGGGCTTGGAGAGACCGCTTCTGGGCCAGGGGCTGTGTCATCTACACACAGGAGCATGTGGTCCGAAATCCCAGGATACAGCCAGTCAGGAGTCCTGGGCAGTGCCAGGCAGAGAGTGACTGTCATAGAAGCCAGGGAGATGGGAGGTCTGGACTGTGTGCCAGGCCTGGCTCTGCCTCTCCTCAGCAGTGGGACCCAAGAATGGTGAGCAAAGGTGATCCTGTCCAAGGAAGCAGGCCACCAGCCTTCCAGCCTGGCCAGCAGCCTGGCCCAGCAGCCCCCAGTACCTCTGCCTGTTGCCCAGGGGTCCGCCACACCCCCATCCCCAGGAGCTTTCTCAGGAAGGTTAAACAAGTAGCAGTTAGGGGTCAACGCCCTTTGCTCCCTGGCTCAAGACCTCAGCTCCCGAAGGGAACTCTGGGCATCTGCTCTCACAACCCCAGGCCTAGGAAGCCTCATCCCTAGGGCCTCATCCCTAGGGCCTCATCCCTAGGGCCTGGGGAGAAATGGGGGGGGGGGGAGCCCTAGCTCTAAACTCCTGAGTGGCTCCCCACTGGCCTTAGAATCAAGACCCAAATCCCTCCATGGCCCTCCCCAAGTACACCGGCTCTGGCCAGCTGCCAGACATCCCCAGCACCCCTCTTAAGCGAGCAGAGGCCAGCTGCTGCCTCATCTTGCATGCGCATCCCCACTGCCTGAAGCCCCTTCTGGACTCACTCGCGCTTTCTGTGGTGATGGAGACTGAGTTTCGAGTCCCTCCGTTGGCCTCAAAACTCTGGCAACCCTCTTGCCTCTGTCTCTTCAAGGTTGGGATTACAGGCTTTCGCCGTGAAGCCTGGCTCCACTCATTCATTCTTTCTTTGGGCTGTAGCCTGAAGAATGTCATGGTCTCAAGGAGCCTCTTCCAATCCCCAGGCCAGGTGCCCCATCCCCATCCCCTCCCGCCCCCACGTCTCCATAGCAACAGGAACTGCGCTTGTCATTTCCTGCCCATAGGCTTGCCTACCCGACTGTGGCAGAGACATGTCAATCTCAGAAACACTGACCACAGTCCCGAGCTGACTTGGTGGATGCATGAACCGGTGATGAATTACTGCAAGAGGACATGAGAGAGCAGACACAGAAAACCACCTATCTGTGGATGGCTCCCCCTCCTTGTAGCCACCTCTGCTCTCCATGACCCCTACTCCTGACAGGATGGAAGTCTCTGTAAACTGATCTTAGAAACTGGGCTCATTCCTTCCCAGAAGGCAACAGCATCCTTTTTTTATCAAACACTGAGGCAATGCAAAGACACATGAGCAGCAGCCACTGCTTGGCTACTTAGCCAAGCACTAGCGCAGGGCCATGAATAACCTAGTGTAACCCAGTCTCAAGGCCAGGCCTGCTGCCCAGGGCAAGGTGGCCACCACCCTACTCTCAGAACCCCCTGCCTCCTAGCTTCAAACAATAACACTGTCCCTTGTGTTTTTAATAATTTCTCCATGTTTCCATGTCGGTATCCTCACAGCGACGTCCTCAAAAGCAGAGTACAACTGTCCCGCATGGCAGGAAATGGAGCACAGAGAGGGAGGACGCCTGCCCTAAGGTCACACAGTAATCTGATGGGGAATCAGGATTCAAATTGGGTCCTGGATCTTGTCTTCAGTTCAACCTCTGTTCAGTGAAGACCTCCCTCTATTCAACAGCAGCCCCAACTCAGTTGCCCTCTCCACTGTGTGGAATGTAAGAAACCACGGGAACTGTGTGGGAGTTGGGGGTTGCCTCCTTCCCTTCAGCCCCTCTGCTTGCTTAGTCCTCCTAGACCTGGCGGGCTCATGCCTTTAACATCCCGCTAGCTGTGCCGCTGGACCACCTCCTTCCCATCCCTGCTGCCGGGTGGTTTGAGGACATCTGGAGGTAGGAGATATAAAAAGCCTCTTGGCAGTTCGCATCCCTATAGCTTGCGCTGAGGGCTGGTGAGGGGTGGGGGTGGGCGCTTTCGACAGGAGGCCATTAAGAACAGTGCTGATTCTCTGCCAAGAGGTTAGGGGCCTGGGTGGAGATCTGGGAGTCCCAGGGAGACCCAGAGCCAACCACAGGAAGCAGCCTGCGCAGGGCAAAGGAACCCCATTAGAACCTGGGGGTGCTCTGCCGCAGGGGTGGGAAGCTGGATTGAAGACCAGAGTGAAGTAGCCCTGAATCCAAGCCCCTCTTGGGAAGGATGGCAAAAGAAACCAGCTTCAGGGGAACCCAAGGAGGCCTGACGTCAGTCCTCACCCCACCCACTCACAGCGGTGCATCAACACTGTGCGTCGTCAGCGGACTATAGTGGGCTTCCGCCCCCCTCCCCTGGTGGCAGTCAAGGCCTCTGCTCTCTGTCCTCACTGTTTCCCAAGCCTGCCTTGTCCCCTCAGGTGCTCCCACATACCTGAGCGGTAAACAGCCCTACTCTGGTCCAGTCCTGAGTATTCTGTGTCCTCACACCTCAGGTCCGCTATCACACAGGTTCCCTTAACTGGAACAAGTGTTCCTCTTTGGATCACGTCAGCTTGATCACTCCCACCTCTCCAGCCAGAAGGGAACACTTGCTGGCCATGACACAGCCACCTCCCCAAAGGACATGACACCTGGCCTGAGGACATTTAGGGATGGGTAGAAGCCACGTCAACACATGGTTTATGTCACCTTTTCCCCCTTGTAGAAGGTCTGGCACAGAGCAAGCATCCTGTAAGCCTCTGTTAAACAAGAAACAGGACATTCCTTTTCTTTAAGAATCACTGTCATCTTCTCCTACACATGACAAAGATCAACGGAACTTCCTAATTGGAGCTTAAGGTTGTAAAAGAAAGTAAATAGTATCCCAGACACTCTCACTTGGGATTATCTCAGCCTGATCCCCACACTGTCCTAGGAGATGGGAACCATCAGCCATCTCATTGATGAGAGAGCAGGATGGGGTTATAATAACCCGACCAAAGCCCCTGTGGGGATATGAAGGAGAAGGGACAAGAGCCCAAATCTGTTCGGGGACAAAGTCTAAGGTCTTTCTGATGGGCTAGGAAGCTTTTCAAGTGTTAGCCGGAGATGGCCCAGTCAGGTAAGAGCAGTTGCTCTTGCAGAGGACCCCCAGGGTCAGTTTCAAGCACCTACATGTGGCTCATAACTGTTACTCCAGGTCCAGGAGATCCGACACTCTTTTCTGGTTTCCCTAAGCACCAGGCACGCATGAGGTACACTCACATACATGGAAGCCGAGCACTCATACAAATAAAATCAAATTATAAAAGAAATGTCACCAAGGCTGTTAGTTGGTTTGTTTGCGCTCAGGCTGCCCTTGAACTCATGACCTGCCTGCCGTCACCCCCGCAAACACTGGGATGAGAGGCAGGCACCACGACACCAGATTTCCTGGTGCTTGCTCAGGAGGAAAAACCTCCTCTTTGTGAGCAGCTGAGGTGGGGTGGGTACAGAGAGAGGACGTGTGACCTCACAGTCGGTCCCTCGTTTATTGCTGTCTCACATCCTCGGGTTTTAAATCAAGAGCTGGTCCACAGGTGACGCATTCCCCAGCCATGAAACTATCCAAGCAACACATTCCTGGGCGATTCTTAATGGGGAGGTAAGTCAGGCCCAAGAGGATGCTCTCTGGGCACCTTGGGGGGTCGAATTCAGTCGTCAGTCTCTAGAGGGACAAGTGATGTCTCGTGGGAAAGATGCCAGTGGGTAAGAGAAGAGACTCAGAGAACAGAGGAAAGCGGTGTCTAAGGGGAACTTACGTTCCTATCAGTGGGGGTTTGGGGGACCTAAGGGCAGGACAGCTGATCCTGGAGCTGTCACTGCAGCCTTTTCCGCTCTCTCCATGGTTCCCTCCATTCCTCACTGAACCCCTAAGACTTGAAAGTGACATCATAGGAGTAGGCAAGTCTCTGGGACCAACCACAGAGAGCCCAGATGAAAATCAGGTCAGACAGGGTGTCTTGGATCCAGTGCACAGGCCAAAAAGGAGGCAATGAGAGGTTCACAGCGAGAGAAGCACATCTGGCGTGTGATGGAGAGACAATAACAGGCTCTGGAGAGGCAACCTGAGGCTTTGGCTCTGCGTCAGAGACAACCGGGTCTGGATTAGATGGGTGTCACTCCTGAGGCTTAAGCCCCAACGAAATCCCCTTCTTCAAGAACCCCTTTACCCTGGTGCTTTTGCCCAAAGGAGCTAGCACTTGGCCCCTCCTCTGAGTATTCATTACTGGGAGATGCTGGAGACACCAGATAACTCGCCGAACCTCAGACTGTCCGCCCTCCTCTCTGAGCCACCCTACCCCACGCGCCACACAGCAGGATCAGCAGTAGGGGAAAAGTACCCGTTCTCCCAAGATGTACAGAGCGTTATCGAACCCCAAACCCACTTGAACTATGCGGGATGGGAGCTCAAGGCCAGCCGAAACCTGACGTCTCTTGAATCGACCCGGCCTGGCTGCCCAAGGTCTCCAAGCCAAACCAAGCTCAGAGACTTACGCATACCTTAAACCTATCTCACCAGCTGTTCCCCCGAATCCAAAGCGCCACCCCAAGTCTTCCACGCAAGGCCGGAACTAGCAGTCCAAAACCAAGGTACTCGCGGCCCGGACGCCCCCCGATTTCACGCCTAAGAACAGCGGGACGCGAGCCGCGGGCCGCAGCTGCAAGGGACGCCCAGCCCCCCGCAAGCCGGCCAGGATGCCACCACCGTGCTACTGCCGGGACCGTCGGGGCTGCATCGACCCGCGGCGGGCTGCAGGCGTACTCACCATCGCTCGCGGGCTCCGAACGGCCCGGCTCTGGCTGCGCCTCCCACTGTGGCTCAGGCTTCGGCTGCTCGGCGCTGCGCTGCGCTCTCCGATCGGACGGCGCGGCTAGCTGCCGGGGCGGCGCGCGCGGCTTGGGCGCCCAGGCCAGGGGGCGGGACCCACCGCGAACCAATACCGAAGCGCGGGGGCTGTGGGCCCGGGGAGCAACAGCCAATCAGACGCTTAGACCGAACTCCCCTGCCCCCGCGGGCTTCTTAACCCGTGGCCTGCCGGAACGCAGGAGCCCCCGGCTGCCCGGGATGCTGGTGGATCCAGGGGCGCGCGCCCGGTCCTCCAACTCGGCGTGCCTAGACTAGACCTCGTCGGGACCCGCTTCTAGGGTCAGATGGAGCTGGCGACAGGCCCACCTGTGCCCAGTTGGGGCTCTGAGAGTTTGGGCGACCTTTGTCTCTTGCCTGGCGCCTGCACTGGAGTATGACCCTGATCGCTGCAGCTGCGAGTGTGTGTGTGTGTGTGTGTGTGTGTGTGTGCAAGGAAGGAGGGAGGAGACAGAAAAGGGGGAAGGGATGGATTCTGCATGCCTGTGTGTTTATGTGGAAAGACAGAGGACTATATTTGGGGATTGTTACTCGTGTGTGTGTGTGTGTGTGTGTGTGTGTACACGTACACGTGCGCGCGCGCTTGAGAGAGGGGCAAAGCAAAGCAAAGAGAAAAGGAATGAAGGCCCGGTAGGCGTGGACACTTATACCTCCAGCGGAGAAACTTTCTTCTCATGCCTGCTGTGCAGGTGCAGAGGAGGAAAGAAGAGGAGACGGCGTGTACTGTGTGAGCTGTGCATTTGTGACCTGTTGAGCATGCATGTGGGTGTGGTAGAAAGAGGCTTCGTGCCTCTGTTAGGAAAGAGTAGACGGTGAATCCCGTTCGCTCCACGTGTAGGTGCCCATACACAGTTTAGGAACATGGCAGAGATTTACCACAGCTTTGTAGATGACTCGGTTGGTGAGACATGTTGCCTGTGAGGCGAACATGTGTGCTTTGTTTTGTTTGTGTGACTTTTCTCTGTGACTTTTTTTTTTTAAAAAAGACAGGTCTCAGGACTGGAGAGATGGCTCAGTGGTTAAGAGCATGTACTGCTCTTGCCCAGATAGAGGGTGGGGGAGGGGTGGAGTGGGGGTTTGGTCCCCCAGAAGCAGTATCACAGGGCTCACAACTGCCTGCAGCTCCACTGCAAGGGTCCAATGCCCTATTCTGGCATCTTCAAACACCTGCATTCACACATGCACATAACATACACATAATTTTAAAAAACAAACTACTGTGCCAGGGTGGTGCCCATGTTTAATCCCAGCACTTGGGAGGCAGAGGCAGACAGATCTCTGAGTTCATAGAATTCGCCTGGTCTACAGAGCGAGTTCCAGGACAGCCAGGACCACATAGAGAAACCATGTCTTGAAAAACCAAACAAACAAACAAATAAACAGAGATGGGTCTCCCAGTACCTAGCCCAGGCTGGTTTGGGAATTCCAACCCTGCCTCTGCTCTAGAGTGCTTGAGGTTACAGGTGTGCGCACCACGTCCCACTTACATGACTTTTGTTATTCCATTTGTACGGTATCAAGAAAAGAAACGAATGTGTAAGGTACGCGATGTCTGTGTTGCAAGACAAAGACATCCTGGAGGAATTGAGATGAGTCTCTGAAGGATGGCTGTGGTTGGTGAAGCCGGAAGGGGAGACCTGGGGAATCTCCACTACCATCCACACGGAGGCAAGGAGGAGGGGAAGGTTGAATTGGCTGGGGATGGCAGAGGTTTGAATTGGCTGGGATCAGCGGTGGATTTGCGAAGAGAAAGAACCAAATACTAGTAAGGAAGAATAGAAAAAGCTGGCTGAAACCCCCTTCCACGGTTTGTCTCTGAGCGCCCCTTGACACATCAGGGAATGAAAAGCCAGACCCAGGCTTTGGATGCAAAGCAGGGCTGTCAGCTCCTGGACGGTGTCTGTGGGAGCTCGGAGGGGTGGACACAGCGCTCCATAGCCCCTTCCACCTGGCATCACCCTGAGTTGTTTGCTGTGGAGGTTCAGGTGCAGGGAGGAGGTCACAGGGCATGCACGGTGACAGCAGCAGGTAGGATGCATGGGCTTGAGTGCAGGCTGTACTGGGCCGCATGTGTGCAGGCTTCAGTGGGGACAGGCCTAAGGTGTCAGAGCCCTTCTGCGGGACATATGCATACAAACCATCAGACCCTGACCTATTTTTCTCATTTCTTATAACCCAGGCTAGCCTCAAACTCCTTGTATAGCATGTAGTGGGAGCATCCTGGGACTCCCTATCCTCTCGCCTCCACCTCCCATGTCTAGAGATGCAGGTGCTCTCCACCGTGCCCTGCATATGTGGTGTTGACTTCATGCATGCTAGGCAAGCATTCAACCAACTATGCTATGGCCCCAGCCTGGTTTAAGCTTTTTGGCGCCTCCTCAAGTGACCTCCAGGAGTCTCAGTGTGCCAGCTGGAGAGATACCTTAAATCCAGGGAGACAGGAAAGCCTACCCAGTTACCCCAGCTCTGCCCTTGTCAGTACATGGCTTTGGACAGTTCTCCCTCCTCTCTGAGCCTCAATCTTCTCCTCTATGAAATGGGCTTTGCCGTTCCTGCCTGCTTCATTCTGCTCATGCCAAAGCTCTGGGAATTCACGTGCAATGTGGCTACTTTGCAGACTGCTACAAACCTGGAAGCCATCTTGCTCTACTTACAAAAAAGTTTAGACATTGTTTGTGGTGGATACAGCCTCTCATCTCAGCACATGGGGACAGAGGCAGAGGCAGGCCAGGCAGATCTCTGTGAGTTTGAGGTCAGCCTGGTCTACATAGTGAATCCCAGATCAGCCAAGATGACAAAGTGGTACCCTAAAAAAAAAATCAGAAAGAAGCAAAATGAGACTGTTGACAGTCCGGCTTATTTCTGCCTTAAAGAGGGAATGATTGACAGGTGGCACTGAAGCTTCTTGTCTGCCCTGTGACGTCAGGGCTTGGGGACACAAGTGAGTGTGCTCAGTTAATAACAGCTCCCGTGGTGTCTGTGTGCCCTTTGTTCTCCCTTACAGTCTAACAATAAATTACGAGGAGGGTGTGGTGGCACAGGCCTGCGAGCCCAGCACACAGGAGGTAGAGGCATGATGGTCAGGCATGCAAGGCAGCTTACGTTTTGTCAGCCTAGGCCAGCCTGAGCTACATGAGAACCTTTTGTTTTGTGCTTTTGGTTGTTTGGGACAGGATTTCTCTGTGGAGCTCTAGCTGTCCTGGAACTCACTCTGTTGACCAGGCTGACCTCAGACTCACAGAGATCTGCCTGCCCAGGAGACCATATTTTAAAACAAAACAAAGAGAAAAGGTCAAGTCTCATGAGCACATGTTGCTCACACACACCGTAGACTTCCTGGAATGTGCTATCACTGGGTCAGCAATAGTAGGTGTGGTCCCACCTCTGTGAAGATGGTGGAGGGCGTGGGCACTGACGAGAGAGCCCAGTGGGTAAAGGTGCTTTCCACCAAGCCGAAGGACCTCGGTTTATCCCTGGGAACTCGCGTGGTGAAAGGAAAAAACATCCACAAACCATCCTCTGACCTCCGTGTGCACTGTGACACTCATACACCCCACCCCGGCCCCGCCAGCAGTAAACACAGAAGTACATAAAAAAGCAAAGAAGACAGCCTCTGCCTTCCGTGTGCAAAGGCGCATGTGGATGGGCAGGACGTGCAGCCTGACAAAGCTCCTGTCTGGCCCGGCACCAAAACTGGGAGCAGAGTGGAGACGTCCTGAGGCCATGACCAAGGCCTGTCTGTGCGTGCCACCCTGTTGCTCTGGGAAAGGCCACTCTGGGCCTTATGGAACTCAATGGGGGGCGGGGGGGTGAAGGGGGGAGTGGCGCGTCTGGCACCTCTAACCTTTACCCAGGGATCTAGAGGTCATCTCTAGATCCTGAGAACACAGGAATGCCTAGCATTTGCCGTGTGCTAGACACATACCAGGTACCTGGTGTTTGTGGTATTGGCTTGACTCAGCCTGTTTCCATGTCTCCAGTGAGAGAATTTAGAAGAATTTCGAGAGCAGCCAGTGCTATTAGCTCAGCAGGGGACCCAGGTTCTACTCCCTGTACTCTCTTTTTTTTTTTTTTTTTTTTTTTTTTTTTTTTTTTTTTTTTTTACTTTTATCTGCATTTATTTCATGTTGAATTTATTCACGTGCCATAAGTTTTTGTTTCTTCAGTTTCTTCTGGGATATCTTTTTCTTCTGTGCAACCTCCTCTTCTGGCTTTGGAACAATCTGTTCCTTTTCAGTGAGGATCATCTCAATGTGGCAAGGGGAGCTCATGTATGGGTTAATCCGGCCATGAGCTCTGTAAGTTCGTCGGCGCATCTTAGGTGCTTTGTTCACCTGGATGTGCTCAATGACCAGAGAGTCCACATCTAAACCCTTCAGTTCAGCATTGCTCTCTGCATTTTTCAGCATGTGCAGCAAAAATTCTGCACTCTTTTTTGGCCACCGACCCTGTGTCCAGCCCCACTGTTTGGCCTGGGCGCACCTACCGACTCCACCATTGTACCGTCGGAATGGCACACACTGCTTCTTCAAAGTGACATCTTTCAGATACTTGGTGGCTTTTCGGATATGCATACCCTTGATGGCCTGGGCCGTTTCACGGGTGTTCTTAAAGTGAACCCGAAGGTTTGATCCTCTCGATTTGCATGATTTTGTGGGGTTTTCTGGGTCAAGAGAGTAGCGAACCATCTTCACGGGTCACCTCTGGCCGCTTACAGGAAGAGCCTCCCTGTACTCTCTTGACGGCGCTACTGTAACTCCTGTCTGTAACTCCCGTTCAAGAGGTTCTGGCGCCCTCTTCTGGCCTGCACGTGGTATGCAGCCATACACCTAGAAACATAAAGTAATAAAATTAAATTTAGAGAAAAATAAATTCAAGACCATCTCCTGCTCCAAATTCGAGACCAGCCTGGACTATATAAAATCCTAATGAGAAAGAGAGAGAGAGAGAGAGAGAGAGAGAGAGAGAGAGAGAGAGAGAGAGAGAGAGAGAGAGAGAGAAACAGTGTGATATCCAGCAGTAGGATATCAGAGTTAGCCATGACTGTGAGAGGAAGACCGCAATAGCTGGCCCACTCCCTTCTTTCCCAAGGAAGGAAACTAGGCAGCTGTCCTGTGTTTTACCCAGTGGGCAGGGTGGACGGATGGGAGAGAGATGAGCTGCCGGGAAAGGGTGGAGGCTACAGAGAGAAACCAAGAGGAAAGGACTGAGGCTGGGGGGCTGCACCCTGACCAGAGGGGGCTGCTGGGGGAGGTGTTGAGCGAGTGTGGGACAGGTGGGAGGGAGGAAGGAAGGAGACAGAGAAAGTGTCAGGAGGCCAGAGGCCAGACCTGGAATCCCAGGACTAGGGAGGTGGAGGGAAGAGGGGTCACAATTTTGAGGCCAACCTGGACTATAGAAACAGGGACCAAAGAGAGAGTAAGGCTGGTGGGGCAAGCGGGAAGGGAATTTTGGAAACTTATTAGGGTGATAAGTGATTTGATTTTCTAGATCCAAAAAGCTGAATAAATACATATATTGTTTTTTAAGTGGCTGAGTTAAAGATAAAGACACTTGCTGTAAAACCTGATTTCTTGAGCTGGATCCCTAGAGTCCATAGATTGTAAGGAGAGAACTGGCTTCCACCCATTGTTTTCTGACCACCACACACTCATGTGGCATGCTTGCACACACACATACACAGACATACACCATGCACACAGACACACACCATGTACACACACACACACACACACACACCATGATCACACATATCATGCACACACACACCATGCACACACACCATGAACACACACATACCATGCAAACACACACACACACACCATGCACACGCATAAAATAATAATAAATAAATAAAATTTTAATTTCATTCTTTTCAGCAGAGGAATTGACCGAGAACGAAACCCAGGCGCTCATGCATGCTATATAAGTACCATTGAGCTCCAGCTTTCTTTTACTTTGGATTCTGAGCCAGGGTCTCACTAAGTTGCTAGGTGTGTGCCACTACAACCATGTCTTTAAATTTCTGTGTATTTATTTCAGTGCTGGGGATTGAACGTGGGACTTTGAACATGCAAGGTGAGCATTGTATCATGGAGCTACACCCCCAGCCTACTGGAAAGGTTTCAATTTCTCTTTTGTTTGTTTTGTTTTGGATGGGTCCCTCTAATTTCAGTTGTCCTGGAACTTGAGACACTCCTGCTTCTGTCTCCAAGTGCTAGGATTACAAGGGTCTGTTGTGCCCTTCTCGACCTTCCTTTTCATTTTTAATTGTTTTTATTTTATTATTTTGGAGGCGGTGGATTGAGACGGGGCTTACCCTGTAACCCAGGCTGGCACAGAACTCGTGATGTAGATCAGGCTAGCCTTGAACTCACTGCAATCCTCCTAGTCATGTCTCCCAAAGGTGTGCGCCACCAGGCCCAGCTTGAACTTCACTATGTGTGTGTGCGTTTGAGATAGGGTCATGATTCCAAGTTTCTATTGCTGTGAAGAGACACCATGGCCACAGCAACTCCTAGAAAGGAAAACATTTCCCTGAGGTGGTAACATAATTTCAAAGGTTTAGTCCATTATCATCATGGCTGGGAGCATCGCAGTGTTCAGGCAGATATAGTGCTGGCTTCATCTTGATCAAATGCAACAGGAACTGGACTGAGCACTGGCTTGGGCATATATGAGACCTCAAAGCCCACCCCCCACGGTGACACACTTCCTCCAACAAGGCTACACCTAGTAGTGCCATGTCCTATGAGTTTATGGGAGACAATTACATTCAATCCATCCTAACCGTACACTTCTGATCTTCCTGCCTCCATTGCCCACCTGCCTCCAAGGCACTGAGTTTGTTCAGTGTTTGGTTTCAACCTAGGACATTGTATACACGAAGCAAGCAACTACAACATCACTGCCATCCTGAGCTACATGAGCGTTCTCTCTCTCTCTTTTTTAATTCACAGTGTGAATGAGGAGGTTGAGAGCTAGACAGAGGCAGATTGTTGGGATATAAAAAAGCATGGAACAGGGTGGGGGTAGGCAAGGTGACTAGAAAGGCAGGTACAGAAAAGTCAGCTTAGCCTTTTGGAGAAGGGGCAATTGGTGCTGAAGGTATCTGTTGGGGGAAGTGGGATGGGAGGGAAAAAAACCTGATCAAAACTGAGAAAGAGAGCTGGCTACATCGGGAGAGCCTTAAAGAGCCCTCCAGGTAGTGGGTCTCACTTGTGTAAAGCTCTTAGCACGAGAGGAAGTCCAAGGCCTCTGAAGACGGGCCAGCAGCTGAGCTGCAGGGAGGGCTGGAGAGATTCACCCTGGGCTGTCTGGGGACCTGCTGTGGTTAGAGCTTTCCCGGGAAACTAGCCTCAGAGGCAAAGCAAAACCCGGCAGTCCCAGGGCTGGGCAGGATCTCCACCGGGAGGACATCGGCTGCTGCATTTATGGCTGCAGCTTTTGAGCTGAGGTGAAGGCTGGAGAGAGGCACCGAGCCGGGCACCGTTGAAATAGAACCAGGTTATTCTGCCCGCTGAGCCCAGGGCATGGGAAAGGTCAGAGCCACCCTGCTAAAGCTGTCCCCTCTGCCTTGAACGTCCTTTTTTTTCAGCTGTCGGCAGCTTGAGTCCAGACCATCACAGCCTCCATGAGTCTTTCCTGACCACGTTGATCTGACGGGGGCAGGTGGGGTCTTCCCTATCTCGGCTCACACACACCATGTGGCTGCTCATATATACACCTCTACACTACTCTGCCCAGTCGGTTTCCTCTGGTGGTCTCCTCAGCCTGACCCCAACTCTGCAGTCAGCACACAGTGCTCCATAAACGTCAATCAAACTCCTCTCTTCAATGACCAATACTTTAGGCTCCACAGGACTCCCATTTAACAGAAGAAAATCCCGGTGGGGTCAGAGGAGTGAAGGGGTTTGCCCCGCATCACACAGTCTGTCTGTGGCAGTGTGGGATTTGAACATGCTTCTTGTTTGTGACCCTTACCTCCACTAAGATGTGTCATCATACAGCCTGTTCCCACGGAGGGGACAATGTAGATCCCCACTGCACCTGCGTATGGTGTGGCCCGTGGGTGCAGAGAAAGCTATGTAGAATCTGTAAGGGCTCAGACTCCTTGGATATGAAATGAAAGGTTGGGTATCTTGGGTTTGTGATCCTGCTGGTCCCTTTGCACCAGCTGGGAAGCTGTGGGAAGTGCTTGAAGGCCGATCCTTCCTGGTCAATTGACTCCTCATCCCTAGGGGAGAAGTCTCCAAGTATATAAAACCTCAGGGGCTTTGTATTCGTGGATGGAGAACTGACAGTTAGTGCTAAGTAGGAAGCCACTCTTCCCTTCATGATGCAGAGCGTAGGACCTGGAGCTGTGTAGGAGTGGATTCTGGTCCCCACCTACCCCTTCCTTTCCCAAGCCTGGAATGAATAGCCTCACTCAGCGCTGCGGAGGTCACACAGCTGGGAAATGGCCCTGGGCTTTCATCCAGTTCTGTTGCTAAGAGCTACAGGTCCTTGAGAGAAGGTCCTGGGCAGGTACAGGAGGAGAGTGGGCAGGCTGATCCCCTCCCAGCCTGCAGGTCTCCTAACATCCGTGTTGGCTGCTGTCCCTGTGATCCGTCAGGGGTGCTGAGATTCCCAGCAGGTACAGGAGGAGAGTGGGCAGGCTGATCCCCTCCCAGCCTGCAGGTCTCCTAACATCCGTGTTGGCTGCTGTCCCTGTGATCCGTCAGGGGTGCTGAGATTCCCACGGCGCTTTAACTGCATGACTCACACTGTTTGGGCCGCTGCTGTCTGTGGAGACAGCATGAAGTCATTGTGCCTCGGCCACCTCCTAGCCCAACACGTGCCCAGGCACCTCCACTACCCACTGAGGTCCAGGCTCCCGTTGCGGCAGGCCAGAAAAGACATGTAATCACTGAGTATGACATCATGGGTTGGGTTGGGGTGGAGCAAAAACCAACCCTGTGGGAGACTGATGCTGCGAATGTTGATGCCGGTCACAGGCAGACCCCATGCCCAACACCTGCCCCAAAGTAAAGTATTCCTCTCTGTATCACATTCCCCTTTAAATGACGACAAACATTTATAAACAATATTTGGGAATTTGGGCGTTATTCTCTAGACTACTTCCTGCTGATTACTAGGCAAAGTATTTTTAGGGTTCATGGAGACTTTTGGGGGGGTCTTGTTCCATCAAACTGTTTTAGCCTGGAAGGAATCCATAGGTTCCCATACTCTGTGGAAACAAAAGCAGACCCTCTTTTCCAAAGTAACATATACTTAGACTCAAATTTTGAAGCCAAGATACCTTTATGTTGGTTTAACTTAGCAGTCCCCAGAATCAAATGTCTGTCTGGAGTCAAAAAATTCAAAGAAAACACAATAATATACATAATCCAGACTCTGTGTTTTTTCCATCTTTACATGGCTTATTTTTCTTTACTCCTTTAATCTATGACTGTCTGTGCTCTTTTATATTACTTTTACTGTCTCTTTAAAGACTTAAAGACTTTGTTTTAATTTTTAAAGCTATTTACTTCTTTTTATAACTGTCTATACTCTTTTTCTTCTGTCTCCATTTATCTTATGTACATTTATCCAACACGGTGACCCATTTAGAGGACTTTTAAATCTGAATCTGTCTTTTTTGTTGTTGTTGTTGTTGTTTTTTCGAGACAGAGTTTCTCTGTGGCTTTGGAGCCTGTCCTGGAACTAGCTCTTGTAGACCAGGCTGGCCTTGAACTCAGAGTTCAACCAGGTGCTGGGATTAAAGGCATGCGCCACCATGAATCTATCTTTATTATGTATTTGTGATCATTTTCTGACCAGGAGCACTTCTTTTTTAAATATTAAGTGGGGCATGGCTAGGACCAACTCTGTGGCCCTGCATGTTTGCTCTGCCCAGTCCATCATGGCGGAGGCATGTTCACTGCTTCTGCAAGCCATGTACGCTAGAATCTTCCTGGCGGGTCACCACCTTGTGGTGCTACACACATTAATGGAGGTGGGTTGACAAGGATGTGAGAGTTGGCCAGTAGGAGGCTGGAGCTAATGGGCCAAGCAGTGTTTTTATGAATACAGTTTGTGTGTTGTTATTTCGGGTGTAA